>NC_081351.1:62257709-62384168 GCF_029784015.1 Lycium ferocissimum
AGGGTGACAATGTGGACTATATATATATATATATATATATATATATATGTTTCCTGATATACAGTCATACGGATTCATTCAGATTCACATACTCACTGGCATATCTCAGATGTTTTTCCATGATTTTATGTACATGTTAATCTTATGCCTTACATACTCGTACATTATCCGTACCGACTCCCTGTGCTCGGGGCGGGGAGGGGGGAGGCGCGTTCATGCCCGTACATTCAGATAAAGAGAGAGGCGGTCCGGCTCGCATGGGACTTCCCACGGCCCATTAGTTAGTCGGCGCTCTACTTCGGTTCGTTGCAGCTCATTTTGGTATGCCATTTTGACTGTGTATATGGGTATGACGGGAGCCTCGTCCCGTCCTCTCTCTGACTTGTACTCCATTAGAGGTACGTAGAACGGTTGTACATAGTTGGGATGTTATGTAGCCATGATGGCTCTTATTTTGTTGCACAACATGTGTAGCGACCTAGTCAGCTTGCACTGTTATTTTCAGCATTTGTATATATATACAGACGGTTGTGAGTTCTTGATACAGAGTCATGATATCGTTCTTTCAAGTCAGTATAGTTCAGCTATAAGTCATATATGGGCCACCATATTGGTTAGTGACAGATGCAAGTATGAGTTGGGGGTGCTTGGTCAGTAGTGGTCGGGCACTCGTCACGACTCATCGGCTTGGGTCGTGACATAAGGGATTCCTCCAAGTCAACAAGAAGAGTATTTATGAAGTCCTTTATTATTTCATATCAGTTCATCACATAATTAATCAATAAATATCAAGCTGTAAGAATTACCAACAACACTTTATGTCTGAAGCCCTAATCATGTTTCTCCTATCAATTTCGTAACACATACAATCAACTAATCAAAGTCTAACTCAAGTAGACCGTAACATACCTTAAAGCAAAACTGGGACAATGCAATCACTCTGTGATAGCTTTCCCCTTTCGCAAAGCTTCCAAATGTTCAAAGTCTATAAATATAGCGCTACATAAGTATTCAAATAATCTACTCAAACAACACAACAAATTGGGGGAAAGAACCCAACTACTTCTGCCCTTTTCAAATGGGTAAACTATCACTAAGCGTGAATTCATCATAATATCAACCCCAAACCATCATACTATTCTCATTCATGGATTTTCTAATCAATTAGGCCTTTTTACAAGCAGTTTCTATGCCAAAGTTATCATCTTTATGAAACCCTAGGTCTCATTCAACAAGTTCTACCATTAATAGACAAGTTCTCATCCTAGGAAGTGATAATTTGTACTCCTAGATGATTAAACAACAATAAAATCAACAACCCATTCATTAATCAAGGGTTTCTTAAGATCTAGGGATTTAGCCGTTTCATTCACCATTAACGGACCTTTAGATAATCCTGGAATCTAACATGATGATGGAATTAACAAAGTCAAGGGTTAAGACTTACCTTTCAAGAGTACTCTAGCCCTAGCCTTAGAATTTCGCCACAACAGTTCTTGGAAACTGTTTTGGGTGTTATGTGGGGAATGGGTTCGGAATAAAGAATAATAAACACTGATTCTGTCACGCGTTGACCCGCGGCGGTCAAATCCTCCCGCAAAGGGTCTCGCTATAGGGGCAAAGCTCCCGTTATGGCAGACCTCATTAATGACCCACTTCCCCACGACGGCGACCCTTGCCTGGCTCTGACGGACCCGCCACAGCGGCCCATCGCTCACTGCAGCGGTCTATTTTGACCAGTGGCTCGGGTTTTTGCACCGGTTTTCACCCAAAAATCCCAACACCAATCTAAGACCCTACAGACGCAAACAAAACATGCACAAATACATAAAAGCATGCTACGGGCTCACATGCGGCCTCGGAATTCCCAACGGAGGTCTAGTTTTCTAAGTCACCCCTATAACGACCTAGTGGGTCGTTACAGTATTATATATAAATTATGGTATTTATGCACTTCTATATTTAATATATTCAATTATTAATCCTTAGTTCAACTAATTATAATTATATTTACAATAATGGTTAATTAATTGAAGTCATAATAAAGTCTCGTAATAGCAATAATATAGAATAAGTACTACAAATCTCCAAAACCTGGTGTCAATTGTACAAGAACTACTAGAATAGACAACACCTAAATTGTTACACCTTGGAATTTCATGTCGTTGTGTCGTAAATAGACTAATGCGAGCCCAAGGTGAACATGAGGCTCTTTTGATTATAAGAAGGGTATTTGGTAGCTTTAAAGTGCATACGATAAGATTTTGATATTATATGAATTAGTGAAACTAAGTTCGTCAAAGGAAGGTGAAGTATAAGTTGTGTTTGGGAAAGGTTTTGCAAACTATGGAGTTAAGGATTGATTAGTAATGCCTTGGAGAGGAGTTGTGAGGATATTTAGATTGTTAATGAAGTGTTAAACAAGTGTTAAGGAGGTCCCATAAGGATTGTAAATCAAACAAATCGATGAGAATAATTTTAGAAAAGTGGAGTTACGTATAACTTTATACGACCACTATACGGTCTGTATAACTTTATACGGTCCGTATAAGGGTCCATATAACCTTTAAAGAAAAGGAAAATCCCTGATGGTGGTATATGGTCACTTATACGGACCGTATAAAGTTATACGGACCGTATAAATGTCCGTATAACTCGATCGGGACAGCTTTTTCTCCAAGTATAAATATGTGACCCAAGTTCTAATTTTTCATTTTTCTCATCTTCTCCACTCCTCTCAAGAGCTCTAGAATATTCCAACACTTTACTAACACAAATTCAAGCGAGATCAAAGGTCAAATACTAATAAACAAAGGAAATCAAGTGTATGGGTGTTCATTAGGGTTAATGGAAGCTAGAAATTCCTTTGGGATTGAAGTTAGGGTTTTCTCAAGTGAAGTACTTTCATCCAAAGTTCATTCCTACATAATCAAAGGTGAGTTTTATGTTTATTCCATTTTATTAAGAATATTGAGTGGTTGAAAGACTTAGATTATGGAAGAAATTGGAGTGTGAAGTTTAAATATGGAAATAGTGGTATTCTTAAATAGTAACTTGACTTGAATCATAGTTCTTGATATATCATGAATGTAATCTTATTATGAATGATATTAAAGATGTTGTAGAAGCATTATATGTGAATGAGTATGATGTTGTGTCACAATTATGGTTATAGATGACTTGGAAAGGGGATTTTGAGAATTGAATAATGTCTAGCTTGATGAAGTTTGTTGATTATGATATTGTGGGTGTTGTTATTGAAGTTTGGGAGTTGTTTATTAGATGGAGGAAATTGTCGGAACAAAGGAGATGCTGCCCAATTTTCATTAGCTTTTAGTCGTCTTAGCTTAGCTTCAAGTATGTTTCCGGTTATCTAACCTTAGTACAAATTCACTTGAATGTAGAATTGTGAATATCGGAGGAGAGCACTTAGTCGATAAAGCTAGACCGACGTAAAGGTATGTAAGGCTAGTCCCCTTCTTCCAAAGGCATGACTTCTACCATACGATTTCCTCTATGTTTTCCTGACTTCCTTATATTCTAAATGTGGAAAGTTAAATGTTCTTGATGATTCCTTAAGTGAAAAAGATGAGATGTGTTCCATGATATTGATGATGACGATCCTATTTCTAAAGACCCCAAAGTCATGAATTAATGCCTTTATGAAGTTTATGAGCTTATCTTATGTTTTCCTTGATGATATTCTTTGTTGTTAGTCTCACCCCATGCTATTAGTTCCTCCATAGTGAGACATGCCGATCATGATTGTTCCATAATATAATCGGAGGTCACCGACCTTATGTCACTCCGAAAGGGTTGTTACTTTTACTTGAGCTCTCATGCATGCTTTATGATATGTATATGTACGATTACACCGTGCCTAGTTGGCCGGGCAGTTACCACTATGACAGGCGTAGTGGGCAGCTATGATGATGATTACACCATGTCTAGATGGCATGGGCAGACACCACTAGTGGGCGGCACGAGATGTTTACCCCAGACGCGGGCTAATGATGATTACACCGTACTTATATGGTCAGGCAGTTACATATATATGCTTACATGACATGATGTTGATCACTATATAAGCTAGCATGCATGACTCCGCCTTAAGAGGCAATCAGTTACATGTTACCCCTTTATCTCATATTCTTGCGTCTCTTTATCATGTTATTGTGTATGCCTTACATACTCAGTACATTGTTCGTACTAACGTCCTTCCTTTTTTATGGACGTTGTGTTCATGCCCACAGGTAGACAGGGAGGCGGCCCAGATCCTTAGGAGCTATACCAGCTTGTACAGGAGCACCCCACTACTCCGGAGGTGCAGTTTATTGATGCATTCTTTTGTGTTCATATTTGGGTATGACGGGGTCCTGTCCCGTCCTTATGTCTCAGTACTCCAGTAGAGGCTCGTAGATATGTATGCGTGGGTAGTAGATGTCTCGAGAATACACCGGTGTATATTTTGTATATCATTTTGCAACCGTGATATATATATATATATATATATATATATATATATATATATATATATATATATATATATATATTGTCTTGGAGATTATATGTGTACATTGGGTATGATGGTTAGCATGATGAGTGGTACTCTGTAGTCCGCTCCCGGTACCCGTCATGGCCTACTGGTTGGGTCGTAACATGAATACACTGTGTGGGAAAGAGAAAGGCAGAAAGTAAGATACAGGAAGAATTTGGTGCCACGAAACAGCCAGTAGCTCATCCCGAAGCTTTAAGTTGGTCCCGTCAATGATCGGTGATGCGTCGATCCCCACTAGTGGTAGGAACTTAATCTGCACACAAAAAGGTACAACAAGTGTAGAGCGAGTAAGGGAAATCAACATGTACTCAACAACATCGTCGACCGACCCTAAACTAAAATGGTAATGAGAGTTGGTCTTCCGAATGCTTACTTTCACACTGAACAACAATTTGTCTAATATAACAATAAATATAAACTAATAATTCTAAGTATGATAAACCTCCAAGTCACTTAAGCAAGATAAGACATTTCAACCAAAAATTCAAGTAAGTCATCCAACAAGGAATCAGTGAAATGATATGACATAAAATTGCAATGCAAGGCCATTCCATAACCAATATACACACACTACACAATATGAAATACATGACCCATGGGCGACTTGTGAGGTCCATACACCACCCGGAATCATTTCCCATCGGGTTCTTAGCCACTTTAGGCTTCCAATCTCAATACTTGGCTAATAGGCTCACTTTACCTGTACTTAGCTAATTAGGCTCATATTACAAGTACTTAGCCAATTTTGGCTCATATTACTGGTCTTTAGCCAACTCGGCTCGCATTACCTATCTTTAGTCGATTCGGCTCACATTACCCGTCTTTAACCAAACTTTGGCTCATATAGTTCGCATCTCCGTCCGGAACCATTTTCCATCAGACAACACATATTTATTCTCAAGTGTTATATGCATGAGATACCATATGAAAGCATGAATATGACATACACATAATAAGCAACAAGGCTACAAAGTAAAAGGCTCAACTTTAGCTCTTTTCTACTTTTAAACGAGTTATTAAGGAGTGATAAGAACGCAAAATGACAAATAAGACAAGTATAAAGGATAGAAGCATCAAATAAGAGATCTCATGTGTCAATCACAATTCACGTAAAGCAATCTAAGCTATCGGCTAATGCCCAAAGCATAACATTCAGACCGGACTATATGACTCAATATTACACAAATTCCCATAACATGGCACCGGTACCCAATACAAGTGTTCGTCACCTCACAAGTATGAGATCCCCTTTAACCCCCATTACTTTCTCTTTCTTAGTTCATTTTATACAACCACGCGCTTTAGATAGAGTTAAGTAAGGTCTCAACTTGCCCTATTAGGAGTCTGACGCTAAAAAAAAATTCCTTGCCCTTTCATAGAGCCTCTGAATGGTCCCAATATGTTCAAATACAGATCCTACGTTATCATACGAGAATGTAGATACCCATAAGGCTATATTATAATTTCGGATCCAAAAGGAAAATCCCGAGCCCCGAAGGACAAAACTGTAATTTTGCCCCAAAATAGGTTTACCCGTAGCTCATAGAGCCTAAATCCAAAAGAAAAAAAGTCAAATTCGAAATCGAGTCGACTTCATATTAGAAGAAAAACATATTTTCAACTTAGAGCTTTTAAATCCCAATTTGAGTATTTCTCAACCCAAATCATGATTTCAAAGATGAAATTACCCAATAATCGAAGTTAGAATGGTAAAAGGAAGGATAGAATCTTACCCTCACGAAGAATTTTGTAAGACACTACCAAAATCTCCCAAATCCAAGGTCCCAAGCTCCAAATATGAAAATGAAATGTCTAAGTTCGAAATGAAATATAACACTGCCAGCGACATCGAACTTGCGGACAAACCCTAATTGCAAAAAAACCATCGCAGGTGCAGATTCCACTTAAAATCCAAAACCTAAAGTGTTGCATCTGCGACGTGCGAGTCCCTCACTGTGTCGGTAGGTAGTGCAACATTCATCATGATCTTCTCTGAAGGTGTTAGCCTCTTTGAGAAGAACCTGCTCAGATACCAAGAATACAATTAATGCTTATCAACCTCAACAATGGAGAATCACTTCACACAATTTAATCATATAACTAACAACGATCACCCAAACTCTATGTCCGAAGACCTAGACATGATTTCTCCCATAAATTCTATGACATATACAATTAACTAATCAAAGTCTAACTCAAGTAAACCGTAACCTACCTCAAGCGGATTTGAGCAATGAAATCACTTCGCAATAGCCTTTCCCTTTCATAATGCCTTAGAATGTTCAAAGTCTAGAAATCATAACGCCAAGTAAGTAATGGAGTATTGACTAAATCATAACAATTTGGGGAAGACAACCCCTCTACTTCTACCCTTAATCAATGGTTCACTTTTCTTAGGAACATATTCATCCTAATTCTAGTCTCAACAATCATATTAACTCCATTTATGGGTTCTATAATCAATTCAACCCTACAAATATGATTTTAGCCAAAGTTCTCATTTTTATTGGAACCCTAGGTCTCAACAAGCAATTTCCATCATTGAATATCCAGTTCTTATCCTAGGAAGTGATAATCTCTACTCTTAGATGATTAAACAACATTAAACAACAATAAACAATAACCCATTAGTATTCTAGGGTTTTCTTGGTGTTTGTGTTCTTCCTTTCAATTCCCGTTAAGGGTCTTTTGATTGAAAAAAGAATCTAATATGAACATTAAGCGAAGAAAGTAAGTGATTAAGGCTTATCTATGATGGAGAATAGTTCCCTAGCCTTAGAAATTCGCCTCTATCCTCTGGGAACTATTTTGGGGATTATGAGAAATGTGGGCAGGAAATAACTACTTAAACTTGTCATTAGACTTAACTGGGCTTCGTTGCAGCGACTAAAGTCTCGCTGCAATGGGTTCGTTGCAGAGAACGGGGCCTTCGCTGCAACGAACCCTGGGATTTTCCCACTCTGCGTTGTAGTGAACCCAGTCTTCGCTGCAACGATCTCACTGCACGAAGAATCATCATTTCAACGAGGCGTTGTGAACCAGTGAACACGAAAATTCCAACAGTTTTATACTTAGTCTCTATAAATCATTCTAAGGCCCTATGAACACAAGCCAACAAACAAACCAAGTTAAAAAAACATCACACAGTCACTTACAAGTCAAAAAACACAACATATAACACAATCAAATCATTTAGGTCTACTCATTTCTAGCCTCAAGGAAGTACTAGCAAGAAAAAAAATGGTCAAAGCACGCATAACGACCAAGCTGGTCATTACATCAGATACCAATTGAACAACCATTCATCCCCCAACAGATAAAAAGGAATGAAACAAGGGGAAATGTACCTGACTCTATGAAAAGATGGGGATACTTATTACGCATATCGGATTCGATCTCCCAAGTGGCTTCCTCAGCAGGATGATTCTTCCACTGGACCTTAACTGACGTGATTTCTTTCGACCTCAACTTACGCACCTCCCTATCTAATATAGCAACAAGCTCTTCCTCATAGGACAATTTCTCATCTAACAAAACCGAATCCCAACGAATGATATAGGTCCCACCAACATGATACTTTTTAAACATAGAGACATGAAATACCGGATGAACACCGAATAACCCTGGGGGTAAAGCTAACTCATACGCTACCTCTCCCACACGATTGAGAATCTCAAACGGGCCGATAAATTGAGGACTAAGCTTGCCTTTATTTCTAAATCTCATCACACCCTTCATAGGTGAGACCTTCAACAACACTTATTCCCCAACCATGAACTCAAAATCTCAGACCTTTCAATCCACATACTCCTTCTGCCTACTCTGAGCTGCTAAGAGCTTTTCTTGAATCACCTTGACTTTATATAAAGACTCTCTTAACAAATCAGTACCCCAAGGTCTTACCTCAAACACATCGAGCCACCCAATAGGTGATCTACACTTTCTCCCGTAAAGTTCCTCAAATGGAGCCATATCAGTACTCGAATGATAGCTATTATTATAAGCGAACTCCGCCACTGGTAAAAATTGATCCCAATGACCACCGAAATCAATCACACACACTCGAAGCATGTCCTCAAGGACTTGAATCGTTCGCTCGGATTGACCGTCTGTCTGAGGGTGGAAAGCTGTGCTAAGATCCAATCAAGTTCCCAATTCGGACTGCAAGGTCTTCCAAAAATGCGATGTAAACTGAGGACCCCTATCAGAGATTATAGAAATTGAAACCCCATGTAGTCTAACAATCTCACGAATATAGATCTTGGCTAACTTCTCTATATTATAGGTAAGCTAGACCGGAATAAAATGTGTAGACTTAGTCAACCGATTAACCATGACCCAGATCAAATCAAACTTACCCAAGGTCTTTGGAAGACCCACCACAAAATCCATGGCTATCCTTTCCCACTTCCATTCAGGAATGGGCATCCTCTGAAGAGTACCACCGGGTCTTTGGTGCTCGTACTTAACCTGCTGATAATTTAAACACTTAGAAATATAATCAGCTATATCACGCTTCATCCTAGCCGACCAGTAATATTGCCTCAGATCACGATACATCTTGGTAGCACTAAGATGAATAGAATATCTAGAACTGTGGGACTCTTCTAAAATCGTCTGAATCAAGTTACCAACTCGAGGAATGCACACGCGCCCCTTAATTCTCAACACGCCTTCTTCATCAATCACGGCCTTCTTGGCCTCACCACTCATTACCTTGTTTTGCCTTAATCTGGTCTAAAGAGATGACCTCGCCTCAATAAAAGCCAACACTCTGCCAGAATCGGCTAAATCAAGTATCACTAAACTATTAGCTAGAGTCTGAACCTCCATGGCCAACGGGCGGACTGAAGTGATCAAAGGAGCTAAGCTACCCATACTAGCTTACTTCCTACTCAAGGCATCCGCCACTACGTTTGCCTTGCCATGATGATATAAAATAGCAATATCTTAATCCTTTAACAATAACATCTACCTTCGATGCCTAGAATTTAAATCCCGCTGAGTAAACACATGCTTCAGACTATGATGATCAGTGAATATCTCACAACGGACACCATAAAGATAGTGCCTCCAAATCTTCAATGCAAACACCAATGCTGCCAACTCTAAGTCATGAGCAGAATAATTCTTTTCATGAATATTCAATTTACTAGAAGCATAGGCAATAACTCTCTTATCCTGCATCAACACAGCACCCAAACCCGAACAGGAAGCGTTACAATAAATCACAAAATCTTTGCCTTCCACGGGCAAAGCAAGTATCGATGTTATAAAGTCTTGAGCTTTTGAAGCTCTCTTCACATTCATCGGACCACTAAAAAGGTACCTCTTTCTGAGCCAAACGGGTCAAGTGTGAAGCAATGGAAGCGAATCCCTTCACGAACCGACGGTAGTAACTAACAAAACCCATAAAGCTGCGGATCTCTGTCACTAATGTGGGCCAAGCCCAATCGCTGACGGCCTCAATCTTTTTGGGACCAACCATAATCCTCTCTTTCGAAACCACATGCCCCAAGAAAGACACCAAATCAAGCCAAAATTCACACTTAGAGAATTTAGCATACAACTCCTTATGCCTTAGCAACCCAAGGACAACTCTCAGGTATTTTTCATGATCCTCCCTACTCCTCAAATAAATTAATATATCATCAATGAATACAATAACAAAAGAATTTAAGAATAGCTTAAAAATTCGATTCATTAGATCCATAAAAGCAACAGGGGCATTAGTGAGCCCGAAAGATATGAGAAGAAACTCATAATGCCCGTATCTAGTTCGGAAGGCTGTCTTAGGGATATCCCCAGATAAGTCAATTTTAGAGAACACACATGCTCCCTAAAGCTGGTCAAACAGATCATCAATGCGAGGAATAGATTATTTATTTTGGGTGGTGACTTTATTTAACTAGCGGTAATCAATGCGCATTCACATCGTCCCATCCTTCTTTTCACAAAAAGCACAAGAGCACCCCACGAAGAGCTACTAGGACGAATAAAACCCTTACTGATAAGGTCCTGAAGTTATTCTTTCAATTCTCTCAACTTTGCTGGGGCCATACAATATTGAGGGATACAAATATGGCGAGTCCTCGGCTTTAATTCAATGAAGAAATCAATGTCACGGTCTGGTGGCATACTAGGTAAGTCCATGGGAAACACCTCTGTGAACTCACAAACTACAGGAACTGACTCAAGTGGTGGAATCTTAACATTACTATCACGAATATGCTTCAAATAAGCCAAACACCCCCTCTCAACTAGTTTCTTAGCACGAACAAAAGAGATAATTTTCTTTGGGGAGGGATTAAGGTTTTCTGTCCACACAAGTCTAGATATCCCGGGCATAGCTAAGGTGACGATTTTAGCATGATAGTCTAGAATCGCATGGTAGGGAGCTAACTAACTCATACCTAGAATAACATTGAAATCTATCATGTCTAAAATTATTAAGTCTACCAAGGTATCATAACCCATAATTGTAACAATACAAGATCGAAACACTTTATCTACAACCATAGAATCTCTATCAGGAGTAGACACATGAATAGGAATATTAAGCAAGTCACAAATCGTATCAAAACTCCTAGAAAAGTAAGTAGACACATATGAAAACGCGGAGCTCGAATCAAATAGCGCAGAAGCCTGCCGGTGACAGATTGAGATACTACCTGTGATAACTGCATCTGAGCCCTCAGCCTCTGGCCTGCCTAGCATGGTTTAGCAATGGGCACGCCTACCACTAGCATGAGGACCTACTCGGTCCCCTTGAAATGTCTGAGAACCACCCCTCCCAGACTGATATCCACATCTGTCAGACTGATAACCGCCCCTGTTAGGCTGAGCGCCACATCTACCTGTCGTGTGACCACCCCGCTCAGTCTGAGCGCAGTTCCCACCAGAAGATCCCCCTCCTCTAGCCGGAGCAACTGGGGGCCTGAAACTGACCACTCTGGCTACCTTATCTAAGTCTAGGACAAGACCTCTTGATGTGCTTTGGCTCACCACACTCAAAGCGATCCTCACAATCAAGAGTAGGCCTCTGAACTGATACCGAAGAAGCTAAAAAACTTCCTGATCTGGAACTCGAGATTGAGAGCCTCCTGTCGGGCTGATAGAGTATTGAACTACTCCAGATAAGCCCCCAACTGAAGTCTGCATAGGCTGCTGAACCTGATGACCTGAGTAACTCTGGGATCCCTGTCCCTTAGAAAACATATCATTGAAGTTTCCACCCTTTTGGGCCTTCTTCTCTGTATATTTTGTTGTTGTAGCCATCTTGACCGACACCTTCAACAGTCTTCACGTGATCCATAACATCCTAAAAATAATAACCTCTGGTCACAAGCTGAAGAGCCGACAACTGAAAGGCTGTATTTAACCCTTTCACGAAATGTCTAACCCTCTCCTCCTCTTTAGGCAAAAGCTGGAGAGCATAACGGGCTAAAAGGTGAAATCGGGACTCGTAAGCAGCAACAGAAGAGTTACCCTGCTCAATATTACTGAACTCATCACGTCTCCTGTCCCTCAAAGTACGAGGAACATACTTTTCAAGAAAAATCTGGTAGAACTGAGTCCAAGTCAACGGAGGCAAATCCGCTGAGCCATAACTTGGGATCTCCCGTGAGCTGAAAAGTCACAAATTCTACCCTATACTTCTTAACTGCCCCTATCTTATGGAGCCTCTCGTGGCAATCAATAATGAACACATAGGCGTCCTCCGCCTCAGTACCATAAAACTTTGGAGGCCTTAGTGAACCTCTAAAACAAGTCGTACTTATCACCTGTCATCACTGGTCCTCCCACTGGCCTAGGAAATAACTTAAGACCTAGGGTCTCATCCAAACATAGAGCCACAACTGCGGCATCTTTGTGTTCCTGGTGCCTGAACTAGGCCCTGAATTAGAGCTTGAGCCGGACCACCTACTCTCGCACCCTAATCACCGACTGTTGCTGGTGTCACACCTGCCTCTGCTAAACTATTCAACAGGTTCAGCACTCGAGCCATAACATCTGATCGCACTGGCTGAGCTGGTACTGTTGTGGACTCTGCCGCCTCATCTGGAATTAACTGAGGCTTAGAGGACTCAACGCGTTATTGACCAGCCGCAGGAGCCTTGCCTCTACTACAACCACGGCCTCTCGCCGGCCTCCGCACGAATCGCGGCCCAAGTGGCTCGACCTCTCCGATGGAGCCGAGGCCCGCCGACCGGTGCGGGTACCTCGTTAGTTGTTCTTTGTCGCACGAGTCCTCACCATATGTGAGAGAATAGAAAGAAAAGTCAGATACCAATTTGAATCATCCAGATAACAATTGGTCTCAAGTAGCACGAAAAAAATAAAGAAATTGAAGCTTCCTAGTGTCCCATAGCCTCCCGAAGATAAGTACAGACGTTTCCATACCGATCCGCAGTACTCTACTAGACATGTCCTTGTATGAAAAGATCAACGAACCTAAAGCTATGATACCAACTTTTTCACGTCCCAATAGACGTAAATGGCACCCACACTAGTCCTATAGTGATGCAAGCCGAGTTGCCTTAAGGACATGTAGAGAACCGTCCCGGGAATTTCAAGTATGGATGGTAGCATGGGAGGACAGATTGAAGATGGAAGATACGGATTGGAGATGGAAGAGCATCGAAGTGGCTAAATGAGTAAAAGAAGGGTATGATTGCAAAAGAGACCACTTTCTAAATTCAAGACTTTTATCTCCACAAAGCTAGCCAAACAAGGCTCTTGTCTCATTAAGGGCATTTATGTAATAATGTAGTTACCTTCTTTATTGGCTTAGTATAAATAGTAGCTCAAACATTTTATTTAGGGGCTTTTTGTCACGACCCAACCCCGTAGGCCGTGACTAGTGCCCGAGCGGGGCACACAAACACACTTATCATACAGAATCACATACGGATGGCTTATACGTATACAAATATCAGACGCTGTTTCAAATTATCTCAAACTGTCTCAAACACAAACATATATACATCGAAGCCGCAAGGCTATCAAATGGCGCATCGGCCCAAAATATATACAGATGCTAGCCGACAAGGCTGCCACGGCGAATGGGATCGCCGTAACATATAACGTACGAACACACCTGTACGGAAGTAGACACAACCCACAAACACGTCTACAGACCTCTAAACAGAACAACAGAATCATATGACGGGACAGGGCCCCGCCGTACCCCTGATCAACAAATACATATGCAACGGACGAATATATACCAAAATGTGGGCTCCGGAATAAAGGGAGCACTCAAACACAGCAGATAGGTGTCTAGATCGGCGGATCACCGAATCGTACGTCCGTACCGGCGGCATGAAACGCGACTCCCGAAGACAGGGGGTTAGTACGGAATATGTACTGAGTATGCAAAGCAGAAGATACAGTAAACAAATCTGAGTCATAATCGAAACAGAAGTACAGAAAATAAGTGCAATATCCAAAATATCAAAATGTTCATTTTTGAAAATACAAATCATGCAAGGGGCTCGTAAAATATGGTCGCCCGCCCGTCGATGGCGCCATAACACATCATACCCAGAAGATTTCATATCTCGAAACCCGACATACCGCGGTCAAAAATCCAAATGGACAATATCACATATACACGGTATCCGCCCTATAGGGCGGAGGGGCTCGGCGAATCGGACACATCATAACACCAAATATACACGGTGCCTACCAATAGCAGAGGGACTCGGCGAACCGGACACATCATACTCCAGAATATCATATAGTGCGCACGATACATAACCGGCCCGGGACTCGGCGAAAGATGTAATAAACATTGCACGAGCAGAGTAGTGAGTAACCATATGCATAAAATCATTATCATAAACTCAAAAGATAAGTAAACTGATCGTACTTGGAATCAGGATAATAGTCATATCATATTCTTTCAAAAGTCATCAGAAGTACGTAAAAGAAAGTGCGGGGCCCACGGATGGGTGTCGACCCAAGTCGGGACCGCCTATGGAAAACATAGTCATCATATGCCATAAAAGCTCCTACGAACATATCGAGGCAATCCGAGCCTTTCTGTGAAAGTTACGGTCGTTCGTAGTTACGGAACTCTTTAAAAACAAAACTTTTTATGCAACATTTGAAAATCAAATATTCCAAAGACATAAGGGCCAATATTTCATCACATCAAGCATACGAATACCAAGAAACAAATAAGGATCATAGACATGCTCGGATCGCGAGAATAGAATTTCCTCGAGGCTCGTGTCATAGCCTATTTATAACTAAGGCATGCCAAAAGAAGGAAGGGTTGAGCTTTACATATCTCGATCGCTCCTCAAAGGTAATCCAAATCAAGCCTATGTCTCGGACTCCCCAAGATCTACATAACATCATTAAATACCAATGTCAACTATAGGTATTTAGGAGTTCATTTCCAAACTAGCACTTAATTCTACGGAAATTTGGGCAAAGATTTCCCCTGTAAATGCACAACCCCGAGAATTCAACTCGGCCAAATTCAACAACAACAACACCAACAACCAAACTAGCAACATCAATAATCAATTCAAAACGCATTCTAACATTAAATACTCTTTCTACATAATCCAACAACATTCATTATATTCAATTCAACGGCTTACATTCAAGCCAACATCAACGCCTATACATTCAAATACTAGTCCGAACCCATACCAACAACATTCAAGAATATTTTAAACAATTCATACAATATTTCAAACATCCCAAACAACACTCCAACTTACCCGAAAATTGCCCCAAACCCGAGAACCACATCCATAATACATTCCTAACTTCCGAATCATGATTTGTACCAACAATCCACACTAAAACAATGTCATTCTCATAAATATAGAAATTATATTAAATGCACAATAACCTCCAAATCAGCCCATAACAATTACAACATCAACTTGAGTCATTAAACTCTTATCGTCAACATAGAATTCATAACGACAACAATCAAAATACTAAATAGAATTGATCCATTCTTGTCACACAACATGACCCATATTCGGCCAACACTACACATATACATATTGATGATTCTCATCCATTTCTTCACTCTACACAACTAAACATGCTACATAGAATTAATTCACCACTTCAAAACAACACACACATCCACACAGCTATATACCATGCACACAGCCTCAACTCCAACATGCCATATTTCATGAATTTCATCCATTTTCATCTACTACAACATACACACATCATTCATAACACATAAAAATAAGATTAAATCTTACCTTTCTTCTCAACGTCCAACTTGGCTAGGGTTAGCAACGGATGAAAACGAGCGGTTTGTTGACCCAAACAACACTCCCACGTTAATGAGGACCCTTCACTTAGTAGGTTTGCTAGGAAGAAATAATTTTGTGATGGCTAAATCTTGGTCTTGAATTTCAAGGGTTTGGCCGAATGGCCTTTAGTTGTTCATCCAAGTTCTTGAATTTTTTTCTAAGTGTGGGAGAATGAAAAGATGACTTATTAGTCATCTTTTGTATACTAATATAAGTTATACAAGTGTCCATGGCCCACACATGGGTTGGACCAATTAAATTTGGCCACAAAATGTGTGGGGCCATTTCCAAAGCCACACGGCCAAAGGGCCAAAAATTCAATAATTTCTAACTTCTCAATACTCCACTTTTAGTCCCAAATTTTCCTAAATGTTCCATGCCAACAAACTCATGAACAACTTAAGTCTCAAAACAAAATCGAAGGTCAAAAGTCTCGACTTCGTATCCCGGAATGGTCTTGTCCCTAACTTATCATAGTTAATCCGGATTGTCCCAATGTGCAAAATACGGGATATAACACTTTTGATGAATTATAAATATTCAGTGTTTATTCTATATCTAGAGAGAGAAACTTGTGAGAGGCTTATGGAATTAAGCTCTTGTTGATTCTTGTTGTTTAGAGGATTGGTTGCTTCGGAATTCAATTTCTCTGAGGTCATCTTAAGAGATTAGGTGCTTAATAGTGTGTAATTAGGAGGTCTTAACTAATCTAAAGTTTTGGTTGCCTAATTGTGCCTATTTTTGTGTCAATCTATCAATCTTGTCTTTTCCTTGTCATTTTATTATTTTCGCGTATCCGTTCTTGTATCAATTGGTATCAGAGCTTAGTTTGGATTTTTTCTATCAAATCTAGTCTTGGGTTTTGATTATACAAAAAAAAAAAAAAAAAAAATTCTATCCAAAAATTTCAAAAATCAAAAATTGTTTCAAATCCTTGTTTGGTTATTGATTCTAGTGTTAGATTTGAGTTTCTTAGTGTTTTAGGGTTTCAAATCTTGAGTTTTTAGTCATTTGGATGGTTTTGATATTTTCACTATTGTTGGGTTGGAATTGGGTTTTCAATAATTTGTTGTTGTTTGAGCTTAAAAAGTATTGGGGTATGTTCTCTATCTTGAGGGAAAGCCACATCTAAAATGTGGGGCAATTTCAAGTTGATTTGAATGATCCACCATTTTTGAAATTTGAAGCTTTGAAAAACTTCAAGAACTTGAAAGTGGGTCTTGTTGAAGAAGGTGAAATTAAAGATTGAAACCTATTGGGTTTTCTCTACATCAAAGAGAACTTAGATCCGAAATTTGAGGTAATTTGGAGTTGATTTGAGGGTAGTTGGATTTTTAAAATTATTCTTGGTGTTCTTGAGAACATTCAAATCTTCATAGGAAGAAGATGACCTAAAAGATGTGTTTGATCCAAGATTTCTAGGTCAAGTTGTTGAAAAGTGTTGTGGGCCTAAAAAAAGGAAAAAAAATCAGTCCAAATTTTTGAATTTGAAAAAAAAAATCCACATTAGCTGCCATGTCAGCGCTGACATTAGGCCGAGTCAGACCAGTCCCACTCTCCCCTGCAGGCACGTGGGCCCCAACTTCAGAGACTTAAAATTTTGAACACTTAGAAAAAATTTCTAAGTGTTGGCAAATTTTAGTCCAACTTTAGAGGGGCATATCTTTGTGTGTATAAGGAGTTATGCGATGCATAACGTATGCAAATTCAAGTTCGGCGAGACTAGTTTCCAATTAAACAAATCCTTCATCAATCGGAGCTCCGAACAAAAAGTTACGGGCGTTTTAATAAAACACTACAAGCAGCCCCAAAAAATTTCTAAGTAACCAAAACATCTCCAACTTTTTCCTAAGTGTTGGCCAAGGTTTGTCTACTTCTTATCTACCTTTCTTTGATCCTCCAAGCCAATTAACAACTAGTAATTGTCCTTACTTGGTTGTTAACTAGTTCTTTTGTTCGTATTTTCTTTCGTGCAAATTCTTTTCGTGCTTTTCTCGGTTTTGTTTCATTGTTAACTTCTTGGCTCAAGTCCATTAGAATTAAATTGAGTCGTCCATTCTTTGATTGAACAAGAATTCATTCCGACATCAAGTAGCAATTGTGCACCTTGCGAACCACCAGATCTAAATAAGAATCAACATCGGCCGATCCAATTGAGTGGTAAAAGGCAAGAGAGTGTGAGTTCATTTGAGTGATGCTAGCCAAGCACAAAGAGTGTAAACACGAGTGTGGTGAGGTTTCTTTACTACTAACGTGTTTGTTAAGTGTTCTTTGCAGGTACTTCTCTATGGATTCCGCTTCATGTGACGGTTTGTCACGACCCAACCCGCCATGACTGGCACCCACACTAACTCCTAGTGGGCGAACTAACAAACAAGTCATCTATTCATTCAAGTCCGTTTTTTTTATATTAACCCATTCAGTCTGTTATTACTCATTCATGCACAAGATAATAAAAATAAGTTATGCCATAAAACAATGAAGTAAATGCGGAAGTCCTAACTATTACAAATCTCCAAAATCCGAAAATCATCGTACAAGGACTCTAATCTAAAACATGTCTAAGGAATGAAATATATCTAACAAATAACCAAAATGTCTGGAGTAGAAGTAGACACCATAAAAGAAGATCTTCGGTGACATGACATGGATAGAAGCTCACCCTAAATCTGCCAACAAAAGCCTCAACGCTAGATGTGAGGATGGGTCGCAGTCTCGGTATCACAATTTACACTCAAAAGAATGCAACAAGGTAGTATCAGTATAAACACTATGTACCGGTAGATATCATAGTTCGACTAAGATTAGTATTATGCATATCTCATAAAATCAATAGAATAAACAAGCCATCCAAAAGACATGAAATAAATAAACCACAACAAATCACCCAAGGAAAATCACCAATCAAGTCACCCAAAATATCAAGAACTCAAATCAACGGAAACCACAAAACGGGAATAAGTCTACCACAATAACCATACTCGCTGTACACACATGCTTACTGATGGCATTGCTTAGTAGTCATGACCTGCAGGGGACCATGGTGTCCATGTACCACGCGCTTCGGATACTCATCGGACCCGAACATAAACCTCCGCTTCGGAAAGAAGGACGCAACCCACATCAATGTATCTCTCATTTTCGGAATGAACCTCGGACCACGAGCCCATAATCTAGGTCACATTGGTGCTTTTTCATATATCTATACATAATAGCTATATCAATGCTCAAATCATTATTTCGTGTCACAATTTCACCGAGAAGATCATATTAACTTCTCATCACAACAACATCAAACTATAGATTCACACACACTTCTAATAGGGCACAAAGCCTACATTACCACTCAATCAATTGCATATAGAGTTCAACCACACAATATCATGTATGAAGACTAGACATGCTTTCTCCTATAAAATTCACAACACATACAATCAACTAATCAAAGTCTAACTCAAGTAGACCGTAACCAACCTCAAATATAGAGCTGGAACAACTCGAATCACTCTGCTACAGCTTTTCCTTTCTGTAAAGCCTCGGAATGCTCAAAGTCTAGAAATTAGAATCCTTAATGAGTCACAATTATTCTAGTCACAAAATCAATGCAAAACACCCTTCCCTTTAGCTCCATTCCAATGGGTGAATGATTTCTAGGTTTAAAACAACCTACAAGGGCCTTAGTAATCACTAACCATCAAACTATAACAATATTTAATCAACACTCCAATTACAAGCAGTTTCCATGTCCAAGCTACCATTTTTATGGAACCCTAAGTGTCAATTCACTTAGTTCGTGGCTCTAAAGGTTCAATTCATGATTAAGAGGAGTTAACCCAAGCCATTAGATGATAAATAAGTGATAACAATCATAACCCATCAAGTATAAAAGGTTTATTAAGTTCTAGGATTACTATTACTAATTTCACCATTGAAGACCCATAAAAGGGATGATAATCATAAAGATGATAACGTAATGATTGGGAAAGGGAATGGATGAGACTTACCTCTAAAAGAATATTCTTTCCAGCTTGGAATTTCACCCTAGTGTGCCATCGGGGAACCGTGTTGGAGTTTTATGAATAAAGAACGTGGAACTAAGTCTTAAAACATGGCATTTTGTCCCCGTCGACCGCGTTACGGGGTCTCAAAACCACCGCTTGCTGCCGGCCTCGCTATAACGAGTCGGACCCCGTGCGTCGGACTAAACCCCCGACCTCCGGCCAGGCGAGCCGTATCCCGCTATGGTGACATCGCCACAGCGGACACCCGAACTAACCTTGACTATTGGCGGCGAGGGGCTCACCGCAATAGCACTGCCGCCGTAGCGGTACAGGCCCCGCCTCAGCAGTGCCATTTGGGCAGTAAACTTGACTTTTTGCCCAGTTTTCCACTCTATCACCCTACATTTCATCCGAGGCCTCACAACCACAAACTAAACATCTGCATATACATAAAAACATCATATAAATCCACCCGTGGCCTCGGAATTCCCAACGGAGTTCTAATTTCCTACATCACCCCCTGATGGACTCAACAAAATCAAACAACAATCACAAATAAGTCAAATATTCAGTTCTTAGACTTATAGAACCGAGGTTCTATTAGCTCGTTCTACCCTTGGGAAGGTTCTATTTGGTAGGGTGATCCTACATTTCCCGTCATGACTGGGAGTGTCGTTACACCCGATACCAATTAAAATACTATTCATCCCCGAACGGACAAGGAGGAGGAATCTAGGAAGAGTTACCTGACTCGGCGAAAAGCTGAGGATACTTGATATGTATATCAGATTCTGTTTCTCAAGTAGCTTCCTCCACTGGATGATTCTTCCACTGAACTTTCACAGAGGCTATTTCCTTGGACCTTAACTTATGAACATCCCTATGTAAGATAGTAATAGGCTCTTCCTCATATGTCAAATTCTCATCTAACAAAACTGAATCCCAGTGGATTATGTACGAACCATCGCCGTGGTACCTCTTCAACATCAAAACGTGGAATATCGGATGAATGCCTGATAGACCCGGAGGTAAAGCCAACTTGTAAGCCACCTCTCCTACACGCTTGAGGATCTTAAACGGCCCAATGTACCTCGGGCTAAGCTTGCCCTTCTTCCCAAACCTCATCACACCCTTCATGGGTGAGACTTTCAACAACACTTGCTCTCCCTCTCCAAACTCAAAATCTCAGACTGCGGTCCCGCGTACACTTTCTCGCCTACTCGTGTTGCAAAAGCTTAGCTTGAATCACCTTCACCTTTCTAGGGACTCCTTCGTAAGATCGCCCCAAGGTCTCACCTCAAACGCATCAAACCACCCAATAGGAGACCTACACCTCCTCCCATACAACGCCTCAAACGGAGCCATATCAATACTCAAGTGGTAGCTATTATTGTACGCAAATTCAGCCAAAGGCAAGAACTGATCCCAATGCCCACTAAAGTCTATCACGCAAGCACAAAGCATATCTTCAAGAACTTGAATACCGCTCAGCACGGACCCGTTAGTCGGTCTGCGGGTGGAATGTTGTACAAGGTCCAAACTTGTACCTGCCTCCTCACAACAAATGCTCCCAAAATCTGAATGGGAACGTTGTGGCCCTGTTGAACACAATAGAGATAGGAACCCCATGAAACCTAACTACCTCACGAATGTAGATTTTAGCTAATTTCTCCGCATCATAAGTTATCTTCACCAGAATAAAGTGGGCAGACTTAGTCAACCTGTCAACAATAACCCAAATAGAGTCAAACTTCCCCAACGTCTTCGGAAGACTAGCTATGAAGTCCATAGCTATTCTTTCCCACTTCCACTCAAGAATGGGCATCCTCTGAAGTGTACCCTTAGGTTTCTGATGTTCATACTTCACCTGTTGGCAGTTCAGACACTAAGCAACAAACTCCACTATATCACGCTTCATCCTAGTCCACCAGTAATGCTGCCTTAAATCGCGATACATCTTAGTCACACCAGGATGAATAGAATACGTCGAACTATGAGCCTCTGTCAGAATAGTTTTGATCAAATCGCCCATACGTGGAATGCAAACTCTCCCTTTGATCCGCAGCACCCCCTCTTAGTCAATTACGGCCTCTTTGGCCTCACCACGCAACACCTTGTCACGTATTTTGCACAACTTAGCATTCTCAAAATGCTTAGCCTTAATTTGCTCCAGAAATGATGATCGAGCCTCAAAACAAGCCAACACCTTGCCTGTGTTGGAGATATCCAGCCTCACAAAACTGTTAGCCAGAGTCTAAACTTCTCTAGCTAGCGGATTCTCCAAAGAAATCAAATGAGCCAGACTTCCGATACTAGCCGACTTCCTGCTCAACGCGTCAGCCACTATATTTGCCTTACCAGGATGATAGATGATACAGAATGGTGATGTCATAGTCCTCAGCAGTTCCATCCATCTCCGCTGCCTCGAGTTCAGATCCCTCTGAGTGAACACATGCTGCAAACTGCGATGGTCAGTGTACACCTCACAATGGACACCATACAAGTAATGCCTCCAGATTTTCAATGCAAACACCACCACTGCCAACTCTAAGTCGTGAGTAGGATAGTTCTTCTCATTCACTTTCAGCTGCGGAGAGGCATAGGCAATCACCTTCTTTTCCTACATCAAAACAGCACCCAAACCAGAACATGAAGCATCACAATAAACAAAAAAATCCTTACCCTCCAGGGGCAACGCTAGAATAGGTGCTGTAGTCAGCAAAGTCTTGAGCTTTTGGAAGCTCTCCTCACACTCATCGCACCATTGAAACGGTACCTCTTTCTGAGTCAAACGAGTCAAATGTAGAGGCAAACCCTTTCACAAACCGACGATAGTAGCTAGACAGACCTACAAAACTACGGATCTCGATCACTGATGTGGGCCTAGCCCATTTCCTGACTGCCTGAATTTGCTGAGGATCCACCATAATACCCTCCTTCGAGATTGCATGCCCCAAGAAGGACAAAGAAGACAATCAGAATTCACAGTTGGAGAATTTCGCATACAGCTCCTTCTCCCGCAATACCCCAAGAGCAATCCTCAAATGTTTCTCATGCTCCTTCTTACTTCTAGAGTACACCAAGATATCATCAATGAACACTATTACGAAAGAGTCTAAAAAGGGCTTAAACACACTGTTCATCAAATTCATGAACGCAGCAGGGGCATTAGTAAGCCCAAAAGACATAACCAAGAACTCATAGTGTCCGTATCTGGTCCGGAAAGCTGTTTTAGGAACACCCTCTGCCCAAATCTTCAATTGGTGATACCCTGATCTTAGGTCATTTTAGAGAACACAAAAGCTCCCTGTAATTGATCAAACAAGTCATCAATACGGGGGATGGGATACTTGTTTCAGATAGTCACCTTGTTCAGCTGACGGTAATCAATACACATACGCATAGACCCATCCTTATTCTTAACAAACAACATAGGAGCACCCCAAGGAGAGGCACTCAGGCGAATAAACTCCTTACTCAAAAGATCTTGCAATTGCTCTTTCAATTCCCTGAGCTCTACTGGCGAAATCCTATAAGGTGGAATAGAGATAGGATAGGTCCCTGGGTCTAAATCAATCCTAAAATCAATGTCACGATTAGGTGGCATACCAGGCAAGTCCGCGGGGAACACATCCGCAAACTCGCGTACCACTAGAACCGAAGGAGTATCTGCGCTGGTGTCACGGATATGTGCCAAGTAAGCTGGACAACCCTTCTCCACTAGCTTCCTAGCACGAACGAAGGATATGACTTTCTTAGGGAGGAGACAAAGGTTACCCTTCCACTCAAGTCTAGGTGCCTAGGGCATAGCTAAGGTAACAGTCTTAGAGTGACAATCAAGGATAGCATAATGCAAGGACAACCAACTCATTCCCAAAATGACATCAAAATCTACCATATCTAGGATCATCAAATCTGCCCAAGTACTATATCCCATAAAAGTAATCGCGCAAGCAGGCTAGACTCTATCTACCACCACCGAATCCCCAACCGCAGTAGATACATAAATAGGGACATTAAGAGTATCACATATTATAGCCAAACCCATAGCAAAATATGTAGACACATAAGAAAACGTAGAACCCGGATCAAATAAAATAGAAGCCATCCGGTCATAAACTGAGATAATACCTGTGATGATAGCATCGAAGGCCTCAGCCTCTAGTCTACCTGGAAAAGTGTACAAATAACCACGCCCTTCTGTAGACTGTGAACCAACTCGATTACCCTATCCGATTAGGCTGGGCACCACCCCTACCCGTGGTGTGGCTGCCTGGCCCTACCGGTGCACTATCCTTACCCCCTCTATCTGGTGCAAATGGAGCTCGGGGAGCCTGATACTGAGTCCCCTGTCCACCCTGTCTGAGTTTGGGGCAATACTTCTTAATTTGCCTTATCTCACCACACTCGTAACATGCACGGTCCAGCGTAGGTCGCTGAACAGAAACTGATGAAGTAGTATAACCTCCAGGAGGTAGTAGAGCATGTCCGTGTTGTTCAGGGGATTAAACAGAAAAGTCATGCAAAGCAGGTATGGATAAGAGCTCACCCTCTGATCTTGGTAACGAATAATCTCAACTAGATGCAAGGTCTGAAAGATGTCTATGGCTCAAAATCTGCACTAAAAAAAAGTGCAGCAAGTGTAGGTCAGTACAGACAACACGTACTAGTAGGTATCATAGGCCGACTAAGATTAGTATCATGCATACATACATAAAATAAATGGAACAGGATAGACAGGCACAACAAACATGAAACCACAACAAGTATCCTCGTACAGTCCTCACGTAGAAATCAATCACCAATCATCAACAAGGAACACCACCAGACAGGCCAAATGTAATGCAATAAATGATAAAAATCTCCACCTCTGTACACACATATTAAATGGTAATGTTTTCCCCAAATAGCCATGACCTGTAGGGGGCCCATAGTGTTCATTTACCACTCGTTTCGGAATGAACCCAGGACCACGAGCTCATAATTAGGCTACATCGTCACCCCCATCAAATGTGCCTTAACAGATGTATAAGTCCCATCCCAATAGTCATCAATAAATGCCTCATAATCATAATACATGAATAGCTCAAGAATACGTATCAAGTCAACACCAATAAAGCATAATCAATTAACACAAGTCACAATAAGACTCACAAATAATCTGCTCAATGATAATATAACATGTAGCAATCACAATTAGTCTCTGAAGGGTATTTAAGAACACCTCCCTTTCAATGGTCCCAAGAATGTAATTCACGTTTATCAACCTCAATAATAGGGAATCACTTCACACAATTTAATCATATAACTAACAACGATCACCCAAACTCCATGTCTAAAAACCTAGACATGCTTTCTCCCATAAATTCTACGACATATACAATCAACTAATCAAAGTCTAACTCAAGTAAACCGTGACCTACCTCAAGTGGATTTGAGCAATGGAATCACTTTGCAATGACTCAGAACGTTCAAAGTCTAGAAATCATAAAGCTAAGTAAGTAATGGAGTATTAACTCAATAATCACAATTTAGGGAAGACAATCCCTCCACTTCTACCCTTAATCAATGGTTCACCTTCCTTAGGAACATATTCATCCTAATTCTAGTCTCAACAATCATATTAACTCCATTTATGGGTTCTATAATCAATTCAACCTTACAAATCTGATTTTAGCCAAAGTTCTTATTTTTATTGGAACCCTAGGTCTCAACAAGCAATTTACATGATTGAATAGCTAGTTCTCATCCTAGGAAGTGATAATCTCTACTCTTAGATTATTAAACAACATTAAACAATAATAAACAATAACCTATTAGTGTTCTAGGGTTTTTTGGTGTTTGTGTTCTACCCTTCAATTCCCGTTAAGGGTCGTTTGATTGCAACAAGAATCTAATATGGAAATTAAGTGAAGAAATTAAGTGATTAAGGCTTACCTTAGATGGAGAATAGTTCCCTGCCCTAAGAAACTCGCCTCTATGCTATTGGGAACTGTTTTGGGGGTTATGAGAAGTGTGGGTACGAAATAACTACTTAAACTAGTCATTAAAGACTTAAGTGGGCTTTGTTGCAGCGACCAAAATCTCGCTGCAACAGACTCGTTGTAGTGAACGGGGCCTTCGCTGTAACGAACCCGGGGATTTTCCCACCGTTCGTTGCAGCGAACCCAGTCATCGCTGCAACGATCTTGCTACAACGAAGAATCATCGTTGCAACGAGGCGTTGTGAACCATGAGCACAGAAATTCCAACATTTTTATACTTAGTCTGTGTAAATCATTCTAAGTCCCTATGAACATAAGTCAATAAATAAACCAAGTCAAAAACACATCACAGAGTCACTTACAAGTCACAAAACACAACATACAACACAATCAAATCATTTAGGTCCGCTCATTTCTAGCCTCGGGGAAGTACTTGCAAGGACAGATTAGTCAAAGCACACATAATGACCAAGTGGGTCATTACACTCTGACTAGCAAGCAACCTTCAAGTTGACCTCCAAATTGAAGTTGAATTTACAACATTTTGTACTAACTTGACTGCTTCTAATAAAGAGGATAAAGTACAACTCGATAGACAAACCTAATATAAAATTCTAGACTCAAGAACTGTAAAATATAAACTCTATTTGACAGTTTCTTCAATCTTCTTCTTGTACCAGGGACACACGCCTAGATTCTGAATATTCTTGATATATCTCTTGATTGCTCAATATTCTGAAATCTCTCTTTGTACGTGTGCAAACCTTCTACTTGGTAAAACTTGTATATTTATAACATTGAGTGCACAGTAGGTCGACAAACACAAAACCCTCTCCGAGTAGGCCTATGAAATATAAGGGTTTGTGTTGTATTTGGATTCTTGCCTTGTCGAGTCCTCTTCTTGTCCATATAGAAGTCTTACTAATTCCAACAAATATAGCAAGGAAATCTGCATACTTAACCGCCAATTCTGTACCATAAAACTGCAAATCCTAGTTATTGTAGGAGTTGCGCTGGAACATGTTCATGAACCTATTTCATCCACCTGGTTCGTCTACCTCTGAATCTCTGCCATGTCCGAGATGGAACATGTTTACAAACCTTTTTCATTATCCCCTTTTTGTTCATTCTTGCGACTCTATCTTGAGTCTTCTTTTGTATGGATGATGTAATATGTTGAAAGACCTGTTTCAAGCATCATGCTCTTCACTCTGTGTCTGTGTTTCTTCTTCATTCAGATTTATTCCTTGTTGAATATATCATATCTTCAGCCTTGTCTCACTCTGTGGCTCTGATTATGTTCTTGCTCTATGTTAGAACATGTTTGAAGACCTGGTTCATATGCTTTGTCTGCAACTCTCTTTACTTTGAATAATTGCTTCTAAGTCTTGTCTTAGTCATTTTCACCTTTCCTCCTCATGATCTCTGCAAATCTGATTCATTCGTGCCTTGCACCTAATGACTTCTTTGTGATAGAACATGTTTACATTCTTGTTCTATTCTTCAATGAACTGTTCTGGGACTGAGTCATCTTCATCTCATTTGCTCTGGTACTTTTCTGCATCTATCTTTGTGATGGAACGTATATTTTGACCAGTTCCATTCACCCTGTGCTTGCATATCACTGTGTTTGAAACATCTTCTAAATCCTCAACCAAATGCTTAGCTTTGTTTAGATACTTTGTCTGGATCATGTATCTAGACTTGGTTTCTTTGCATTATAGGTTCACTTTGTCAATCATCAAAACTCCACACATGGCTTATGCCAACACAGAGACTTGGCCAAAATCTCATAAGAGTGGCCCCAACTCTCTTATAGGTGAATTCATCAAGTGTAGACTGCTTTAAATACATTATTCTTAAGGACTATGGATTCATTAAGAGTCATAACTTATCCTATATATTTGTAGCAGTCACTACTTTAAAAAGGTCAAAAAGTGAGGGCCAAAACCGACAAACTACCTCGCTTTTTTTTTTTTTTAACTTAAGTCGACTCAGAACCAAAGGCCTCAACAAATCGATTTAATGTTGGTCGGTCTTAGCTAACTGACATACAACATCGGTTTTAACCTAGAGATGTCCGTCGGTTAAGTAAAGTTGAATTCAACCAATTTTTTTACTTACGATTCAGTCAAATTAAAAATAATCAATGGATTCTATTAATTTTTTTGTAATTAGAATTCTTAATAAAAAAAATTAAATTAATAAGAAATTATATTAAATAAACTATAGTATGTCAGTTTGTTCTTCATATTAATGGACAAACTGATGGACTATGTGGGTTTTATGGGTTTCTACATCTGTTTTTTTTTTTTTTTGGCAGAAAATCAACAGACAAACCGACATAGTCTATTGGTGTTCTACGAAAAATTAGATGCAGAAACCTCCATTTTAAGTAGACCACCTGCTAAAAAATCAAAATTTATATATACCAGCTCAACCAGCAATAATGATGCTAAATCATCCATAACATAACATGAAAATACCTTCAACTACTTCACAATATAAAAAAAATATTAATGATCCATCAAAAAGATCTAAAAAGTCCACAAAGTTCAACTATACTAAACATTCAATAATACTAAATAGTTTTAAAGAGTATCAACATATGTACATCAAAACAGGTCTAAGGTAAGTCATCATTAGATGTCTGGGCTACATAATTAACATCTTCATCTATGAATTCATCATTATCTAGGTCAGGGGGAGGAGAACGGGGCACCGCATGCCTTCCACATGCAATGAGGCTATTCACCTGTGCCTTGAGTGATTCGACAGTCTTGCACATGACCCTCCTTTGAGCAATCCCTCTTGCTTCAGCTTTTTTATTCACGCGAGTAAGCATTTTGATCTTCTGCTCCATAGTTGCAAGCTGAACAGCATCAATTACCTCACCCTAACTCGATGACCCTATAACTTGCAATCCGGACTGGATGTAATGACAGGTCTGCCTCTGGCCTAAATTGTATGCTCTTCCCTTCTTTTTTCTCCCAACAATCTCAATCCATGTATCTTTCACTTGATTAGGTGAGGCTGAGTTTCTCGTCCCCGTCATTGGTCGGCGGAATTTGGTTGTACTCCTCTGAATTTTGTTTAAGTTGAGTCTGTATATTTAAACATAAAAATTAGTATACACAGATAATATTACAAATTCATATCATTACTTTAATGAAAATTTATATCACTTACATAGGCTTTCTCAGCTCTGCTCTCAACCTATTGATCCGGATCAGACTCATCATTCTTTTTTTTATGTGGGTCGCTTTGGGTCACGCCTTAATTGTTTGGTCTGCAAACAAAATAAAATTAATGACTCAATTACATAATGGATCTCATATAAGTTAGAAGAATAATATACCTTAGCATTTCCTCATAATCGTCCTCGTGCTGACTACACCCCTAGTGTGCAACGAGCTACCTATCTCGAATCTTCAAGCTTTCTTTGCCTGCTCAGTTTTTGCCTTAAAATCATCTGATTCCCAATATTGATTAATCCCTTTCCAAAGATGATCTAGAAGCCAATCAGACTTCTTTTATTTCACATGAGCATCCCCAAACCAGTCAGAAAACCTCACTCTTGACTTCTTTTTATGTTCGTAGCAACCACCCTGTTGTGTTCTTGAAGCCATGTACACAATTTCTTCAAATCAAATGAATTAGATGATAACTAAACTAGAATTTTATAAAGTAATGTAGTTGTCTTAATTATTTAGTATTTAAATCTTAATACAACGTTTAAATATACATATGTATATTCAGATTCAGATATATAAATCTTGATACACATTTTCTTAAGTTAAATGTGTATTCAAATTAAGACGTCTTCAACTTAATAAAAACAAATGAGACCTTAAACTGATTTTTAAGCTAAGCACTTTCATTAAATTAGTGTCAAGCTGCAAAAGTTTCTTGCACCCAGAGGTACATAAAAGAAGTAATAATAGATGTACATTATGGATGTGCGGGAGCACCAACCACAATTAACTAGAGTCGTCAAAATGGTCTTGGCCCCTTGAGGCCCACTACAAGGGTAGGGTAAGTTTTTTTTTTTTTTAGCCCATTTAGAATTAAGGCTTATAAGCCCAACCCTAGTGAGCCCGCTGGCCCTTGAGGCTTGATCAAGGCTAGCCCCTGGGCCCAAAAACTATTTAATTTAAATTAAAAGTTTGTATGAAATTTGTATAAAAAGAAGTAAAAAATAGGAATAGTGATTACCGAATATGTCTTAATATATTACTCAAACAGATTTTTAACCCTTTTTCTCTAAATAACCTTTTCCCTAGCTTTATTATGATGTTTTTGACTGTGGGGATGGGTGGTGCCATTGTCGTGGCATTCAGGTGATTTTCATATGAGAAAAAGGGTATTTTAAAAATTCTTAAGTTACAAAATGAAAATGACTGACTAATTTCAACATTGGGTGTAAATGCATCCATAACGAAGTTTGGCCGATTCCATTAGGTCCGAAATGTGATTTATGACTTAGTCAAGTCGTTTGTTCGGTTTCCCAGAGGTTCGGGTGTGATTTGGGTGGTTGGTTGAGAAACTAGCTTTTGAGGTGATTTGGAATTGACCACGGTCAACGTCGGGTCAAGACGATCCCGTTTGAGTGTTTTGAGTGTGAAAGCAGGTTTATTTCATGTTTTATGACTGAAACGCATATTTGCTTTGTGTCTGGAGGATTCCGGATGAGTTTGGGGTGTTGAATCAAAATTTGGAGCATAGCTGAACTGGTTTCTGATATTGTCGCACCTGCCCGCAAGGTGCGCACCTGTGGACCTACAGGCAGAAGATTACGAGTTATGGGATAGGGTTACTGAGGGACCTAAATATCCCACAAAGAAGGGAGAAGATAGAATAGAGGTAAAGAAGAAAAGGCTGAATATGATGAATAGGATTACAAGATACTCGAAAAGAATGCAAAGGCCAAGAATGCGCTAATCTGCGGGCTTGGACCATACGAGTACAGTAGAATCTCCAGATGCACAACACCCTAGAAAATCAATTTGCCTTGAAGATTTCCCATGAAGGAACAAGTCAAGTAAGGAAATTTAAGAAGGTCGTACTCTCCACTGATTTTGAAATTTTCAGGATGAAGCCAGGAGAGAGAATTGCTGAGATGTTCACTCGATACACCTCCATTGTGAATGAGTTAACCTCACTTGGAAAGGTCATCTCCACTGAGGATTCTTTAGACAAAACTTTGCGAACCCGGCTAAAATCCTTCAAGATGAAAGTCACGGCCATCAGGGAGGCGAAAGACATAAAGGAGATGTCTCTAGATGAACTAGTGGGAAATCTAAAGACCTATGAGATGGACATAGAGAATGCTATAGTGGAGGAAGTATGTTTAGAAAGATCTTTAGTGCTCAAAGCCACATATAAAGAAGATGAAGATGGCATGGCCCTGAGTACAAGAAATTTCTAAAACAAGAAAATCAATGGAGAAAAGAAAACACTTCTAAGGGAATGAGAAGTTTTGATAAAGCCCAGACAAGTGGATGTTTCAAGTGTGAAAAAACTGATCACATGTACAAAGACTGTTTACTATGGGAAGTTGAATAGAAAACAGAGAAGGCAGAAAATGAGAGGAAAGACGAGGCGAGCAAGCACAAGGAAACCTCAAAAGCGATGGTAGCTGCCTAGGGTTCACATGATGACTCTGATAAAGAGATTGATCACACTGCTCTCATAGCTGCTGATCATTCAGAATCAGACACAGAGGAGGACATTAAGGTAATAACTTACGGGCTCAAAAACAAGCTAGATCAAATCTCAAAAGAAGAACTGATGATCTTGATGAACACCCTAATTGACGAATATCAAGAGATGAGCAACATAAGAGTTGAGCTACAGGGTGTATTTACAAGCTTACAGGATCAGTTGTTGAACTGCGAAACCTCCAAAGACATAGATGAAAGGGAGAATTCACTGTTGAAAGAACAAGTTGCTCAACTTGGTTCATCAGTCCTGTCTCTACAATCCGAAGTTATTAAGTTGACCATCAAACCAAGAGAGTATGGGTTGAGTATTAAGCAAAATGAGGTTGAGGTTGAACTGCAAAGGGTAAAAAGGGAGTTACACCTGGAGAAGGAAATATCCAGAGACCTCAAAGCAAAGTTGTTTAGAACAGAGCATGATCTTGAAAGGGCAAACTGTTAGACTCAAGCTTCTCAAATGCTCTAAAGTCTCACCAGTTAAAAGCATAATATAACTACTGGAGTGGGATTTGACAGAACTGCCAAACAAGAATTGTCAGAAGAGGAATTTTGCACTCTATGTGGGAAGCTGGGACATTGCAATATTAAGTATCCAGTGAACATAAGCTTCAAGGAGAGAAATCTGAAGATTGAAATTAAAAGCACCAAGCTAATCAAGAAAGGTGCAGTTGGTGTTGGAAACAGGTTCACTTGGGCTCTGCCTAAATGGACAAAGAAAGAGCTAATCCATCCGACGGTTAAATGAAAAGGACTCAAGCTTGCCTGGGTGCCTAAAACTAACCCTTCAATGATTTTGCAAGTAAGAGGAGCAGAATAGCAAGCTATAATGACCTATAAATAGTGCTTCCTCAAGTCAAAAAAGGAATTACACAATTAATTCTGCTTACTCTCAGAATAAGGAAAAGAAGGATGCTGCAAAAGAAAGTTTTTTCAGTTCGCTTAAATGAGAAAGCAACTTGATAGAGGGAATCTTGGTTGAAACAAATAGATGAACCCGGTTCACCATTGAAAGATCAGCAAAACATTTTAAGTAGGAATTCGAGTGAAGATCGAAAATGAAGAAAAATACCTCATATGTAGAAAGAATACTACTCAAAGATAGGGGGAACATCTGATGTAAGCCACTATGGAACCAACGAGGAAACACACATCAAAATGATGATATTAGGAGAAAAGCAAAAGCTGTAATAAGGGAGAAAGCCATTGTTCACAAGAGCAAAATGGAGGATCAACAAATTGCTACTACTAATGTGTCCATCAAACGGGTGCAGGAACCTGTTCCCCAAAATAATGGAAATGGTCAGCTGGAATAGGTATTGTCCACTCCTGAGATTAAGGGCTAAAATTTAGGAGCACAAAGGAAGAAAAACTGGAGGCACATTCTTGGTAAAGGCAAAAACTTATGGACAGTTTTTGTACTATGCATAACATTTATTACGACCAAAGCTAAGGAGTCTAGCATGTCTTTCCTTGCGAAATAGAAATATATGTCAATATTGTTAGAATTCCAGCTTAGCTCAAGATGGCATGACACACAAAAAAGGGATAGATTAATCTCAATGGCTGACTAAATTAAAAAAGTCTTCCCCAAATGGCTTATAAAAGAAAGAATTATCTTTGGTATTGGGAATGATTAAAGCTGCATACAGGTTCCTCAAAATCTGGCTAGGAAGGTTGTCTCAGACTGTGTGGTTCTTCAAGTAATCAAAATATTATACTCAATCTTGTACATTTTGTTGTATGTCCTATACCATGATAGGTTTATGATCTTTTTTTTTTTTTAGTCTAACATTATGATTGTCACAGAAGCAGGCCTAAAATCAAAAATTGCATGTGCTTAGCAAATGCTCTAGGTATGTATTATTTTCCCTACAATCAATTATATGCTCAGATCGTAGAACAACTTGGACAAACTGTTCTCCTATCCTAGTCTAGTATAGTCGTCATTAATAGTGTGTTGAGAAGATAAAAAGTGAGTCATGATGATAATCTTGAAAAAACCATCATTATCAAATCACATTCTTCCCAAAAGGACTCTTCAGCTACCCTTTTCATCATTACATAAACCAGCTACAACTCATCTAAGTCCCATTCACCACTCTCTCACTATGAAACCAAATTGAAAACACAATGTCCGATTTCTCCTCAGGTTCCGATCAACCTCTCCCTTCCACACACTCTCTTGATTCCTCAAATCAGATTATATTTTTCATGTCACCCTTATTAACCTACCTTTCCTTATTATATGAACACATTCACCAACTGAAAAGGTGAAAAGAGAAAGCAAATAGGGTGGAGTTCATAGAAAGGGGGAATACATGAAAAAACCCAAAACAGGGAGGAATATGGAAAAGATCAGTGATATAAAAAATCTTCGAGAGAATGGATTGTTTGACACTGTCATCTCAAAATAATATAATTGGGCTATTGCGAAAAAGAAACTATGGAGACATAAGGGTTCGTGGAGAAGTATGGAGGGTTGAAACAGAGAACAAACCTCCACCATCTGGGAAAGAAGAGCAATCCAGATCTTGGTCCTCATGGAGAAAACAGGTGGAAAAAAATGATGGGTCATCTTGGGGGGAAAAGGGTGGACAATGATGGAGATCTATCCAAGAGAAGTGACTGATTCAAATAAAGATTACGGGGAACTAGACGAAGAAATAAGGAAATATTAACATAAATTGAGTACATGAAATTAGTATGAAAATAGGAGAGATTTGCCAAATGCGCGTGAAGAAGAAAAGCATGTCAAACAAGACTTGGTTTCATACAATTAATGAAACTAAGTCTTGGATGGATTTGGAGAATTGAAGGCGACTATGTATTCTTATAAATACATCACGACAAAAGGTTTGGAGCTTAACCACAACCAAAGAGAGAGATATCAGCGTGAGAGCAGAGGCAACACAAAAATTCTTGAGGGAAACCAACTACACAAAGAACATCAAAGAACCAGGTCCCATCAAGATTTATCATTCTGTTCTTGAGTTGTAATAGTTAAGTTCTTGTAGTTCCAAGACAATATCATAATTACCTTCATAGTGATTGCAGTAGGTATTGTTTTGTGTTTGTAAGGGACTTCATTGACTGGGTAGAGTCATTGAAAAAGTTAGGTGAGAGAACCAACATTTGTGAGAATTGTTGAGGAGAGGGGTAGAGACTGTTTGGAACAGTTCCTTAGGTGTACATAGAGTTGTAATCTAAAACTGCTCATGTTTGATGGAGTTTGTGAAAATTCTACAAGAAGTATGACATTGTTTTTCCTCCCTTGAGCAAAGAGTTTCCACGTGAAAATACTTGTGTTGATTTACTTATTCCGCACTTTATCTTCTTTCATAGTTACTCCAAGAACCTAGTTCTTTGAGTGCTTATGTTGCATCCAAACAAACACTTCATTATGACTTATTCATTTGCAGCAATCAAGAAAACTTAGCATAATCATCGGTCCATCATACCTACCCTCTTTCAAACTTGCATGTTTTGTTTGTTGTTCTTGCATCCTATTTCATGGAGGTAGACTTTTTAATCTCGGAAAACATTTCACATTGGTGGATAAATTTCTTAAGACAATGCCTAACACGACTTAAACTAATTTATGTGATGTTCGTAAATAACATTTACTGTTGTATTTTTCCCTAGTTTCTAAACAGGTGGCAGGTCCAATGGTACTTTATATCGGCTAATTTAAATTTTCCCTAATATTGAAGTGTGGCCATTTCATCTAAAGTCTTAAGTTGTTAGATAGAACATACTTTTATTTAATCTATGTGTTCAATTTATGATAATATTTTCATGTCTTAAATTTGTATTCCTTGTAGAATTGGATTAAGCCTTAATCCCAATTCTTCAAGGTTTTCTTTTTGCGTGTGGACAAACTTCTCACGCTTGGACCAAACAGTCTCCAATTCTTCTGCAAAGGATCTGATTCTTCTAGTGTTTATGCATCACTGTTGCCGGCTTTACCAGTTTCTTTTGGAGATCTATTAAGGATCTGGTTCTTGTATATATTTGTCCGTCCTTCTTAAACGTTGATTATCAATTATACCTTATTTGTTGATCATCAAAACGTTGTAAGATATTAAATTGAAATTCAAATTAAAGCAACTCAACGGTGACCATTTGATTTAAAAGTTTAGAGGAGATGATCACACTTCAACGTGAAATTTCCTAGTTTAGGTGTATATATCACGTTAAGTGTGTTAAAATTTTAAGGGGTACAGTTCTATGTGTTGGTTATCTTCGTTTAACAGTAAGCACTAATGTTCCATTCCATACATAAAAATAAAAAGGGAATTATCGAAGTGAAAAACGCAGGCCTAGAAGCAAAGGAGTTTTGTTTGACTGTATCATAGAAGACCGTGAAGGCAATGCCTATTCTTTGTGTGTTGCCCGCGTGCCACACGCTTGCCCTTCCAATTTCCCAAATATTATTCTATCCCCCCAATTCCGCGCTCTTCAAGTCGTTTTATTTTAATTACATCTGCTTTAAATTTTGAACTGTCAGTAATCCTTAATAAGTGTGACACTAATACACACAACTAGTTTCTTAGAAATTTTTCAGTTTTCTGCTTGCAATCCCATTTACCTACTTTCACTAAGATGTTGTCTGACCTTTCCCCAAATAGTTTTTAATTTTAAGAACTACAATCTTTGATAAAAGTGAGGTTAGTGTGTAGTGAAAAAAGGAATTGCGAGAAAGAAATTTTTAATGGTGGAGTCTTGGACTTTTCAACTAGTCCGGAGTTATTCAAGTCACCCGCAGTGGCGGATCTAGAATTTTCACTAAGGGGGTTAGATAAATAAAAATCTAGTGCTTGAGATTTGAATTTGAACCTCAAAGTGAATTTTGAACTCCTAACCACTGAACCAACCTCTAGTCTTATGCTTCAGGGGATTCAAAATCAATACATTTTCCAAAAAAAAAAAAAAAAAAAATATATATATATAATATATATATATATATATATATATATATATATATATATATATATATATATATATATATTTTGTCGAGAGGGTTCAGATGAACACCCTCCCGCCCCCTAGATCAGCCCCTGGTCACATGACGGTGATGTCGACCGTTGTATCCTGGATCGGAGGGGACAACTCAAGAGTATTATTGTTGGACTGTGAAGATTATACCGCAGTGGGCGTGAATCTCTTTAAAGAGAGCGAAATATCTGCACCTCAGCCTAAACATTTATTTATTTATTATTAGTTTTTATTTTCATCTTTAATTATTGTATTTTTGCCATCAATGTGTTTGGTAAGGAGGAAAACAAGGGGAATTCTTACTTATTTTCTAGTGTTCGGTAAGTAAGCAAAAAATATATTATCCCAAGAGTATTTATACGTAATCTAGCAAAATACTATGAGAGTTGGATGGAGTGGGGTGAGATTCGAGGATGTGGGGGTGGATGCTCGACGGGGATAGGCGTTGGGGGCATTGGGTGGGTAGGGAGGAGACAATAAAGTTGGAATGTCACTTATGAAACTTGTTCTTCCTAGTTCCATTAAGGAAATTTTTTCCTCATTTTTAAAGAATTTGTTTTTCTAGAAAAGATATTTTCCAAAACATTTTGACCAATCAAAGTGACATGAGTACAAGTTCAGTGGCGTAGCTCAGGAGGCTGACGTGGAAGTGAAGCTTGGTACTCAGGTCATCCAAAAGAAAGGAAGTTTCAAGTATCTTGAGTCTATTTTACAAGGGAATGGGGATATTGATGATGATGTCCCACATCGTATTGGTGCAGGATGGTTGAAATGGAGGCTCGCTTCTAGAGTGCTGTGTGACAAGAAAGTGCCACCAAAACTTAAGGGCAAGTTCTACAAAGTAGTGGTTAGACCAACTCTATTGTACGGAGCAGAGTGTTGGCCAGTCAAGAACTCTCACGTGCAGAAGATGAAAGTCGTGGAAATGAGAATCTTTGCGGTGGATATGTGGGCACACTAGGAGAGATAGGATCAGGAATTAAGACATTCAGGAAAAGGTGGGAGTGGCATCGGTGGAGGACAAGATACGGAAAGCGAGACTGAGATGGTTTGGGCATGTGAAGAGGAGAGACATAGATGCCCCAGTACGGAGTTGTGAGAGGTTGGCTATGGGCGGTTTTAGGAGAGGTAGAGGTAGGCCAAAGAAATATTGGGGAGAGGTGATTAGACAGGACATGACCTTAAATAGGAGGTTGTGGAGAACTCAGATTAGGATAGAAGGCTAGTAGGTAGTCTCGCTTTTCTTTCGCACTAGTAGGCGTAGTTTTGCTCTACTGTTTATTTCCCTTTGATTCCTGCTTTTATGTATTGGGTCTTGTTTTTCCATGCTGTTTTATCATGACTTCTTTGCTCTTATTATTTCTCATTTTCGCATTGCTTTGATTTGCTTGTCTGTATCTACTCTTTTCCCTTGTTTTCTTTTGAGCCGAGGGTCTTTCAAAAACAACCTCCCTACCTTTCAAGGTGGGGATAAGGTATGCATACACTTAACCCTCCCCAGACCCCACACTGTGAGATTCAACTGGGTATGTTGTTGTTGTTGTAAACATGACAAAAATTAGAAAACACTTTTAAGAAAATATCTTCCTCCATACCACATTCTTAGTCTATTATTTGCTAGACTAGAACTTTTAAATGTGTTTGTGCCATTATTTTAAAACAAAAGGAACTAAATTTTATAATTTTTTTATTCAATCTGTAAATATCTGTATTTTATTTTTAATGATGATCAGACTAATATATGTATGATTCAAGATCAAGAATTGGTCAAATAAATTCTCAAAATGTAAAAAGATGCTATAATTTTTAGATAAAAAGAGTAAATAAATCTAGAATTGCGATGGGGAAGCTAATAACATTGCCTTTTGGCTAAAATAAAACTTCCAAATTTATAAGGTTACTCTGTCCAATTAACTATTGCTCCATTATAAATGTTAAGCTTTATCATATACTCCTGCAACAATATCGGATGAATAATAATTTCTCGTATCTTGAAAGTATCAGAAAGATTACATTATTCAATATCTGTTAGATCAGGATGCTAGACAGCAAGCTAAAATTCAGTAAATTGAGTTTGGAATTTTAGCTCATAGTACAATAAGTGGACCCAAGGCTGTTTTTTGGCTCTATTTATTTGACTTTGTTTTTTCAATCTTCTAGCAGCAGATGAGTATTCTCATGCCAATTATTTTACTACGGTCGGCCGGGCAGCGCGGTCTGCCTCTTCGGGTAGTTACGGCCTCCTTGAAGTTGAAAGTGTGGCCGCCCCTCGTTGACCCCCATGCCCACCAAATCTATGTTCTGTTTTGTTATCTCTCTATTTATACAATTATATTTCCTTCTTAAAACTTTGTCAAAATAGTTAAAAGTAAGAACAAAATTGACACTGATTTTTTCAAAAAAATTTATCTTAAATTTTAAAATTTTGATTTATAGAACATCTTTGGTGATGTTTCGTTTTCGTAATGGAAAGGAAATTTTTTATGCATCAGATACTAAAAATATCCTTAGTACCAAATTATTTGTTTTGTTTTTTTGTGTACAATTAGTTTCAAATACAGAATTGTGTTGAACTCTTCCGAATGCACTAACAAAAAAGAGTGCCAAACAAATTGCAAACAGAGGGATTAGCATTTACGTTCTTTATAAATATGTGTAAGTTTTTAATTCAAAAGCAAAGATGATATCTGGTTTTTTTTTTTTTTTTCCTTTTCTGTGGAGAGTTAAAAAAGGATAGTCCGGTGCACAAAGCATCCCGTGTTAGCAGGATTTGAGGAAAGGTCGTACCTCCAAGAGGTGTGATGTAGACAGGTTACCTTAATACAAGTATTAATAGCTGCTTTTCATGTGCGGCTCGAACTTTTAACGTATAGGTCACACGCAGACAACTTATTGTTATTAAAAGGTTCCCTCCGTGGGGGGCCTAGAGAAACGGGGGGGGGGGGGGGGGGCGGTGTTGTGAAGAAGGAAAAATAGTTCAAAAGGTTCTCATATCCTTTAGAAGAGTCCGGAACCAAAATGCCCCCAAAAAAACCATTTTGAACCAAAATACCCCAACCAAAAAAAATGTTACAAAACTACCTTTAGCGCAGTATTTTACTGCGCTAAAGCACTTAACCGTAACGGACCCGTTAAGTGCTTTAGCGCAAAGAAATGGCATCGCGCTATATCAATTGCCGTCTCTCCGTAGCGCATTATTTTACTGCGCTATAACGTCTACTTTAAACCCATCGGGTTCGACCACTGGTCCCTCCAAAAAAAAAAAAAAAAAAAAAAAAACGAAAACGCCATTGGAGGTGAATCCGAGGTGCCATTTCTATTCCAAAATTTCGTCCGTGAAAGTTTAGATTCTTGGTATATTCAAGTCAAGGACCAAGAATCTAAGTTCAAATTTTGGGAAAAAGCGGCGTACAACTCGATTAAAATAATTCTACAAAAAATCTTCGATTAAGGTTTTCTACTATGAACTTTTGTTATTATTTTGTTATATACATTATATTCTAAGCATGCTTAACATTTAATCCTTGCCATTTTCCCAAAAAAAAAAAAAATCATTTTTTTTTTTTGTTGTTAGATCACGGGCGTGGCTTTTTGCCACTGTTCCGATTTTTTTTTTTTTGTTTAATTCATTATTTGTTAAATGTTTATGAATTATTAATTTGTTAAATGTTTATGAATTGTTAATTTGTTATATGTTTATGAGTTGTTAATTTGTTAATTATTTATGAATTGTTAATGAATTATTATTTTGTTAATTGATTATTTGTTAAATATTGATTATGAATTTATTAGTTGTTAAATATTGTTTATGAATTGAAAGAAGTTGATTGGTAATGAATTATTATGTTGTTAACACTTTGTTTGGATGATTGTTATGTATTGTTTTGACATTTATCGTATTGTGTTGTATTGTATAGGACCAAATCAGTGGTTACATAAAATAGGACCTTTCGTCGTTACATAACAATAAAATTAAAGTAACAATCAAAGCAAACATTGTATTTAAACTAACAACATAATATAATACAATAGCTAACAACCATCCAAACAAGTTATAAATGATTATGAATTGTTAATCTATATAATTTTAAAAGCGTGAATATATATGTTAAATAAAAAAAAGATTATCTTAAAAAGAATAGTTAAAGTTCTTCTTTTTATAAATACATAAGCTAACGAAAAAAATGTAAAGTTTGTAGGAAAATATGTGGTCGACGAATATACTCTTTTAGTTTAATTTTATCGTAGTTGTGTTGGCTATTTGGTCAACTAAAAATATATCACATGTTCAAAATAGAGTTATAAACAAATATTACTGCTGAATTTCGATTCTCAAACTAATTAACTTAACAAGTCTTTGCCATCACATAATTCAAAAGTAATTAACTTAAAAATCTTTTGCCATCACATATGTGTCCTTACTATCACATATTAAATTTCCGCATATCCCATGTTAATTATTCACAAGATATAATACTACATAATTCACATATTCCCTACAAATTATTAATTAGTTAATATAATTTATCTTTCATTTCAAGAATAATGACTAATTTAGTTTGTATAGACCGGACTCTTTCATGGATCCGAATGTTCCCCCTAGGCCCGATGTTCCCCCAGCGCCCGATGCTCACCCGGGGCCCGCTGTTCACCCGGGGCCCGCTGATAGATCAGTATTGTCTTTGCAAGACAATCATAGGTCAGAGTTATTATGGGCCGATACTATAGGGATATCTACTAGGCTCCATCCCCGTAGGCTGCAGAGAGCATGGACTCTTTTACGCGAGCACCCCTTATACCCTCGCGTGTTGGAGATATTGTTTCGGGGAGGCATCTACCGTTGCGTGTCCGTTGGTCGTAAGTGATTGATCGGGGCGCTCATCACGGCCATGATCGAGCGGTGGAGGGCAGACACATATCTTCCATCTTTGCACCGGTGAGGCCACGATTACATTTCGTGATGTGGAGGTCCTCTTGATTGCGAGTAGACGGAGAGTCACTATACACTCGGACGCAGCCTCCTCCTGGTCAGACGTGGGCGACAGAGTTGACTAGCTCACCCACTTCGTGCCTGATGCCGAGGGCCAGATTTCGGGACAGAGTCGGGTTAAGATTAGTGCCCTCTGCACTTATTTGGAGGGTCTAGATCCGGTTGACGACGGCACCCCGCAGGACGATGTTGATCGTCATGCCCATTTGTACCTGCTTATTATATTTGGGGGCATCTTGTTCCCGAACTCATCAGGTGCCTTTGTCAGCTTACATTATTTGGTTTTCTTGGAGCATCTGGACCGTCTGGGAGACTACTGCAACCGGGTTGGTGTCGTTTTGGCGTATTTTTGCTGCATGCTCGTGCGAGCTTCTATTGGTGTTGTCGCAGAGTGTGTGAATTTTTTGCTCTTCTCGAGGTAATATTTTAAGTGTGTGCCTTCCTTTAATGTAGACAAACCTCTTGAAATGATGACTTAAAAATCGTATTTTCTAATATCGCTACGCTGCATAGGGGTGGAGAGGATCTTCGCCTTTTCAACCCGTACTCTGGGCATCACCTTGAGATTGACATGCCTTATGCGGGGAGGTGGACAGGGTTTTGATCGGGATGTGGATACGCACCACAGTATTCTTCCATTCCGGGACCAGCTTGATCACATGACGGACGATGCGGTAAAACTATTTAAATTTACATTAATAATTTAATTAAACGTCTTTTCTACTTGGTGGTCACTGATTTGTATTTATATGTTATGCAACTATTTATATGGATGTCGTACGCTGCTATATTAGATGGTTTGCCACCCTTCTGTAGGGCAGGTCAGGGGGTTTGGAGGTCGCGGTGTCCATTGATACACCTGAACATCGTAAAGGATCACATGCCCGAGCGTGTCTTATGATAGTTTGGGATACACAGAGTATACCCCCTGACGTCCGTCATGAGCTCCGACACTACCAGCGGGACGATCGGGCTGCCGTTGATGATGATTTTCTGGCTTTCATGGATGTCCGGCTCACCGTCGGGAGAATGTGTTGGGCACTTTAGCGGTGGTCGGCCATTTGACTCTCATTGAGCATTACATGCGCTACGGTATCATCGTATCACACGCCGATTGATCGCAACCTACCTTTGCATCCCCAGGGATGTAGGATACTCGGCACTCGCGGGCGACGAGGCATTGGTAAGTTTATCGTATTTAGATTTATTTAATTGCATTAATTGTTACGTTTTCAAAAATAACTTTTTTTTTTTTTTCTGTTGAACACAAATGCAGCTGGTGGTCGTACAACGTTTACGCATCTTGGGGTTAGAGCATATGCCTTACCCTGGGCTTGCGGGGCTTGCGACGGAGATGGTACGGATATCCGAGGATGGTATCCGGCAGGCAGGCGAGATTAGGCGCAGGGAAGAGCCTGTTCCAGAGGCTGAGTATCACGCGGCGCCAGGAGGAGGACCGGGTGCTCCCAGAGAAGGAGGCCGTGCTGGCAGAGGACGCCGTGCTGCCGGAGGACGCCGTGCGCATAGAGGACGCGGTGCTGCTGCTAGAGGACCTGGTGGTGGAGGACACCATCTGGTAGATGAGGCGGATGAGGCCGATCCCATTCTAGAGGGCGTTCACGGTCTAGTCCATCCGCAGCCGTTCCAGGCCGGTGGCAGCTCACTTGGGGACTCACCTACGTTTACGCCGGCGCTCTTACTTACTGAGATGCCCGGGTCTTCATCACAGCCGAGCCAGAATGCATACATGGAGGAGCATGATAACATTGATTGGGCGGCGTTACGCGCTTCATTAGTCAAGAGCCGCCCGTGAGGAATTTAGAGGGAGCCGTGATTCTTGACTTCGATGAGTTTTTTATCCCGGTTAGTATTTAAAATACTTATTTGTTCATTTAAATTGTTTATTTTAATATATATATATATATATATATATATATATATATATATATATATATATATATATATATGTTACTATTATTTAGAAATATTTTATATTTTAGGATTCGCCGCCGGGTCCACCGCAGCCACCCACTCGTGCGTTTCTCTGGGTCTCGATGCCGTGTCTTCCCATATGACTACCGAGCATTGTGTAAGCTTTTTATCAAAATTTGTTTTATTCAATATAAGATCAATATTTAATATACATATTTGATTATTTAAAGTACTTATTTTAAAGGCCAAACCCATCGATAGACATCTGTGGTCGTCCACTTATTTCACTTGAGCACCTAAAGTGACCCTTGTTCCATTTAGACACTTCAGGTGGGTCATTTTTATTCCACTTAGACACTTAACCGATCGAAAACCAACACCAAAGGGGGGCTACCTCATTGCACATCCAATACAAAAGCCCTAATTTTTAATGGTCAAAACTCCACGAATTTACAAGTAGTGAATTTACAATTAAAATGATATTTAATTGAGTTGGCACAATTTAAAATGAGTCGACACAATTTAATTGGCCACTTAATCCACGTAGAGACGGCTGGTGTTGGTTTTTCATATTTAAGGAATTCACCCGAAGTGTCTAAATGGAACAAAGGCCACTTTAAGTGCTTAAGTGACAAGAGCGACCCGTTATTCGACGGGTTTGGCCTATTTTAAATATGTATGTTACTTATTATTTAGTTATTTTCATATTTTAGACTCGGCGCCGTTGGTCCACAAGAAACACCCATTCAGTGACATTCTCATCAAAATCGTGGAGGAGAGGTGTCTTCTCGAGACTACCGAGGCACATGTAAGTTTTTTACTTAAAACTAATTTTTATTCAATATAAGGTAAATATTTATTTAATTTTTATAATCTTTACTGGGACTTCGAACAAAGATCTCGTCCCAGAGACTACCTCATATTCACCACACACACCCATCTCGTGGGTGAGCCTACAGACCCATCTCAGGAGCCTACTCAAGCGTCCGTTGACACACAGGTTTGATTAAATAAATAACGTTAATGTATTCAATATAAATAAGAAATGGTACTAATTATTATATATTTTTTAGGTTCATCGTTTGGCGCCAGCGGTGGCAACTCCTGACGAGGGAGAGTCCGAGTTTCCAGACCTAGGTCATCATGAGGTTCTCGCCCCGTGCGAGCGGGGACCGCATCCCGTTAAGAAGCACATTCTAGTCGGGGCGCACGGCCGTGGAAGGGATGATGATCATGACTTAGGCTCTTGTTATTAAGAGGAAAAAAGGGCGGAGACGATGGCGAGAATGCGGTGGGGATGGTACGAGCCTTGGGTTTTGGGATAGTCTCCGGCATACTACATGTGGGACCCATCTCGATAGTGTATATACATTAGTGTTGTACAATTTATCGTAAATATTATATATTTTTTGCATATTTATAAATATTATCTTAGTCTTTATTATTGTTTATAGTTTCATATCCTAAATTGATAATAGAAAAAATGTGATACATTCGAAATAAAGTTAAGCATTAATTTAAAAATAAGATGAAACCCTAAAAGATAAATAACTTAAAGCTAATGACTACAAGTCTTTAAACAAAAAAGACTTGAGCACTTTTCAACTACTAAAACGACAATCCAAAGTATTGCGTATTCTTGATGTAATCGAGCCTATTTTATTAATTGTACAAATATAAGTAGGGTTTATATAAAATATCAAGTTAGAATCTCAAAGCATGATTAATATATGACTAAACTATGAAAAGGTAGTGAAAATGTAATAAGAGGCTGGTTTTGAAAAATGGCGGAGTGAATATAGCGAAAAATCGCGCTATTGCGAGAGACAAATTTCTATAACGCGATGCATCGCGCTAAAGCGATCAACGCCTCGTTACGGTTAACATTAACCTATAGCGCGATTTTCTGCGTTAAAGCACTTAACGGGTCCGTTACGGTTGCGTCCATTCACTTTTAAATAAAATACTACACTAAAAGGTAGTTTTGTAATATTTTTTTTTGGATATTTTGATTCAAAATGATTTTTTTTGAGGCATTTTGGTTCCAGACTCTAAATTCTCTCTGGGCCTTTGGAGCTGTCACTGTCAGGTCCATCCAGCCCACTGGCCACCACCTTATAAGCCCATTCATTCTATACCTTTGTTTCTTCATTCCATTCATTCATTCATTCTCTCCTCTCTTTCTTTAGTTTGTGTACTTTTTATGGGTTTGAGAGAAAATATTGCAGTGCAGAAAGCAACACTGAAATCTCCACAAGGTATCCCTACTTCCTTTTTCCTTTATTCTGCCATTTATTTTTCCATAATTTTACTCCAATTCCCAACCGTAAATATATTTTCCTTCAAAAGCACACAAGTTTTTTTTCTTGTACATTATCTAACATCATTTTCATCACTTATTTGTTATCTCAAAGTGCATTAAAAGTAAATGCCTTTCCTTTTTTCTTTGGATGCAGGTTTTCTTGAAACTTTTAGCATGTATGAGTGGAGTACTAAGTCAACAAGCTTCAAGCTGCCAAAGGCTGCAAAAACTGGAAAGTATAAGCCTAATGGCATCTTTGGTATTACTCCTTAGTCAAGGCCTTGTCTTCCTCATGATGAGGGTGGCGTCCTCATCTTAATCTCGGTGCTATCCTACCTGAGCTTTCTCACCACCTTTTCTCGTTTTTTCTGTTTTCTTTTCTCTCTTTTTTCGATTTTTTGACTTGTTGCCTTTCATTCCTTCACCTACCCAAGTCTTCTTGACCTTGTAAGACCTTTTCTTGACCTTGTAAGACCCCGTGTTTTGTGTTACGTTTTTGTGTTTTGTGTTGCCGCAAATCTTACATCATGACTTCTCGATGTAAGATTTGTTTAGTGTCCATCTCCGTTCCCGCCCAACTCACGTTCTCCTTCCTTGTCTATCCCTCCTGAGCTATTATTCCATGTAAAATTGCACAGCAAAAAGATTTGAATTCATGAAGCATGATCAGAAGAAAGAGAACTATTTGCTATCAAGAATGGTATTCAAGCAAATTCATGTGATTATTTATATACCCTTTTGATCCTTTTCGTGGGGGTTATGAATGTCAATTTGGAATAAACATTGTACTAAATCCCATGTTTTTTTTTTTTTTTGTATTCTGGCTCTTCAAGTTTTGTAGTTCCTTAATAGTAGTTATTAAATTTTATTTTTTGTTTGTTGTGTTTGGGAAATAAGTAAAAAAGAGAATACACGTATTCTTCAAATTTCAGATTTTTTCAGGGACTTAAGCAATTTCTCATGACTGGTCACTTTTACACACTTCCATTGTCTCACCTTATCTTTTTACCGATTCCTATAATGGAAGTCGGATCTTGAATCTTTTTAATTTTAAAAAAAATTTAACTGGACCAAAAGTGTACAATCACATGAACCCATTCAATTTTTAAGATTGTTATCTTTGCATCCCTACTGTTCAGAACAAACTCCACCAAACCAAAATTATGTACCGTTTTTGATTTGTTTCAAAATTTATATTTGGTGTAGAGAAAAATATTGGTTGTATTTGAGTAGTACCCACAAGGCCCACTTCCTTCTCTTTTTCCCTTAGTTTATGGAAAGGGCTACTTTTTAAGCAAGAATGAGCTCATGTCATTTATGAAGAGGGGAAATAATTGTAACCATTTGGGAAAAAAAGATCAGCTTTTTATACGAATAACTTTTTAAGAGAACTCGGAAAAAAATCATTCACTCAGATGGACAAAACCCTCTCTTGTCTCCTAGCCTGTGTTTATATATCATTTATGATTTACAATATAAAGACTCGTGGGATGGACCGACGCAAGTACAAAAAAAAAATTGAATTTTTACTTGGAAAGTAACATTTTTTAAGCTATTTATATATATAGCTATATGATCTAAATTTCTCATTTAAACATCACCTTAGACAAGCTTAACACTAAATTTCTATGAAAGGAAAGATATTGCAAAGATAGCGTAGTTTAGGTTGCAAATGTTAGTAGAATAATTTTCTAGAAAAAAAACATTATGAAGAAGAGACAACGAAAAAGTTAAATTTACAAAAGCTCAATAAGTGACTTTTTGTGCGTAAAGCCCAGTAAATATCATAACTTTGACTAGCTTATATGTTAGCTAATAAGATCTGCATTAAAATTACTAACTTTCAGATTTTACAAAGTAAATTAAAATCTAGTGCTTATAATATTCTTTTGCAAATTGGAGTGACGAAAGAAAGAAAAGTTAAACATAAAACAAATAAAAAGAGGCAAGTGAAATAGGGAAAAAAAACAGACACAAGAAATTTGGCCAACCTACTAATAGTGTAACTTTGGGTTTTTAGTACCTTTAAGGAGAATAACTAAATGCAAAATTTAGCCATGTGCTACAAAGCCAATGACTAAACATCTATGATTAGTTGGAATTGTGAGTAAATGTCCAAAAGGCAAAAAGTGAAGTTGGTAGTAACGAAATTCAAGCACAAAATGATGATGTTCCGCAAGTTGGTACTTTTGGCATAGCTCGATAATTTCCTATAGTCTTACATAAATATTCTAAGTTGTGATGACTGAAGGAAAACACAAAATCTTGACTTTGAGTAAGTCTCATGATTTAGCTCATAACCTAAAATCAGCAATGCAGCATATTCAGCCGGCAATATGGGTCCCTATTTCCCACCTATTTTTCATCTTTAGGTAGCATCTAACATGCCTTTCACGTCTCTTTTCATTATTTTACCTTTCTCTTTTTATTATTTTTCTTAGACTTTTAGTCATAATCATTTCTTTGAAGACCTGTTTGTAAAATTACAAGATTTGGCATCTCATCCCTCGGTCAAATTCTTCTTAATCTCAATAATAAGAACGCGTCCATGAATATAATCCCTCCATCTATGTTGGTCTAAGCATTTGAATTTTATCGGACTTAAATTCTTAAATTACGTGGGTCATACTTTAAATTTAAGTTGTATTTGTTAAACTATATGATGATCATATAATTGAATGTATATTTATGAATTTAATTAAAAAATCAATTTAATTGAGCTAACACATCTTGTCAAATTTCAAACAATGAGCTCGCTCCATTAGCTCAAGGTCATTGTCATGTGTCAAATGACATGATACAACAAGTTAAATTAAGGACCAATTAAGGTAATGTAGTATGTTAAGTAAATATGAGAAACAACCAAATGTCATCAAGTGTTCGAACGACATCAACCAATTACATACAAATTTATCACATATTTTTGTGATAAGTTTGATGATTCAAGTTGACTACAAATTGAAAGAACAAGTTTGTATTCGTTACTGTTGAGCTGCTTTGATCTGAATTTCAAATCAAGATCATATTAAGTTAGTGATGATTGACAAACATGTATAATTGACAAACAATGATCAAGAAGGATGGACAAATATATACAAAAAACTAGGTCTTTAACAGATCTCCTAAAGGAACTAGTAATGCCGTGAGACCTCCTCTAGTTCTTTCAAATTTTCAAGTTCTTTTATTTCGCAAAATCAATTCAATTTGCTTCTTTTGCCTTGAATGTTTCCTAAACTTCAATACTCCATGATTAAGTTCAAAAGCATCTTTTTCACTACTAAAGCACTAAGAAAGCATTTAGCTTGAAGATACACGACATCGAAACGTAGTTGCATTAAGCCGAGTATAACTTGTCTACTAACTGGGTAGGCATATTCCATCATGAAGTTAAATTTAAGAGTTGTTAAATTAAATTCAAAGTTAAAAATCATAATTTACATAAATACAAATATATTATAATCATATATATATACACAAATAATATACATTTTTGTCCTCTTTTTCATCGACATTATCATCGTTTTCAAGGTTTCTTTAACTTCAAATTAGCCATTAAAGGAGGAGGAGAATGCAGTAACAAATAACATGTCATATACCTCCATCCAACTCCATCTCACGCCATCCACCCCATTATACAACTGTTTAATATAATGTATATTCAATTTGTTATATATGATACATTAAGTATACACAGATTATATATTTATTATGCAGTATACTCAAAACAGACAAAACGCAAAAAATCACTGCAAACATCCACCAAAAATGACTATCATCTTAAACACCTAAGTGCAATAAATCACCAAAAATGAACAGCTCATAAACTCAAAGATACTGTCCAACATAACAAGAAACGTCAAAGGGGTAAAAGCATCGAGAATCACAAGGACAGAAATAGTACTACATTCATTATAAATTTCTCCTCTTAACCTCAGATTTGAAATTGAATAAGATAAAATTCATACACCACCACTAAAGTATCATTTCGCCATTGAATACCCAAATCAAAAGTTCTTTTGTGCAGACCCGTTCAGTCCTTTTTAGCATTAGGACTCCTTTTCCTTAAGTGAACCTTTCCACAGTTTAAAATAGTACTTTCGACTGGAGAATAATGGTTCCCAAGTCAATCGGTGAGTATCGGAGAAGAAAATTTAAAATTTGATGTTCTTAAGTGGAAATAAGGAAAGGGTTCATCAAAGTTAACATTTGGGGTTAACAAATTAGGTTTCCAGTTTGAAAGTCCCATCTGGTCCGGAACGTGATTTATGACTTATTTGGATGGTTTGGACAAATCTCGAGAGGCTCAGTGGTGATTCAGACAGTTGGTTGGATACTTGTAAAGCTTATGGATTTGAGTTGACCATGATTAACATCGGGTCAAGAAGACCCTGGATTAGTGATTGAAAAGTTCCAACAGGTTCGTATTAATATTTTGAACTTGTCCGTAAATTTGATTTAATTCTGATGAGTTTCGGATGAGTTTTGAACATGTTGGGTGCGTTGGCATTGTTCTAAGCATAAAAGTGTAACGAACCAAGCTCCGATTTTAGTTCTAAAGATAGGAATTTTATCACGAGACTTCCAGAAGTTTGACAATGATTTATAGGAATGATCTGAAATTTTTTGATCTAATTGCGATAAGTCGCACTTAGAGTTTTATTGTGAAATATGAAATAAATCTTTAACTAGAGAAAATGATTTCTGATTGAGAAAATGACGTCAGAATTGATTTTCAACTGAACAACTAGGTTCGTATCATTATGTCTGACTCATAAGAACAAGTATCATCTAATTCCCGAGGTCGTATGAGAGAGTTATGATCATTTTAGTAAAAAACAAAAAAAGGAATGCTGCTGCAAAAAAAATAAAATAAAGGTTGCTGGTGCAGACTTTTAGTGACCATTTGATACTTTAAGCGACGAGAATTGACTTTTCTTGACCAGATTCATATTTTATATTTGGAGTGTTTTTTCATAAGTTTATTTCACCATTTTGAGAGCTAGAGAGCTCGGAATTGGGCAACTGTTGCAGCGTTATTCTCGATTTGACGTGCGATACGAATCTAACCTCTAATTTGATGACTTCCCATGATTTCTTTAGTTTGTTAGCGTTTTTATCTATGGATTTGATTGTGAAATTGGGGTTCTGAGTCCTAAAGTTAAGAAAAGGTAAATTCTTGATTTGTGTATCGATTTATGGGTAGAATTGGATGATTTTCTGGATTTAGTCTATATGAATTATGGGCAATTTGAATTTTTAATAAAATTTTAGTTTGACCTTGGGGCTTAGGGTTGACTTTTTCATTGACTTTTTAGTCCACATTATTTTATATAGCAAAATGCGTATCGTTGGACTCGTTTAACTCCCTAGAGTACTATTTTTAATAGATTGGATTCATTTGGTGATTTTGGATGGGCTAGAGTTTTCGGAAGACTTAAAGCTTCGCTCGGATGGAGGAAAGTTAAGTCTTAAAGACTTTCCTCGACTCCATTTGGGGGAATTTTTTGATAACTATATAATGATGAAAATTAAAAGTGAAAGAGGGGGTTTCATATCCAAGATATGACGGGCACTAATACGGGTACCAATGCCATGTTATGGGTAGTTTGTTGAAATACGTGATTGATGGTTGAAATTCAAGAATGCCAAAACATGTGGGCATTAGCTGATAGATATTTCTCTTGATTTAACTGTCTATATGCATACATCTCTCCATTAAATCTCGTACACGTGTGATAATCAAGTTATTAGATATGCTTCGAAATGGTTTTAACTATATTGCATATGATATTCATGCTTTCTTCTGGTCGTTCATGCATATTCATTGGGTTGACTTCATGGTTTTCGCCCTAATGTGGTCTGGTTGGACCTGGTCCCGAGTGGAATGAGGGTTATTTTAGACTTAAATGGTTGGTTGCTCGATGTGGTTTGGTTAGACCTGGTTATGGGTGGAGTGATGAATACGTCAGCCTTAAATGGTTGTTTGTCAGATGTAGTCTAGCTAGTTAGACCTAGTTTTGGCTAGGTATATAGACCTTGCGAGTCCTCCATGATCACGGCTCCTGAACACGTCGTGGAAGCTAGCGTGTATAACTGGTTAGCCCAATGAGATATGATTCCAGTTGGGTATATAGACCCCGCGGGCTCCCAGACCCCCCCCCCCCCCCCCAATTGTTTGTGTGTATACTGGTCGTATATTGCATAACATTGCCTTACATTGCATTATACTTCATCTCTATATGTGATATTGTGGTTGCCTAGATGCATTTTATGCATAGTATTATGGTTGGCTTGGATTGCACGCCTGCAACGGATATGTGGTTGGCTCGAGTTGTACGCCTGCAATGGGCTACATTATATTACATGGCTTTTAACCCTATAAGATCTTATTAAGATGTTTGAACTCATTACTGGATTCTTGAGGAGATTGTGCTTTCGGTGTCCAGTGGGCGGCTTGTGTTGGATTCTTGAAAAGAATTAGGTTTATTTGATATACTTGATTAACTGGGAGACTTTACTGCTTTATGGAGGTTGCACCTTTTATTGTTGATCATTTGATTAGTTTGATTCTACTTGATTGCTTGTACTATTTTCTTATCTGGTTTCATTGAATCGTAATTGTGATAAAATACATTATCACTGCTTCAACGTTGTCGGTCAATGAGATTTACTGAGTACACATGCTTCCCGTACTTAAACTACACTTACTGCACTATTTTATGGTGCAACTTAGACCGAGCATGAGTGGAGTTCGCTTAGCCATCTGAGCCCGAGGTTATAGATTCAGGAGATTTAGTGGTTAGCTGCCTGACTGAACTGCAGCTCTAGTCTTCTTTTACCTTTACTTATCTATGTCTTCCTTTATGTTCCGTATAGTTGTATTTGGTCATTTTAGACTTGTATTAGTACTCTTTGTCGCTCTACACATGACACCAGGTTTTGGGTGGTATTTTGTTATTTCTGCATTTTATGAGTAAAAGACTCAGCTTTGACTTATATCATGTTATTACTTTACTTTTCTGCTTAATTAATTGAATGAATGGCTTTTAAATGGTTTTGGTTCGCCTGCCGGATTGAGAAGAGGTGTCATCACGGCTAATAATTTTTCGGTCGTGAGACTTTATTCACAAACACCATTTGAATCTGAAAAAAAAAAGAACTAGAAGAAAAAGATGTAGTGTAGTTCTAGTATGTATGTAATTGTGCCGCGTCAGATTTCTATGAAGAAGAAGGTGCTTTGTATGATCCGTTGAGTTACACTAATTTTTTGGTTTGATGAAATCTCTGGTTGGAATGCTTGATTTTTTAAATTTGGAGAAGAGATTCAGTTAATAGATAAATCTCGTGTGAGAGAGGTGTGTAGTCATTTTTGTAATAAAACTCAAATGAGGACAAAAGGGGCATGTGGAGTGTGAGTCATGTATACAGAGTGTTGAGATGCTGCTGTCTGAATAATAGTACTGAGCTTAAAATGAAGTTTTGATGATTAACAAACTATGGATCCAAAAGACAATCAAGTACAAGGAAGTTACAAGGCAGACGTTGAAGAACTAGAAGTCCATACACATCTCCAAAGGAACTAGTAAAGCAGTAGCTGTTGACACCTAATTTTTGACATCCCGTAATTTATTTTAGTCACTAGTCCTTGGATATCAACATAATTTCTACAAAATGATTTTGTAAAATTGTTGGGATAATATTTTATTCTTATATAATTTCTAAAAATTTATAAATCATTTATAAATTAATTTACACATTTCATAAATTTACCACAATTATTTACTTAATTGTCTAAATTGCTAAAATGTCAATTTGCAAGTATTTTACCGTTGTTTAATGCAAGGAATCAAGTTAATTAGATAAATTAATCATGTTACCCCTTAATTCTTGTTTAATCAATTTATTAGAAATTTACCATAATTAATTGAGTATTTAATTATGATAAATTCTGAAAATTTCTCATTGAATGGCTATAATTGAAATGATCAATTAATAGTCCAAATTATAACCAATTGAAAGTCAATTCCATGAATTGAGGTCATTATTGTAAAATTAGCCTTGTTAATTGTCATTTAGTCTAATTGTGATCTCAAATGAAAGGCCAAACTCATTGGTCTGACTAATTAAGGTCATTCTCGCAAAAGTTACTTTAAAATGGCTAATTGGACCAAATGAGGCTATAATTGAAATAGCCTGGTCTTAAGACCAAGTCAGTTAAAGGACATAATTTTGCAAAATTAGCCTTTGTTTGCTTAATTAGCTTCCATTTAATTGTGATTGAGAGTCTAAATAAATTAAGCCTTTGCCTAATTTTGGTTATTTATTAAAACAAGTGCCAAAAACCGACATGTATACACATATATACACGGATATACATGTAATATACATGAATATCCCATGTATATATGTATACACACGCACCAGTCCATCTCTCCTCTCTTTCTAAACAGACCAGGCCCAATTCCATAGGACTTGACCCGCCCTAGCATGGACTTAAAGGGGTAATACCCTTACTCCCTCCCTCATTGCCTCATCCAAACAGACCCTCCATCTTCCCTCTCACCTAAAAGGCAAACCCTAGCACCGTTTTGATTCTCTCTCTCTCTCTCCCCTCGTCACCTTCGATGGTTATGACAATATTTCAGTCCCAAAAAGCGATTGCCAGGTCTGTGTGGCCAAAAATGGCAACGTTTTTTATTTTTCCTCCACTTTTCACCAAACGCAACCCTAAACGAGGTATTAGTATTATTTGTTTTCAATTTCTTTCTAACTTTCTTGCAAAATCAAACGGTTAACACTGTGAATCTTTAATGGTTCTTGTTTGTTCTTGATTTTAAATATCGCATCCTGATTGGTTCTTGATGAGCTTTTGAGATTTGACCTCTGTGGTTAAAATCCGATCATTGATATATTATTTGATGAATTCTTAGCCCTACAATGATGAATTGTGAGGAAAAAATCCCAAATTTGGGATTTGTTCCACATCAGCTACATTAGGGTTTTAAGGATTGGGGATTCTATAAATAGGGCCCCCGATTTTCATTATTCAACACGTCTTGCTTGATAATATTTCACTTGGAAAAACCGAATACTTAGGGTTTCTAGCATTATTTGCTTAAGACCTTTAACTTTCAGTTAAGTTCAAATTTTAAAGGTTTAATTCTACGTTTGTGTGGGTTTTTGTTTGATTTTTGAGCATTTAGGGGGAACAACAAAGCTTTCAAGTCCAAATGTCTTCAAGGCTGCGCATCAAAGAGGTAATCCTCCTTTCCCTTTATTTTTCTGCATTTTTATTCAGTTTCTTAGTAGGTTGTATTATGTTTATGTTCTGGTTTTAGTATAATTTTTAGCTAAATATGTTCCTGTGCCATGTTAGTTTAGTTTAGGCAGTAGGGTATGTGTCTGTATGTCAATATTGGTTTAGCTGGTTTAGTTTTTATTTAGCTTTAGCCTAGTTTGTTTATTATGCCTCATGTGTTAATTTAGATTAACTTAGCCTATACTAAAGCATGTTCTTATATTGTTAGTTTGTTTCAACAAAGCAAGTTTGTACATTATCTTGACCAAGCTTGATCAAATTAATCCTTATGTAATAATGCTTAGTTTTAAAACATGTTGTGAAGTACATAATGATCTGATTCCTGTTTGTTTGTCAATTTAATACATAGTGCAGTCTTGTTATAGCTAGGGCTGGGCATAAAATACCGAAAACCGAATTACCGAACTGAACCGGCTATTTCGGTATTTCGGTAATTCGATTTTCGGTTCGGTATTCGGTACTGAAATATAAAATCTAGTATTTCGGTTTCGGTATTCGGTATTTACAATTATACGTTCGGTATTCGGTAAATACCGAATACGATCAAATTCTGTAATTAACATGTACGTCCGTAGGGCCTAAAGGAGTAAAGGGCTAAAGGCCCGTTGTAAAAATATTTCAAGTCACGACCCAAATTTGAAAATCAATAAACGCTCAAATCCGTAAAAATCAAAATATTAAGTGTAATCCTAAGATAGTAAGACCTAACACTCCCCCCACCACCTTCGTCTCATTTCGATTCCTTTTCCTTTCCTTGTGCAACGGCTATTCATCCAAATCCTAACCGAGGCAATAAATCATTGATTTCTCCATCTTAATTTCTCGATTACGCTCGCGAAGTGCCGAATGTTCTTTGAATCGGTTCCGTGAGGTGACCTTTGAATTTTGTATATCGTTCTCTATCTACTTACTTGGGTCCTTTCTTGATTTGTTTTTGTTTATCTTGTGGTTCGATTCGTTTTCTTTTTTGTATTTCATATACGGTTCATGCTGTGTGGGAAGGGCATCGGGGAATATGGGTGTGGTCACACGAAAGGAAAATTTGAGTTGTATTGATTCTTTTTGTTTAAGTTGAAGAAAGGACATAGGAGAAACATAGTATAACAATTTAGAAAATAGAACTTATTTAAACACTCTTTAATAGCTTCGTAATCCGTATTGTATTTTTTGATTTTGTTTTACACTTCCAATGCTTCGTTGTTGTTGTTTTTGGGAGAGAAAGAAAGAAAGATATTTGTTAAAATTGTCTCTTTCGTTTCTGGGAAATTAAATGGGTTGAAGATTTTCTCCTTTTTTTGTCTTTTTTCTTTTTGGGTGTGATCAGTTGGGATTTGCTTTCGGGTGAGATAACTTAAATTAAAGAAAATAAGTTATTTTTTGCAGCAAGCAGAAAACAAGTAAAATAAAGTGACCATGTTATGTTAAGTAGAAATGATACTTAATCCCTTGCAATTTATGTCTTATAACATTTGTAATCTCTTACATGTTTAGATGGAAGATGAACAAAGTCGAACGACCAATGTCGGTGGAAGCGCACCTCTTTACCGAGTCTCTTGATTCAACAGGAAATTGAACAACATCCGGTGGCTTGTGAAGAGGGAAAGATATAGAACCAAGATCTGCTTGTAGCCGCATTATGATAAGCTGCAAAGAAGATGAAATTAATAAAGAAAGTGCAAGTATTGTGGTAAAGTTCTCTTGGGCATTGTGCAACTAAAAATGGAACAAGTGGGTGAATAAACATTTGAAAACTTGTCCTAAAAATCCATATAAGGTTAACACTTCCAATTCTAATTAAACAATCAAATTTAACCTTTCCATTAGAAGGTGAAATGGGTGATGGGCAATTTGGACTTTTGATCAAGGGTATCTCGGAGGGCTTTAGTTGAGATGTTAATCCTTGATGAGCTTCTTTTCGTTTTGTTGAAAAGGAAGATTTAAGTTTATGAAAAAACCCCGAAACCTTTATTAGAGTTCCCTCCCCGTAGAACAACGTTGACTAGGGATTCTTATGTAGTTTTTGGTGAAGAGAGAGACAAAAGTTTATGAAGTATTTGAAAGAAACATCACCGAGAGTTTGTCAACCACGTACACATGGACTTTTTATACGGAGAATAAATTATATGTGTTTGACGGTAAGACACTTTATTGATAGTGATTGGCTCTTGCATAAACGAATTTTAAACTTTCGGGTTGTTACTAGTCATAAGGGTGAGGCGAAATGGCCCGTTGTATTAGTAAGTGTTTGCTTAATTGGAAATTGGAGAAAATAATCACTATAATAGATAATGCTTCTTCTAATGATGTCATGGTGAAAGAGTTACACAAACAAATGGTTAATTGGGGATCTAACATGAAATGTGGTAACCATCTTCACGTGAGATGTATGGCTCACATTTTGAATCTTATTGTGCAAGACGGCATGAAGAAGTTGGTCCATCTATCAAACGTGTTAGGCAAATGGTGAAATATGTTAGACAATGCCGCAAGGATTAGAAAATTTGCGGAATGTTGTGAACTAAAAAATATAGACGATGAAAGTCATTATGTTTAGATGTTTCAACCGGTGGAATTCGACCTACTTGATGTTGGATGCCGCACAACATTTTGAGAGTGCATTTGATAGGTTTGATCTTGAAGATGGTGGATTGTCAACTTATCTTGCTACTCATGTTTGTGAAGATGGAAGTGTTGCGAGTGTACTTGAAAGTGATGATTGGCAAAAGGTGAGAAATATGGTAATATTTCTTAAAAAGGTTTTATGATCTAACTGAGAAGGTTTCAGGTTCACTCTACGTCACTTCTAATGGTCACTTTGAAGATATAGTTGAGCTTCACAATCATTTAAGAGAGTGTATGGAAGACGATGATCCTTCTTTGGCAAAAATGGGAGAAAAAATGAAAGAAAAGTTTGTCAAGTATTGGGGTGCTCCTGAAAAAATGAATAAAGTGCTTTTTGTGCCTCTATCTTAGATCCTCGTAACAAACTTGAGTATGTTGGCGACGCACTTAAGGATATGTTTGGAGATGAAAAGGGGAGTGAAATAAAAGATGAAGTGGTGACTTACATGAAATCTATGTTTGAAGAGTATGTAGCAAAATTCTCTAATGCATCTCGACGCTCATCTTCTCTCTCTGATTTATCGGGTCAGACATCGGATTCATCTAGCTCTAACACTAGCACAAAATCAACAAAAGTGAGAAATAGGATCCAAATGAAGAGGAACAAACAAGATGGTACGAGTTTGGGTGGTAAGTCGGAGTTGGAAAAGTATCTTAGTGAAGAACTAGGCGAATGATGATGAGGACAATTTTGATATCTTGTCATGGTGGAAAGCTCATTCTTCTAGATATAAAATTCTTTCCGAGATGGCTCGTGATGTGTTGGCAATTCAATTTCTAGTGTGGCATCGGAATGTGCCTTTGCTAGCACCGGGGGCCGTATTCTTGATTCATTTAGGAGTTCTTTGACTCCGAAATTGGTGCAAGCCCCGTTATTTGTCTTCAAGATTGGCGTCGAAATGAGCCTTATCCCATAAATGTTGAAGAAGATTTTAATGATCTTATGAAACTTGAACTTGGTATGTTTTTCGCTTTTGTATTTTATTTTTATATTTTTTTACTTAGTTTAATTGTTGACACATTTTAATTTTTTTTTAGATATGGCTGATAGCTCAAAAGATTCCCTCGTTCTTGATTTGTAATCGCAAGATGCCTCAGGTATAAGGCTCTGAATTTTCATTTGATTATTTCACATTATTTCCACCAGTACTTTTAACTTTTGATAATGCCAAATGCTGCTGCTTATGATCACTGATCAGCCCCAAGATAGTGCTGTTTATGCTGCTGCTTATGATCACTGATCTGAATTTTCATTTGATTATTGATCTGAATAATCACTGCTTATGATCACTGATCTGAATTTTCATTTGATTATTCCACATTATTTCCACCAGGACTTTTAACTTTTGATAATGCCAAATGCTGCTGCTTAACTTTGATTATTCCACTGGATTTATTTTATGCTTAGTGAGTCCAAGATATGTGAAGCTTATACCTACTAGAGATTTTGAGTTATGATGATTGGTGAACTTATTTCGAATTCTGCTGCCTTTTAAACTATTCTTGGTATGTGTGTGTATATTTTTTTTATGTTATTGATAATTTCTTGATTGTTACTCCACTTTCAGACGAGTCAATCCTTCTGTTTTTCTTTTGTGCGATTGGAATTTCTAGGGCCCAATGAAATAATATCTTTCTGTATGCTCTTTTAATTAGTTAAATCCAATTCCTGTATCTTTCTTTATGCTCCTAATTTAGTTGTCTGTATTAGGGATTTTGAAAATATTGAAGCTTTTGCAGCATCTTCGGTCTTATGTTCTTGTGGTAAATTGTCTTCTACGACCTGCTTATTTGTTATCTACTTTTGCAGATGAGAACTGATTCTGGTAACCAGTGGAATGGGGGCGGCTATTATGGAAGGCAAAATTATGGAGGATATGGATATGGCGCATCACAAAATCGGGATTCGGTATGTATGTCGCGACTTATGGAGCATCCTCTAATGGCTATGGTAATCACCAACGACCGCTAGCTAAGCTCTAACGGACTCGTTGCTAATTGAGAGATTGCCAAAACACTCTTTTTTCTCTTTGGGGGGGGGGGGGGGTTCAAATTTAAGTCTACTTAAAAAGATTAAAAGCATAGTGTTTGATGAGAATTTTGTAGCTGGATTTATTTTATGCTTAGTGAGTCCAAGATATGTGAAACTTATACCTACTAGAGATTTTGAGTTATGATGATTGGTGAACTTATTTCGAATTCTACTGCCTTTTAAACTTTTCTTGGTATGTGTGTGTATATTTTTTTTTATGTTATTGTTGATAGATTTCGTAAAAACAACCGCCTCGATCAAGTGTGTGATAAAAGAAGAGACTATACAGAACAACATTCTTCTGAAGCATGATTTTCTAAAATTGTTCTTTTAAACTTGATTAAAATTGTTCTAAAATTGTGATGTAAACTCTTGCACATGATGAATGAATGTAGCTGCTAGCAAAAAAATGGTATTACCGAATACCGTACCGAACCGAGATTTGATTTACCGATTCCCGAAATACCGAACCGAAGTTTGAAAGTTCGGTATTTGGTATATACTTTCAATTACCGAATACCGAATTACCGAACCCGAACTTTAAAAATATCAAACCGAATATCGAACGCCCAGCCCTAGTTATAGCCTTGTTTAGTCCATATTAGATATATTAAGAAGGCAAACCTAGTATACATGGGCATAACATGCATTTTTTGTTGTTCTTTTCAGTATACATGGGCATAACATCCTAATTATGATAAATTTATGAAATGTGTGAATTAGTTTATAAATGATTTATAATATTTATAGAAATTATCTTACTAAGTACGAATGGTAAAATATTGTCTGAACAATTTTATAAAATCAATTTGGCTTCTAACAATACATATTTCACTCTGTTTGATATCCAAGGACTTTGAATGACTAAAAAGGACTTTCTAAGTTTGACTAAAAATTTGATTTAACTCAATTTGACTTAACTCATAGTAACTTTTATGCCTTAAACCAGCGTAAAAGTGAATCGTAACTGATGGCGACTCTGCTGGGGATTTTCTAGATTCTAACCATAAGGGTTTCAATATAATGTGATTTTAACTGCATTTATTTGTCTATGTATTTAATTTCAGCAACTATAACTGTCATTCATTTCATATCATAAACTCCGCCACTCCTGGCAAAAAGCATAGTTTCAAAGGGGATAAGCGGGATCGCGGTCTAGCCTTCACTAAAAAATCGAAACACCTTTTCTTTGGAATACATTAAACATTAAGTTGGTGTGCGGTCACCCAACGGGTGATAACGGTTCACCCCGAGTAGTTCGCTCGGGTCCAAGGTCAATTAAAAAAAAACTCTTGCATATGCCTAGGTTAGAGCTAAACCAAATCCAAGTATAGTAGACTGGGTGGTTTGGATATTTTAGATGTATCCAAACCCGATAGGAAAACTTACCCTTGTCAAGTACGGTCCATGACCCGAAAAACACCGCATTGCCTAGTGGATGGTGGGGCGGAATTAACCTTGACTTCTGTCTTGGATATGTCGATCAACTTGAATTTTGACATGGTTTTAACTACACTAGAGTTGCTGCATACTTAGTGGGGCCAAATGCCCCCAGATGAGAAAAAGGGGATTTCATGTCATTTAGGAAATTTGACATCTATCCTGACTATGACAGGTTGCAAAAAATTGATAGAAGTAATTATCGGGTTTTGGGACAGAGATAGGATGGTTTTCTGATTTGGGGATGACGTCGAGATGACACCGAGTTTAGAGGAGTTTAGGGATGTGTTGACTAGCGTAGGCTCGAGATTGAAAAGAAGAAAGAAACTTGACCAAAATGCCTTAATCCCAGAAAAACCCACCTATTCCCAACTTTGCAAAATATTTTCCTTGAACTACGCCAATTGGGCCCATGGCCCCACCATACCCTTTAGAGAGCTATACAAAAGGTTTGGAAGCCCAAATGGATTTGTGGAGCACTCCGGGGAATTCAAGACTTATGCCGAATGGATGGCCACTAGATCTTTAGCTTTCGCCATTTGCTTTCTGGGAATCATGATTTTTCCCGAAGATTGGTCCTTAGCCATAGACACCCGAGTCATTTCGGTCACCCATACCATCTTTTACGGCAAAACCCAACAAGAAGAAACTAAATACTTTGACATAACCCCAATCATCCTAGCCTATTTGTACCAAGCCTTGAGTCTCTGCCGAAACCATTACAAATACTTCCAAGGTTGTAACTTACTTCTACAATGGTGGATCCTCAAGCACATGATCAAAGTTAGAGGTGAACAACACTTGTAAGCCAGACGAAAGGGATGGTCTTCGGGACTTTTGTCCAAACTTCGGAGAACAAAACAGACAAAGTTGGAGATTCACCTTTTCCAGGTTGAAAGAGGAAAGCGTTCAATGGATGTTCCATGATTTCGTGTCCAGTAAAGTTGTGGTTAAGGGTAGAAAGTGTCCATTCTTACCGCTTATGGGAATTCGAGGGATTCGCCTTTATGCGCCTGCTACTGTCTTGAGACAATTTGGGAGGATGCAAGTCGTGTCCCAGATCGGAGGCATGGGAGATTTTATCATTGACTATGACATCGATAGACCGACGAGGGCTTTGGATTGCATACGAGAATGGAAGGGTTGCATGATTTGGGGACCCGATACCTTAGCCGAAGATAGATTTCGTCCGGATTGTGTTGTGGAGTATAAAGATTGGTTAAGGGCCGACTTACAAGGTACACTTCCTCCTAAGACTATTCTCTACAGTTGTGTGCAAGATAAGGATTCGCAAGATGAGATTCGAGCCCGTTTGGTTCAGAGGAGAGTTGATATCAGAGATGCCAAGTATTTAGAGAAGATTGAGCATGACAAAGCCGTCATAGAGAGTCTGAGACTGAATTAGAGCTTACTAATGACTGTTTGGTTGAGCTCGATAATCGGATGAAGAAGACTTTAGATGATATCGCTCACTGACTTTTACACAGAAGGGGTTTTTTATGGAGGCCTTTTGACATTGGCCCATCTTCATATCCAGACTACCCTTCGAAAGGCGAAGAAGGCCAAGACCGACCGAGATCGGGCTTCATCATCCACCACCGGAGGACGCTTTTGCTGATTTACTTTATGCACTGTCTTTACTTTATCTTTTGTACCCCTTCAGGAAAGAATATTATTATTAATGATTAGGGGGCAATGATTTAATTCAAATGGCACATTTATGTTTCAAACGATTATCATGTTTAGGAACGCGAGTAGTGTAATTTTATAAACTGCTTTGTGTGACTTACTTGCTTTCATATGTTTCGCTTAAATGCTTAATTGATCTCAAGTGTGGCCCACTCACCCCAAAAAAGAAAACAATGAACAAAAAATACCCGTACTAAGTCTAGCAACCTTCTCAGAATCTGAAGATGAACACCAAGAACGCACCAGAGCTGGAAGTTATGACAAAGAATGAGGTCTCGCTTCGCCAAAAAATTCAGGATCTCGAAAAGCAAATCCGAGCAGTCAAGGCCAAGATCAAAGATGCTGATGAGTTAATGGATTCAGCGAAAAGTCCACCCAAGGAACCAATTGAAGCTCAAGGAGAGAACATCCTGGATAAGGGAAAAGAGATCCTTCCCGAATACATCCCGATAATGGAGGAATCCGAAGAGAAAGAAATGGAATCGGACCCGCAGGAGCCTAATGGAATCAGACCCGCAGGAGCCTACTTGGCCATCAAGAGAAGTTGCCTCCGCTACACCACTCAGTACGAAAAGAGAAAGAACTTCTGCTGTGCCATCAAGTCCCAGAGGAGTGCCTGAGGAACGAATAGAGTATGTCCGACCAGCCTTGCCCGAATAGTGGTCCATTGCGCTTAAGGTGCTAGATTGTCCCTACTGTGTCTCGCCTAAGCACATAACGAGCAAGGAGATGATGATCAAATTTCGAAGCAAAGGGATAGTCAGTATCAGCTTTGATAGGTTGCCACTGTGTGCTCCGCTCTTCGCGCACAAGAGGTGCCCTTATCACCGGGGTCAGGTAGGTCACACCATCAACGAATGTTTGGCCTTCAAAAGAAGGCTCATTGAGCTGATAGATAAGAAAAGCATCACGAAGATGTGGGGCCCATAATCACTTTTGGTCCATGACAACATCTCCCTAATCGAAGGGATTACGCTGAATACTCATATTTGGGATTATGAATTTACGGTATTTAAGGACTCTTATGCCAGCATCTTCTAGAAGTTGGTCAGCATCGGGAAGATTAGCCCCATCAGAACTAGAAGGGTTCAAACTGAAGGAGTTGGCCGCCGTTAAATGAGTCTATATCATTCTAGAGCTTTGGGGCATGACATAGAAGAGTGCGACGCCTTCAAATTTGAAGTGGAGAATTTGGTCCACAAAGGTGTCATTTGGTTGGTTCTCCCGCCTCAGTATTAGGATTTAGGGCCAAAAAAGGGTTGAACGGACAAACAACCTGTTCTGACCTTAAAAGAAAGGTCACCTTTTGGGTAGTTTTAGGGGATTCCATTTTGTGTACTTAATACGGATTTGTCCCCCCTATTTTGTGTAAATGAAACTGTGCCGACCTGATGTCCTGAGGAGGGATATGCAAGAAGCCTCTATCGGGCCTGGTCACAAGTAGGTTTTAAGGTAGCGAGTCTTATCTTATGTAAATCGAACTACAGAAGGGCCTGATTTCCCATGGAGGGATACGTAGGCAGTCTACATAAGACTCAATCCCTATCTATTATAAATATTATATTCCCCTCACTTAACAAAGCCCAAGTACCCAAGACCCCGAACAAGATATCAATTGAGCATTTAAATCAACCGTATGATTATTTATGTGCTAAGTGTTTTTAACTGCCATCTACGTGTGATATCTTGATTATCTTTCTATTACCTAACGAAACTAACTCTGTTTACCTTTGAGTTATTCTTTTCTTATAGAAAGAGAGGTTGATTCGTGTTCACACTGGCATACTTCACAAGATCCAAAGCTTCAATAGCATCTTTATCTCGATAAGATAAAGGAAAAGAAACAATGACCGGTACATCAGAGAACGAAACTACCCCTATTGACATTGCTCTCAGAGAATCGCCTCTATATGAACTACCTGAGTTATCACCTACTGAAGATGTCATGAAAATGATGTTTGAGAAAATCGCCCATCTTCAAGAGGAAGTGGCGCGAAACAAAGCTGCTAATGCTGCCTAAGAGGCCCCTACTGAAGAAAGAAGGCCTCTTCCGTTTTTTCCATCTCTGAATTCACAATTACCTTATCACTTTCCCACCAGATCAACTGTGACTACCATACCATTCACCCCAATTTACGAGGGTCACATTGGTACTTTTTACCATACCCCAGCACCACTTAACATTACCTAAATTTTTGGAACCGCTCACTCTATCCCCTCTTACCCAGCACCACAAAACACCTATCCCGACATCACCATACAGCCAAGCATCATCTCACTACCAACCACCAAAACTACCCCTACTCACCGAACTCGCCCTGCTGTTTCCTTTCACACGCCTGTCACCCCAGGCACCTTTTCACCCGATTAAAAAGTTGATCACTACGAGAAGATGGAAAAAGCATGGAAGGCCGAGCAGGAAAAACAAGAAGAGAGGCTCGAGAGGAAGATGACCGCAATGCTAAAGCGAACCATGAAAATCGCTCACACAGGCACGGGCCTAAGTTATGATGACTTGTGTATGCATCCAAATTTGGATTTACCCGAAGGCTTCAAGGTGCCGCATTTTGAGCTATTTAATGGGGTGGGTAATCCGAAAGCTCATCTATGGGCCTGCTGTGACCAATTGGTTAGTGTCCGAGACAACCAAGCACTTATCATGAGGTTGTTCAATCAAAGTTTGACCGGAGAAGCCGCAGAATAGTTCACGGTGCAAGATATACGCCGTTGGGATACATGGGAAGACATGGCTGCAGCCTTCATGGAAAGATTTTGCTTTAACATGGAAACGATACTAGACATGTATTATTTGGAAAAAGTCAAACAGAAATCCACCGAGAACTTCCGCGAATATGCAAGTAGGTGGAGAACAGAAGCTTCTCGAGTACAACCGCCAATGGGCGAGGAAGAACTGGTGTCGGTCTTCATCCATTCGCAAGAAATGGATTTCTATGACAGGATGCTTTCAATGGTCGGAAGACCATTCTCCGAACTAGTCAAAATAGGAGAAGCCATATATGATGGTCTCAAAACAGGCCGAATCATAAGTATGACCGGGAAGTCCTCTTGGTCAAGCTCAACTGGGTTTATAAGGAAGAAGAAGGAAGACGTGGCAAGCATATCCCACACTTCTAGCCCAAAACCCAAAAGAAGGAAAGAATTCCCGATGAAAGCATATGCTTCACCTCCTCCAAACACTTACATACCTGCTCCTTACAATGCGGTGCATTCCAATCAATGCCCTTAAATTACCAAACCCCACAAAATAGCTTCCAATTAGCTCCCTTGAATTACCAATCTCCACAGCCAAATTATCAGACTCCCCCACCCGCCTACCATCCTCCACAAAATAACCAACCTAATACCTACCAAAATTAGCTGCCACCAAATGCTTATAATGCGCTACGTCAAAACTTCGAAAAGAATTCTGCCCGTGTGTTCACTCCGCTAATGGAATCACGGACTGATTTGTTCAAAAGATTGAGCGCTGTCGGGATGATCCAAATGCTTCCCCTAAAGGTCGTTGACCCAAAGAACCGATTCTACCGAGTTGACCAAAGATGTGCCAACCATTCTAATGGCATAGGACACAGTACTGAGTACTGTATCAATCTCAAGTAGAAGATGCAAGACATGATCGATCGGAAGGAGATTGTACTCCGAACAACTCTTCCAAATGTGAACACCAATCCTTGCCAAACCATGGCAGCAACGTGATTCATATGATCGAAAGAGAAGAGGATTGGTTCGCAGGTAGGCCCATAATCCAAGAGCCTGTGAAAGAACTTAAGCGCACAGTGGCATCGCTTTCCCTACAAAAACGCCCATGATTCAAAGTATTAATCCCTCTGCCAGTTGTTGCACATGTGGCCCAAGTAACCCCTGCACCACCTCAAAAAAAATTTGTGGTCCAAGTCGCTGCTGCCCATGAAATTACAAGATCGGGAAGGTGCTATACTCCCGAAGATCTAGCCCAAGGGGCACCTCAAAGAGAGGGAAATCAGAAAAGGGCGATCACTGAGGGTGAAGCTGAAGATTTCTGGCACCGGATGTAGCCCAAAGAATACTCCATTGTGGAGCACCTAAAGAAAACATCGGCCCAAACTTCGGTGTTGGCACTTTTACAAAGTTCACCCCAGCATCGCTTGGCTTTAATGAAGGTATTAGAGGAAGCCCACATCCCAGCTGGGATGAGTAGGGAAAATCTGGCTGAAATAGTCACCCATGTTATGGAGGAACACCAAATTACCTTCACAGAAAAAGAGTTACCCAAGGAAGGCACCGATCACAACAAAGCACTTTACATCACTGTCATCTGCGGCAACAAAATAGTGAGTCGCGTGCTGATCGACAATGGAGCGGGACTCAACATTTATCCCGAGTCTACCCTAACTCAGCTAGGATATGACCTTGGAAAGGTTCGTCAGAGCCACACTAATATAAGAGCATTTGATGGAGGCCGATGTGATGCCACCGGAGCAGTGGACCTGGACGTTCAAATAGGTCCAGCAGAGTTCACTACCGAGTTTCAGGTTATGAAAATACCTGCAAACTACAATCTACTCTTGGGGAGGCCATGGATCTACATGGCAGGAGCAATACCACCAGTCTTTGAAATTTTTCTGGGGGGAACAAGAAGTGATAATCCATGGAGAGTCGAGCATGCATAATTATCCGGACAATTCCGTGCCCGTCATCAAAGAGGCGCCCAAAGGAATGGATTTCCATGTAATGGAACTTGTAGGGGTTGCCCACAAAATAGAACACCCCGAGACCCCCATGCCGGTAGTATATAAGATGATTGCTTCGACTATGTTCTTGAACGGGTTCGAGCCCAGCCCGAAAAAGTCTGGGAAAGAATTTGCTCGGCATCACTGAGCCAATTCCCCTTCCCCAAGACAATTTTTGTTTCGAACTGGGATATGTCCCAACTGAAGATGAGATACCTACCAAAAAGAGGCAAGAGGTCGCAGATCTCCGCAAACCCATTCCCAACCTGTACCAGTTATTTCCTAGCCGAGTGCCTGTGCCAAATGATGCTGACAATGAAGAAGGGGTAGGGATGTTATTCTAAAAAGAGGATTGTTTGGTCATCTTAGAAGAGTATACATAAACGCCCATCATCAGAGACACAGATCCAGGCGAGCAGCTATCCTATTAGACCTCTACCCCGTTACTGGCTTTTCGGTAGAGAAAGATGAATTTATTTTGAAAATAGAGAGAATCCGTCGAGGCCCGATTACTCACTTTTTATCATTCTATGTACCTCTTAATATTTTCAAAAATGGAAATGACTTGATCCAAGACAAGACCACAATTTGTACTTTTATTAATCTAAATCAAAGAAAGCCTCGGTTTAATCAAAGCAATTTTATTTATTGTGCATGCATGTTTTACACTAACATAGTTTGCTTTGAATCTTTTCATGTTGCAAAACAAATGAGTCGAGCAGCGTAGAGGAAGAAGAGTATAATGAATACGATGAGACCACAATGTTACCCTAGGGTCTCGCGGAAGAGATAGAGCAGTTAGAAAGTGAGCAGAAACCAAACATGGATGAAACAGAGGCCATAAATCTAGGTAACGAAGAGAATGTCAAAGAGACAAGGATAAGTGCACACCTAGAGATGCCTTTAAAAGAAGAATTGATAAATCTGCTGAAGGAGTACGTAGATATCTTCGTATGGTCCTACGCCAACATGCCGGGGCTTAGTACCAACGTAGTATTCCACAAGTTACCTATCAACACGGGTTTCATTCCTGTAAAACAAAAAACCTGACAATTCAAGCCAAACCTCAGTATCCGCATCAAGGACGAGGTAGAAAAGCAAATCAACTCCGGGGTAGTAGAAGTAACCTCATACCCCACCTGGTTGGCCAACATAGTGCCGGTACCTAAAAAGGATAGAAGGATAAGGATCTGTATGGATTATCGGGATCTCAACAAAGCAGTCCATAGGACAATTTCCCACTGCCAAACATCCACATACTCATAAATAACTGTGCCAAGCACGAGTTGCAGTCATTTGTGGATTGTTTCACCGATTACCATCAAATCCTAATGGATAGAGAGGACACTGAGAAAAAAAGTTTATCACTCCATGTGGAATATAAGTTTCCATAGAGAGGACATCGAGAAAAACGGCCTTTAATGGATAGAGAGAGGACACTGAGAAAACAGCCTTTATCACTCCATAGGGAATATACCATTACAGAGTAATGCCTTTCGGCCTTAAAAATGTCGGCGCAACCTACATGAGAGCTATGGCCACCATTTTCCATGACATGATTCATAGAGAAATTGAAGTGTTTGGGGATGATGTCATTATCAAGTCAAGGGAAAATTTTGAGCATACTACTCATTTGAGAAAATTCTTCGATAGGCTCCGAAAGTTCAACTTGAAATTGAACCCGGCTAAATGTGCGTTCGGGGTACCTGCCGAAAAATTACTGGGGTTTGTACTCAGCCGAAGGGGCATAGAGCTAGACCCAACAAAAATCAAAACAATTCAAGAATTACCTCCTCCCAAGTCCAAGAAAGAAGTCATGAGCTTCCTGGGAAGGTTGAATTACATTAGCCGATTCATAACTCAATTCACCATCATTGTGGAGCCCATCCTCAAGCTTTTAAAGAAAGACGCTCCCACGAAATGGACAGAAGAGTGCCCAGAGGCATTGATACTATCAAGAGATACCTGTCCAATCCACTAGTCTTGGTACCACCAAGGTCTGGGATGACACTGTTGCTATACTTATCGGTTGATGAATATGCCTTCGGCTGCGTGTTGGGACAACACGATGAAGAAGGGAAAAAGGAATGTGCCATTTACTGCTTGAGTAAAAAGTTCACTGCATGCGAGACAAGATATACGCTAGTGGAGAAAAACTGCTGCGCTTTAACTTGGGTGGCCCAGAAATTGAGATATTGTCTTCTTATACCACTCACCTTATATCCAAGATGGATCTATTAAGGTATATCTTCCGTTAGCCTATGCCCATCGGGAAGTAGGCCAAATGGCAAATCTTTGTTGAGCGAATTCGATATTGTATACATAGCGCAAAAGGCCGTTAAAGGACAAGCGTTGGCTGACCTGCTAGCTGAAAGTCCTGTGAATGAAGAGCTTGAACCCCTCCGCACTCATTTCCAACATGAAAGGGTATCGGTCATAGAAGAAGAAGAAACAGAATCTTACCTTTGGAGCATCGTTCTTCGATGGAGTGATGAGTTACAAAAGTTTCAGAATTGGAGCGGTTCTGATATCAGAAAGTGGGCAACACTACCCCATGGCCACAAAGCTCAAATTCTGTTGTACCAACAACATGGCAAAATATGAGGCCTGCATCCTAGGCCTCGAATGGAACTTGACATGAACATCGATGAGTTCTTTGGTCATCGGAGACTTCGAGCTGCTGATTCATCAAGTACAGCTTGAATGGGCCACCAAGAATGAAAAGATCTTGCCATATGTGAACTTGGCATAAAGATTGTCCAAGAAGTTCAGAAAGATTGAATTTCGACATACGCCGAGAGCTCAAAATGTATTTGCCGATGCCTTGGCCACAATAGTATCAATGATCCAACATCCTGAAAGCAGTCACATTGACCCGCTAAGGATAAGCTTAAAAGAAAAGCATGCCCACTGTTTCCACATAGAGGCTGAGCCAGATGGCAAGCCATGGTACAATGACATCAAGATGTACTTGGAAAGATGGATGTATCCTGAAGGCATTACAAGTGGATAAAAAAAGACCATCAGAAGAATGGAAAATGGTTTCTTTATGAACAAGGAAGTATTATATAAATGGACGCCTAATTTGGGATTGCTACAATGTGTAGATGTCGGCGAAGCCACCAGATTCTTTGGAAGAAGTACACGCAGGGACTTGTGGACCCCACATGAACGGATTCGTATTGGCCAAGAAGATTTTCAGAGCCGGGTATTATTGGATGACTATGGAGAGTGATTGTTGCAAATACGTGCAAAAATTCCATCAATGCCAGATCCACGGTGATTTCATAAGAGTACCACCAAGTGAGCTTAATGCTATAAGCTCACCATGGCCCTTCGTTGGTTGGGACCTCAAATGGCCACCGATTCATTTTAGTCGCTATTGATTACTTCATTAGATGGGTAGAAGTGACGTCTCACAAGTCAATGACAAAGAAAGTGGTAGCCGACTTCATGCGAAACAACATCATATGGAAGTTCGGTATACCTAAGTCCATCATAACTGACAATGAAGAAAATCTGAATAGCCATCTGATGAAAGATATTTTTGAACAATTCAAGATCACTCATTGGGACTCGATAACTCATCGGCCACAAATGGAGCCGTAGAAGTAGCCAACAAAAATATCAAAAGGATATTGAGGAAAATAACCGATAATTACAAAGGTTGGCAGAGCAGTTGCCTTATGCTTTATTGGGATCTTTGTACTATGGCTAGAACTTCAACAGGAGCAACTCCATACCTACTAGTCTGCGGTACTGAAGCAGTCATACCTGCCAAAGTTGATATACTTTCTTTGAGAATCATTCAAGAAGCTGAGCTGGATAATGCTGAATGGGTCCAAGCTCAATACGAGCAGTTGGCCTTAATCAACGAGAAAAGGATGGTTTTTGTATGCCACGGTCAACTATACCACCAAAGGATGGCAAGAGCCTTCAACAAACGAGTCAGGGCTCGACTTTTCCAAATCGGGAAAATGGTGCTCAAGAGGATTTTCCCACACCAAGATGAATACAAAGGGAAGTTCGCTCCCAATTGGAAAGGTCCTTACGTGGTCCGCAAAGTACTCTCCGGAGGAGCAGTAGTACTAGCGAAAATGGATGGAAAAGAGTGGTCAAAGCCGATCAACTCAGATGCAATCAAGCGCTACTATGCATGAAGACGAAGTTTCTCAGTTTGTAATAGTACTCTTTGCTTGTAATCGTTATTCTATTTGCTTGTATTAGTTATTTCCTTTTACTTGTAATCGTTTTGTAATAGATAAGAAAAACAAAAAAACTTTTGTAATATGAACTACGCAATGACCTGACTTCCCTATAGTGGGATACGTAGGCATTCCATTTAGGACCCAGTCGCATTATTAGTAAAAACCAAAAGCTCATTTACTTTTATTCTGACCTATGTTCGACCTGATTCCTCTTTGCGACATGATACTTAGGCGCTCTTTGAGCTCGGTCGCATTAAAAGAAAAACCTAAGAAACTCCTAAGAAGCCTCAGAGATTGAGATACCGCGAAGAACATCAAGATTGCAACACCCAACTGGGGGCGGAATTTTTGAGAAGATCTAAAAAATTCATGCTATCGATGCGCTACGAGGAGTCAGCCAACCCAGAGTTTCAAACTGGGGCAGAAATTTATACAAAGATATCAAAATTTCTCACATATCACCACACTGTAAACTAGGGCAGACTTGATAAAGAAGATTTGATGAGAGTTCGTCGTTCAAGGTTCAAACTGGGGTAGAATTTTTGAGAAAAGGTCTAAAAAATTCCATCGAAGAAAGCAAAGACCCCGGCCTCCGAAAAGGGGATTCCCCTCATTCGAAAGCACATGTAATGACATTGACCTTTATTATTCTAAAATAATGCATTTATTTCCTCACAAACAGGCATCTATACATTTTTCACAAAATGATTTTCTGCATAACAAATTCATCTTTCGATAAGAGAGCCAAAGGGCCCTGGATCCAGAAGCTGAAGATGCAAAGGCGCCGACAACATGGATCAACTTAGAATAGGAAAAACTAACCTATTTCTGATACAAGTCTCCAGGGTTTCGGGAGGACGGTCCCTTTTTTATTTTGTTTTATGTGCTGGGAATGGTTCGCAAAAAAAAAAAGGCTCGGATAGCTGCAGAAATCAGTTTTCGAGACAGATATGTAGCCACAAGGGCTATAAAAGGACAAAAACGCCATAAGGGTGCATATCTAGCCATGAGGACTATGCAATGGTAGAAATGCCATAAGGAAAAATATCTAGCCATAAGGGCTATAAAAGATTTAAAATGCCACAAGGACACATATCTGGCCAGAAGGGCTACAAAAGGACGAAATGCCACAAGGGCAAATATCTATCCACGAAGGCTACAAAATGACTAAGATTGCCACAAGGGCAAATATTTGGCCAAAAGGGTCGCCACAGAACAAATTGCACATCTGACCACGAGGGTCATAGCCGACATAAAGGATGAAAGAAAGATGATTTAGCCGAAGAGGCCATATTTGTCATTGCCATCATATTTTCTTATTTGTCGAGAGGGCCATTGCACGTCTATTTTCCTGTTGCCGTGAGGGCCATTGCACGTCTACTTTCTTACTGCCGTAAGGGCCGTTGCACGTCTACTTTCCTGCTGCTGTGAGGGAAATTACACGTCTACTTATCTGTTGCCGTGAGGGCCATTGCATGTATACTTTCCTGCTGTCGTTAGGGCCATTGCACGTCTACTTTTTTGCTGCCGTGAGGGCCATTGCACGTCTACTTTCCTACTACCATGAGGGCTATTACACATCTACTTTCCTACTACCGTGAGGGCCATTGCAAGTCTACTTTCCTGCTGCCGTGAAGGCCATTGCACATCTAATTTCCTGCTGCCGTGAGGGCCATTGCACGTCTACTTTCCTGCTGCCGTGAGGTCCATTGCACGTCTACTTTCCTATTACCGTGAGGGCCATTACGTGTTTAGTTTCCTATTACCGTAAGGGCCATTGCGTGTGTACTTTCCTGCTGCCGTGAGGGCCATTGCACGTCTACTTTCCTGCTGCCGTGAAGGCCATTGCGCGTTGACTTTTCTGCTGCTATGAGGACCATTGTACGTTTACTTTTCTGCTGCCGTGAGGGCCATTGCATGTCTAGTTTCCTGCTGCCACGAGGGCCATTGTATGTCTACTTTCCTGCTACCGTGCGGGCCATTGCGTTTACTTTCCTGCTGCTATGAGAGCCATTACACGTCTACTTTCCTACTACCGTGAGGACCATTGCACGTTTACTTTCCTACTGCCGAGAGGGTCGTCATATTTTCTTATTTGCCGAGAAGGCCATTAATTCATTCAAACATGCCAAGAGGGTCATTTACTCATTCAAACATGCTGAGATGGTCATTTATTCATACAAACATGCTGAAAGGGCCAGTTCATTCATACAAGCTATCACATATAATTAAGACAACAAAGCGATGTAAAATCGGTCAGGAGACCGCAGTATTCGCTCAAAGAGACAAGCGATGTAAATCCGGTCAGGGGACCGCAGTATTCGCTCTAAGAACAAAGCAATGTAAAACCGATCAGGAGACCGCAGTATTCGCTCAAAGAGACAAGCGATGAAAATCCGATCAGGGGACTGCAGTATCACTCTAAGAACAAAGAAATGTAAAATCGATCAGGGGACCATAATATTTGCTCATAAAACCCAGGCGATGTAAATTTGATCATAAGACCATAGTATTCATCACCAAACCGACGTTACTCAGCAGATGGAAGCAGATTTGTAGCCGTTAAATAGAGCAGGTTGATCAAATCAAATCCAGACAGATGTAGAGCAAATGTGGAGCTTTTTCTTATATGCAGCCGATTGAGATAAGGTGCCCATGAGAGTCAATCTCTCCGGCCAGGACTTGGAAGATCGCCCCCCCTCTCAGCCACACACAAGAACAATTATCTGCTTATGTGATTATTTGTTTTCTGTTATTCCACTACCAGTCGAACACACACTGGCACACACAAAGGGACTCTCGTATAAGGGATACCCTTTTCCTCCGATCGAGTCGAACTACAAGTGACTTGATTCCCAAAAATAGGGATATGTAGGCGGACCGAATACCAGAAAGTCAGTCACGCTCCTACCAATCACACCGGACTTCCCAGTTTGATAGCTAGGATAATCCAAGAATTTACTTAAATTTGCATTTAGTAGTCGTAATCGAGTCGAACTACAAGTGGCATGAATTCTCATAAATCCTGAGATATGTAGGAAACCTAGAAATCAGGGTCCGGCCATAAATTTGAAAATTGCATAAAAATGAGAGGAAGAATAAGTCAGGTCAGTCAAAAATGAGGGTTAGTCAAATTTCATTGCTCAGGGATGGCCTTGCCATCCCCGAACACCGAAGGGGCAGGTTTTGACACCTAATTTTTGACCTCCTGTAATTTATTTTAGTCACTCAAAGTCCTTTTTAGTCACACAAAATCCTTGGATATCAAACAGACTGAAATATGTATTGTTAGAAGCCAAATTGATTTTATAAAATTGTTCAGACAATATTTTACCATTCTTACTTAGTAAGATAATTTCTATAAATATTATAAATCATTTATAAATTAATTCACACATTTCATAAATTTATCACAATTATTTACATAATTGTCTAAATTGCTAAAATGTCAATTTGCAAGTATTTTCTCTGTTTAATGCAAGGAATATGGTTAATTAAATAAATTAATCATTTTACCCCTAAATTCTTGTTTAATAAATTTATTAGAAATTTACCATATTTAATTGAGTATTTAATTGTGATAAATTCTGAAATTTTTTCATTGAATGGTTATAATTGAAATGATCAATTAATAGCCCAAATTATGACCCAATTGAAAGTCAATTCCATGAATTGAGGTCATTATTGAAAAATTAGCCTTGTTAATTGTTATTTAGTCTAATTGTGACCTCACATAAAAGGCCAAACTCATTGGTCTGACTAATTAAGGTCATTCTCGCAAAAGTTGATTTAAAATGGCTAATTGGACCAAATGAGGCTATAATAGAAATAGTCTGGTCTCGTCACCTTCGGTGGTTATGGAAATATTTCAGTCGCAAAAAGTGATTGCCAGGTCTGTGTGGCTAAAAATGGCAACATTTTTAATATTCCTCCACTTTTCACCAAACGCAACCCCAAACGAGGTACTAGTATTATTTGTTTTCAATTTCTTTCTTACTTTCTTGCTAAATCAAATGGTCAAACTTTGTGAATCTTTTCTTTTGGTTCTTGTTTGTTCTTGATTTTAAATATCGTGTTGATTGGTTCTTGATGAACTTTTGAGATTTGACCTATGTGGTTAAAATTTGACCATTGATATATTATTTGATGAAATCTTAGCCTTACAATGATTATTATTGAGGAAGAAATCCCAAATTTGGGATTTGTCCCACATCAGCTACATAAGGGTTTTAAGGATTTGGGGATTCTATAAATAGGGCCCCAATTTTCGTTATTCAACACACCTTGCACTTGATATTTTACTTGGAAAATCGAATACTTAGGGTTTCTAGCATTATTTGCTTAAGATCTTTAACTTTCGGTTAAGTTCAAATTTTAAAGGTTTATTCTATGTTTGTGTGGTCTTTTGTGTGATTTTTGAGCATTTGGGGGGAACAACAAAGCTTCCAAGTCCAAATATCTTCAAGGCTGCGTAGCAAAGAGGTAATCCTTCTTCCCTTTACTTTTCTGCATTTTAATTCAGTTTCGTAGTTATTTGTATTATGTTTATATTCTGGTTTTAGTTTAAATTTTAGGTAAATATTTTCCTGTGCCATGTTAGTTTAGTTTAGGCAGTAGGGTATGTGTCTGTATGTCAATATTGGTTTAGCTAGTTTAGTTTTAGTTTTTATTTAGCTTTAGCCTAGTTTGTTTTATTTTGCCTCATGTGTTAATTTAGATTAACTTAGCCTATACTAAAGCATTTCCTTATATTGTTAGTTTGTTTCAAAAAAGCATGTTTGTACATTATCTTGACCAAGCCTGATCAGATTAATCATTATGTAATAATGCTTAGTTTTAAAACATGTTGTGAAGTACATAATGATCTGATCCCAGTTTGTTTGTCCTTTTAATACATAGTGCAGTCTTGTTATAGCCTTGTTTAGTCCATATTAGATATATTAAGAAGGGAAATGACACCAAGAGTTTTTAAACTTCTTAATGGTCAAATGCTAGCTTGTTTTGGATCATGTTCTTTACCCAAAGTATTTGGTCTTTTTCTGCCTAATATCTTGCATAACTAGAATATCTGTGGAACTAATGTCCAATATTAGATTAATGATATCCCTATATGCCTCCAAAATCTGTGCACTAAAGATCATCATATCTTTTGTTCTGCGAATGTGAGTGTGTGACTCTTTGTTGTGTCATTGGTGAAAATTTGAACTTGGTTTGATGTATAAATCTGTTAAGCATGATTGATATGTGCCTAATGGTATTGTTGATTGTTTGTGATAGTTGCTCCTATGTGAATATTGGACCTAACTTCCTAATCTAAATGCATGTTGAACTGGTTCCTAAGTCCCTTTGTTAGCAACAAGATTAACATACTAAACCACCTCTTTGATTATGGACTAACTTGTATTAATTATTGATCCTTGACAGATGCTTATACTTGTTCAATGTTTAAACTTAGCCTTATGACTCATATTTTGATGCACTGGACTGTCTCCTCTGTCTTGTGTTTTGTTTTGAATCAAACTATGTCCACACAATGTATTTAAGGGTAAAAAATGAAACCTTATGTTTATTGGACCTGAAATTGCATATTTTGAAATTGAAATGACCTATTGCTTAACTGGGTAGTATCCAAGACCTCTGTATACTTCCTGAATCATTTTATGGCAAGCTATAAGACTTATACTACTGTTAATGTAGTGTCATAAGCCTTAGAATGTGTTAAAAGGATTTTGAGTTTAATCTGCTGCATGTCTGAGCCTACTTTAGTATTCTGTTGAAGCTTTGTAATAAATATTTGAAGTTCCCTATGAGATAAACCTGCTGAATGTGTTGTTTGTTCATGTTGTTAACTGGAACCTATTCATGCCTATTTAACAAGTCAAATGAGTATATCACGTAGTGTCATATCTGTTTAAACTTATATAAAAAATGGGATTGCTATATCTTGCTACTTACTAAAAAGAACAACAAAAAAATGCACGTTATGCCCATGTATTAGGTTTTCCTGTCTTTGAGTGTTGTCTTCTCTTCATCTCCTTCTTTGTATGCTAATTAGAATGACTGCTTGACTCTACATTTGGTATGAGGAGTAAGTTTGAAGCATGTAAATGAAATAGAGAACCTGTGTGAGACTGCTTTTGTTTTTATTTGGTGTTAAAATTTATATTTGGATGTGGTGTGTGTGTTCTTGTTTTATTCCTGCCTTTACATGAAGTTTGGGTTAAGTGTTTTAGTCTTTTACACTCTCTTCTTGCCTCCTCTGGTTTTGAACTTTCTAAACATAGGAGATATACACTTGATATACAAGGTATATCTAGCTTATATACACTGGACATATACACTCCAGTGTATATGAAGTGGTATACTTAATGTATATAAGTGTATATCCCTTCCTATTTTCTTTAAAAAAAATGATTGATGTTGTGTGGACTTATACCATTTTATGACTATTGGGCCTCTTCTGTGTGCTTTATGTTGGGCTATGATTTCTATTGCTTTATTTGGGCTCATTTATTCGATTTTGATGGCATAAGCAACTTGGCCATGAATATTCTTTGACTTGCTTGATATTCGACTTGAGTTTTTCTCCTGAATTTCTATATTCCCTTTAAATCTTTACACCTTTACTTGATTATTTTACTTTTCCAGTTTAAACATGGATTAGATGCTTTAATTTAAATACCTAAGTAGGATACTAATCTTTACTTCCTTTCTATGTCTATGTGATTCAATACGGGCCACTCGGGCCATCTCCTCCTGCATAAAAACAACTGGGCCTCCACTTATTTGATCGAGTCCACTTTTGACAAAAATATGTAAGGGAAGCTAATATTTGCTATGAAGGCCCAACCATGGGTAAAATTGGTGAAGGCCCAGCTATGGGTAAAAATAGCCAACTGGTGGGCTTAGGTAGGCCCACCAGCCTAAACTTTCCTCCTTTTGTGTTACTTATTTGTACAAAATGTATTTGTAAAAACACTCACATATTATTAGAACCCTATGAATGTTAGAATTAGGAAATACGTACTATTTTGGTAAGTCGCCTAAAACCACTTCTAAAAATTGGTCAAATTTTTGAATTGTGTGAACTAACACTTAATAGGATTTTTGCTTAAAACTGGTCTTTTTTATATATAGTAAGAAATAGTCTTCCAATGAAACAAATAAACTTTGGATTATGAGGTGGTAATAAACAATGGATTCTTGTGATAAACTTTGCTTTGGAAAACTGGAATTAAGTTGAAAAAAGTTGAAAACTATTTCTATTTGAAATGATTGTGTAACGGACCTGTTGAAGTGAACAATATTTGGACATTTTTATGAAGTAAAAATGGACTTTTCACTTGAGAAATTTTGGCTAAAACGAACGGACCATTTTGAAAAAAAAAAATAGTGGATTTGGACTTAAGCAATTTCTGGAAAAAAGGAGGTATTGCACTGGAAGCCTATTGTTTCGGACCGAAAAAGGGCACTATTGGACCGAGTATGATATGAGATGGATTTGGACTTAGAATATTTGACCTATGGGCTTTGATGACTAAAATTTGACTTAACTCAATATAACTTGTGATTTTTCTTATATATATATGTATAAAACGGAGATATATATATGTGTATGTATGTATGTATATATATATGTGTATGTATGTATGTATGTATAAAACCCGTAAGACTAAACTCATTTTATTAGGACAAGAATAGTAGCGACTCTACTCGGGAGAAATTTCGTGTGTGTCCTAGTCCAACAATAAAGCGAGTTGAACACTTACGTGGATTTTCTAAACCAAAACCTCTTTTATAAGGGGTCTTTTTGCCAAATTTTTTCTCGAATTTATGATACAAATGAATGACATTTTTGCAAAAAACTAAACACTTTTAAGCAAATAAATACATTAATCACACATTAAAGCTCGTAGGTCAACCGTATTCTACGGATCTTTAATACTTGGGTGTGTAAAACCTTCCCTAGGGGATCACCAGAATCCTTACCTCGAACTTTGGTACCAAAAAGATTTTTCTCTTGCTTGAAAAATCTTTTTGTGGTTTTTCCTGGTTTTCTTTTAATAAATTAGGTGGCGACTCTAAAAAAATAAAATCCAATTTAGAGCACCAACAACCTCGTAGTAACTTTTATGCCTTAAACCCGCGTAAAGCGAACCGTTACAGTAGCAATAGGAGAGGAGCTACTCAATGGAACTGGTCTTTAGAAAGAAGACTGGAGAATGTCGAAGGAAAGCTATTTTGTGCCAACTGGGAGAATTGAAATTATTGACTCATTCCTATCCGAAGAAAGGTTGGATTTCAAGTTATGGAAATATTACCATTAGCTGAACACCTGGAATTAGCATTGGAGTAGGAGGAGGAGAAGTCGTATGTGTAAATAAGGAAAGAAGGAATTCCATGTCAAATAAGGATTGGTTTTTGGACACATTATGAAACCAAGACTTGGATTGATTAGAGGACAAGAAGAGGGCAGCAACTTGTCACGACCCAAATTACGGATCGTGCAGGCACCTATTACCCCTAGTAGGCAAACCACTTACCAATAAACCCATTATTGAAAACTCCTCTTTAACTATGTAACTACTAACATAAGTAATAGGTAGAAAACATCATAATCCTTAAAATCAGAAAACTTCCCATTTTCCGGGATCTAGTCTAGGCATGTACAAGAGCTTCTATGATACAAGGAATAGACCGAAAATAAAATGATGACGTAGCTTCTGTCGGGAAGGAGATACACAAAAGCTGCTGGAGGATATCTTCCGCTGCAACATAAAGAACCCTCCAAGCAATTACCTGAAAATACACTTGTTGGCACTTAATTTTCACCTGATAAGACGCGTATTTTAATTTTCAAAATTTTCGAGTCAAAGACAGAGCAAAGATGCACCTTCAAAAAATTAAAATTTCAAAAAAAAAAAAAAAAAATCCCGAGAAAATTGCAAAAAATTGACATTGAATTATTATTTCATAAAAAATTGACAATTACAAGAAAATTACGAGTTATTTACTTTCACAAATTTGATTTAAAAGAAGATATGTATCCTGCTCCGTTTAACTCGAAAAAATTATTAATTAAGACGACGTATGAATTACGGCTAATTTTGGCATTTTCATATTTTTTAAATATTGCTCGGAACTATGTCAATATTGAGCTCGTATTAAAGCTCGTATTTTCAAACTATGTATTATAAACTTGTTTTATCAAAGTTTTTTTTTGCGAAGGAGTTTGGACGAATACTTTTTTTTTAAGAGTACGTATTTTATTTTAAAAAAATGGTAAAATGTTTTAAAGAGGGGCTCATTTAGCATTTTTAAAAATAGGAGCGTGTGGGGGGGGGGGGGGGGGAGAGAAGTTTATTAAAATAACTTCCACCCCATGGCTATTTCATGGCAATTCACGGCCATTTTTGGCCGGATTTGAGAGGGCTTTTGTGCCCTATTATGAGTTATCGCGATTTTCAAGTTCAATTTCGTATAATTTTCATTGGTTGGTCTCAGATTTGAATTATTTTGGATTTTACTTGGGTTCCCCCAAGTACATAGTTCTGTGGGCGGAGCCTTGAGCACGCCAACTTGTCACATTTATGTACATTAAAGGGGTACATATGGTAATTTCCAATGAATTCTTTGAAATTTGAGTACCGTTTTGTGGGATTTTATCCTGTTTGTATAGTTTGGTACAATTGTCCCATTGGAATGGGGTGAAATCTATCATATAATTGATAAGGTGTACTATTATAGTATTTTTCTAATTTTTATTGGAATTTTAGGGTATAATTAGTTGACATCTTTGTTGTCTTATTCAATTAAATTTGAAATTGTGTAGATAAGGCATGAATTAGTACAATTTATTTTTTGTCTTTTACTGAATTTGAATTGGTTTTAAGATAAGGTTTTGAAATTGGGGGGAATTCGGGTAAGGGAAGAAGCCTAGAACCTTCCATTTTGGTCCTCACCCTTATTTTGTGCTATAAATAGAGGGGTTTGGTGACACTTTTAAGGGAACTTTTTCGGAAAAATTTTCGGAGAATTTGAAAGGATCTTTAGAAGCCTAAATTCTAAGAATCCATGTTTTTCCTATATAAAAACATTACTACTATAGAAATACTAAAATATATATATATATATAGATATACTATAAAGAATACTAAAAAATATACTACATTATACTACAAAAAAACAAAAAAACAAGGGCTGTTTTCAAAGGTTGAGTGTTGGTGTTGAATTATAGTGATCCAATCCCTCCTCTTTTGATCTTTGGAGTTCTTTCACTAAAAAGGTAATCTGTTTGTTTTTAGTTCATTTTATTCCTATCTCTAGCTTATTCTATGTATTAACTTGTGTATGGTGGTTTAAAAGTTGTTTTAAAGTCACTATCTTTTGAGTCTAGTTTGTACATATATGTTAATGTTGTTTATGTTAGTATAAAGGTTGTTGGTTTGCTATTTCATTAATATTATCATGTTATTGTGTTATAATGCTAGCACAATAAAGTTTAAAATATTTAATCATTAGTCACTAAGTTTTAAGACTAAAGCAAAAGTTAAAAAGTAGATGTTGGCTTTTGGTTTTTGTTTACTGTTTTATTGGTTTTTGAGGCTGCTGTGTTATAATACTAATATAATGAAATTTTAAAGTGTTGTAATTACCATTTAATAGGTTAAAATGAGTTTGGTGTTTGCTTTGGATCTTGTTTACTGTTTCATTTGTTAGTTTTATGTTAATGTTGTTTATGTTAGTATAAAGGTTGTTGGTTTGCTGTTTCATTAATATTATCATGTTATTGTGTTATAATGCTAGCACGATAAAGTTTAAAATAGTTTAATCATTAGTCACTAAGTATTAAGACTAAAGTAAAAGTTAAAAAGTAGATGTTGGTTTTTGGTTTTTGTTTATTGTTTTATTGGTTTTTGAGGCTGCTGCGTTATAATATTAACATAATGAAGTTTTAAAGTGTTGTAATTACCATTTAATAGGTTAAAATTAGTTAGGTGTTCGCTTTGGATATTGTTTACTGTCTCATTTGTTAGTTTTAAGAGGCTAAGATATTATCGTTCCATTTTTTGAGACTGTTTGGTTGCTCTTTTGTAGTTTTACGAGCACCCATAGTCATGTTATGGTTATTTAGTTCACTTTCTAGTTTGTTGGATGGTCCCTAATGAAGTGTAGATCATTTGGTTTGTTTATAGATGTTTGCCATATGCTTATCATCTAAAAACTCTTTAGAGTTTTTAAAGTAAGCCTATGTTTTTGTATTCACTGATTAGTAGTTGACTTTTAGTCTAAATGATATCTTGAAGTGATATAAGCACTTTGAAATGGTTAAGTGACCATCAAATAGGGACTGACCTTAAAATGAACTTAAGACTTTATTCTCTTTTGAAAAAGTGACATGTTTATGTGTACCTCTGAGATTTTGTTTGAATTTGCCTTGTGTGGTAATTTTAAGTGATCTTCTAGGATTATTTAGGTTAAGAAAATGACTTTAAAACTTCGGAATGTGATGCTCATACCTTTATTTTTGCCTATTTGAACTTGAAGACATTTAAATCTCTGCTTGCTTGGTATTATGTGTACTGGAACTTGTTTTCATTCTTTTGAGATTATTTTCTTTCCAAATCTGTAAGGAATGACTCCCCAACCTCTGATTCTCCTTTACTTGGTTTAAGTGACATGTTAAGATCTTAGAAAAGGAATTCTTGCTTGTCTTTATGATTGTTTTGCCTTATTTGGTATGCATTTGTCATTTTTAAACTTGGCTAGACATCTGAGAGGTGGAAATGATCCTGTCTACTTGCTTTAGGAACATTGAAATGGTTAAATGTGGATTAGAGACTCTAAAAATGGAAGAATTTGTCTAAGAATAGGAATTGGATAAGTCTGTGACTTGTCTAGTTGACCCATCAGAATAACTTGAGTCTTATTGGGTCTTGTGTGTGTGCCAATCATTTATCTAAGTCACTGTTGATATATTCTGTGAGTTCGCTTTGATTAGTTAAGTTCTAAATACCATTTTGCTTGCCAAACCATCTTTGAAACTAATGAAGACAAGAATTTAACCTTAAAATAGGATTCAAAAACTGAGTATAGTGATAGTTCATGACTTTCCTTCTTTATTTTCTTATGTTTGATCCTGCAACTTGCATATGCTATCCTTTATACACTGTTGACTGTAATGCTCTTGAGCATACTATTTCGTGACCTAGGACAGTGGCATGAACCTCCTCCTAGACTAATTGTTTCCATATGAGTTTTCCATCACTTGTGACTTGCTCTGATCACATTTGACTCATGTTTACTCCTAAGGATAGTTTCATATTCCCTCCTATTTTGTGGATTTGCTAGTTCTAACTTGGCTATCTCTCACATCTTAGTTGAACTCTATTTTGATCCTACATTTGTGATTGAATCTGTTTGTTCAAATCCTGAAGTAAAGAAGTGAGAATAACAGCTTAAGGCCCTCTTAATGCTCTTTATAAGCCTGCTTGTATGCAAAGACAATCTTTTGTAATTAGCTGAGCCTTTATGACCTATGAATGAACTTAAACTAGGATATAGGGATCTGAGGGATTATGGTAAATTTTCACCCTGTTACCTTTGGATATTTGGATTTGCTTAAGCATGAAATTGGTGCAAAATGACTTTGGATCCTAAAACTATCTTTTCTGACCCTTTGATCAGCAGTAAATAGGTTCAAAAAATGGGGTTTTGGCATTAATTTAGCTTCACATTAACTGAAATGAGCTCTTGATTAGATAATTTAGCACTCTGTCTCTTTTGATTGTTGATTCCCCTCTAAAAGTTTAAGAACTAAGATCATGAGTGTGTGATTATGGTCTTAGCCTGTTTTCTTTCTTCTACACCTCTTAAACCTATCTTTGCTTTTCTTCCTTATCCCTCTATTGTCTATACTGCTTGCTTTATCACCTAAAAGTGTGTCATGCTCCCCTTAGTTATGCTATGACTGTTTCTGAATTTTGACACTTGATGTACCTTGCATTACCAAACCTCTGCATTACCTAAGACTGCTTGATTTCCTTATTTCTGTGATTAGTTGAATTTTTCTGTGACATTCTTTCCTTATATGTGTTGAGATTTGGCATTGAAGTTGCATATTATAGAACTCTTTCTTTGTTAGCCTTGACTAGTTAAATGCCTGGCTTTGAAAAATGTGGAATTTCTTTTAAGAGATTTGAACCTATTAAGTGACCTAAATGTGGTAGTTTATTGTTAATCTTAATGGAATATGTAGCGTATATCAAGTCTTTGACACAATCAAATGATACCTGTGAAATCCACCCGTTTTGGTCCCTCCAAGGCCGAGAAGTCCTTTGTTGCTGTACATGTCAGTATCAAAGAATGCTTTCGTGTGTATATTGGCACAAAATGACGAAACAGGCAAGAAAGAGAGAGCCATCTATTACATCAGTAAGAAGTTCACACCCTGTGAATCCAGATATTCCTTGGTGGAAAAGACGTGTTGCGCTTTAACCTGGGTGTCTCGGAATTTAAGACATTATATGGCTGGGTACACAACCCATTTGATTTCAAAAATGGACCCCCTAAGGTACATCTTTCGCCAGCCAATGCCGATAGGGAAGTTGGCCAAATGGCAAATGCTATTAAGCGAGTTCGACATTCAATATGTCGCACAGAAAGCAGTTAAGGGGCACGCATTTGCAGATTCTTGGCAAGAATCCCAGTAGATGACAATCCCATACATTTGTGGAGTTACTTCCCGGATGAAGAAGTAATAACAATTGAGGGGGAAGAAAATGAAGATGACTTAGGCTGGAAAGTATACTTTGATGGAGCGGTCAACTTTAAAGGACTAGGAATCAGAGCCGTCTTGGTTTCAGACTCGGGCCAATATTATCCAGTGGCCGCCTAGTTGAATTTCAGTTGCACCAATAACGTGGCTGAATTCGAGGCATGTATCTTTGGTCTACGTTTAGCCCTTGACATGGATGTGCAAAACCTTCAGGTAATTGTGTTATAGCCGTATTTTGTACGTTTGGAAACTTCAAAGTCGACGTGGAAAGTTAAGGGCGAGACCATTTTCAAATTTTTTTTTGATGTACGAGTTGTTAGGAATATTATTTATGCACATTATTAGTATGGAAATATTGAGAAAGGTTAGGGTAAAAAGAGAAAATTCGCGAATGGCCCATCGTAATATTGCGGAAGTCAAGGGGCAAAATGGTAATTTCACAAAAGTTCAAGAAAATTCTTGAAGGGCCAAAATTTACATAAGAAGAAACTTGGTCTTCTTTGTTAATTTCCAAGAAAGGAAGGAAAATTCTAGAAAAGAAAGAAAGGGGGGCTAAGTGTGAATTATAAGAAAAGAATTATATGGACCAAAGCTTGCATGGCAAGACATTAGTCTTCTTTATGTGGACTTAAGAAAATTTCAAGAAAAAGGGAGAAAGTTTCTAGAAGAAGAAAAAGAAAGGGAACATGTGAACATATTTGAGGGACTTAAGAATAAATATGGATAAATGTTGGGAGCTAATAATATATATATGTGTGTATGGTCATCATTTTAATACAAGAGTGGAGAGAGAAAGAAAGAAAAAAAAAAAAAAAAAAGGAGAAGGGCCAATTCGGCAAGAAGGAGGAGGAAGAGAAGGTCAAAAATCTTGCCCAAAAATTTTTGTCTCATGGTATCTCTACTAATTCAAAGATGCTCTCAACATGGTATAATTGTTGAAGCAAAGAGAATTACTCTTTGGTGCAAAACTCCAACCTTAGCTAAGTTGAGAAGTTGTGAAGGAAAGGTAAGAATTCATCTCATTGTTATGTTATGAATGGTTTGGTATGTTGTAGTATGTGGGAAAGAATGAAATTTATAAGAAAAATATGGATGTTGAAGTTGTAGTCGTGCATGGTGTGTGTGGCCTTGTATGTGTTGTTGTATGTAAGTATAATGAACTAAATTCATGTAGTAGGTTGGTTGTTGTTCTAATGCATGGAAAAAAGGATGAAAGTTCATGAAAATATGTAGTGTTGTGTGTGGCCGTGCATATGCTTGAAGTTTGCCCGTGTGTGTGTTGTGTTGTATGGAGATGGTGGATTAATGTTATGAGTATTTTGGTTGTCGTAATGTATAGAAATAGATGAAAATCCATGGAAATATGCATGATGTGGTTGTGGCGAATAAGGGGCTGTTTTGGTAGTTATGGTAGATTGATTTTATTTGATATTCTAGTTGTGGTTAATGTGGATTCTATGATGAAAATGATGGTTTGGTAGCTTGAAATGAAGTCGTCGACGTGTAGTTTGTTGATGTAGTTCTTGAAGTTAAAGGTAAGAAATGTGTTATTGATGTTTCATTTAATTGGGAGGTTGCGGATTATGTTGTGGCGAGTTGGTTGGAATTTAAACAAATGTCGTTGGATCATGTAAAACAAGTTATTAATGTTAGAAGGTGTTTTGAGTAAAATCATTGAAGATTTGGAGATATGATTGTTGGTTTTATTGTTGATATTGTGGCCGAGTTCCATTCTCGGGTTGTTGTTGTTGATTTGGGCAGTGAGAATCTCGGGGATGGCGCATTTACGGAAATCTTTTTGCCGAAATTTTGTAAGACAAGTGTTGAATTAAGATTTGAGTTCCAAAAGCCTCGCAATTAACATTTGGTAAATATGACCATTTGTAGATTAGGCGAAACGGGAATTGAGTTTGGACGAGCGTAAGCGTAACTAAGGTATGTAAGGCTTCGCCCTTTCTTCTTTGGCATATCTTAGGCATACTAGGTCGGATACAAGCCTCGAGGCAACCTATTCTAGGAATCCGTACCTAAAGTTACCACTCTTTCATTGATAGAATTGAATTAGGTCTTTTCATGAATAGTTGGAAGAATTGTCTAAATATCCAGAACTCGCACCAATGAGACACGATCACCTTATAACCTTCGCAAGTGACATCCGAAATGTAATGTACATAAATTGTGTACACCACCTCAATTGACTCGAGGTGGGCCCTTTGTTCCCGGATTTTCTTTATTGCTCCGTTTATCAAACGATAAGTGTTGTAACTACTCTAATGAGAATACTTCTATGATGATAAGGATAACGATGATGTAAGGAAGAGAATATGTCTATGGTAAATATGGCAAGAATGCTTCCATGACTAAGAGCCTTAAGCTAAGAATCTAATACGAGTATGAAAGTGTTAAACTAGTTCTTGGTCCTTATTCTATTCCTTGGTCATGACACAATTTTATAAAGATTTCAAAGCATATGAATCAACGTTTATGATGTCCATGTTTTCTTTTAATGTTATTTTCCGATGATAGTCTCGCCTTATGATTATCGTCCCTCCAAGGTGAGACATGACGACCCTGATGATTCCATAATATAATCGGAGGTCACCGACCTTACGTCACTTTCCGATAGAGATTATGGTTTTTCTTCGAGCTCTCCTGCGTGCTATGACATGATATATGTATAAGTATATGTATATGTATATGTATATGGGGAAGATGGGAAAAGGGCGGAGAGCGCTATAGACGCTATCCACGATCGGTTGGTATCGGAGGTGGTGGGGGGCAAAACCCAATGGTGGGGCAAACCCAATGGTGGGGCAAACCTCGGTAAAACGGCGAGTCCCGAGTGGGGGGTAAGTATAAGGCTTGCCTTAGGCAAATCCCACGTTGGTTTAGGCAAATCCCACATTGGTTCGGGCAAATCCCATTAGTTCGAGCAAATCCCATATCGGTTAATGTTGTCCCGGACGCGGGATATATATATATATATATATATATATATATATATATATATATATATATATATATATATATATATATATATATATATATATATATATTATATATATATATGGATCGTGCAGAACGCCTCGGCAATATGATATGTTCTATTTTCTATATATATGAAAGAAATATTTTTTTTTCAAGAAAGATAAGCATGCATGGCATCCGCCCCCGGGGGCACTCATATGCACGGAGTTACTCCATTTACCTACTATGATATATTCTATGTTTCCATTCCGTTATTGTTCATATGTACATTTCTTACTATGTTACTATTCATGCCTTACATACTCGGTACATTGTTCGTGCGGCCCCTCTTCTTCGAGTGCGTTTCATGCGCGCAAGTACACCCCGGATGATGCGAAGTTAGCATAAAAGATGTTCCGGCGTAGTTGGCGAGCTCGGTTCGCTGCGGGTGTGGCGAGTCGAGCTTGTATGCTAGGATTTCGATTGCGGTTAGAGACTTTGCGAGACGAGTTGTGGGCATAGAAAGTCGGTCGGCCGGCGGCTCCACCCCGCCCGATGTGCCATAAGTGTTATGTTATGTGTTTCGTATAAATATAGATTTTGTTTGAATTGAGTACAAAAAAATTTGAAGGTTTTACTACGTTTTCATTCTTAGTAATGTAAAAGTCTAAGGGAGTCTATATATGTAATAAGAGTCGGTGGGTTCGCTCGGCTCGGTTACGGGGTCGGGTGCCCATCACACTAGTAAGATCGGGGTGTGACAAATTGCAACTCGGATTTGTTGATTCATTAAGTTCGAGGAGAGTGGGCCACCAAAAACGATAAGATCATACCGTATGTCGTACTTGTGCAAAGATTGGGAGACCGGTTCCAAGAAGTCAAGTTCAAACATATACCAAGAACCCAAAATGAGTTTGCTGATGCATTGGCAACAATAGCATCCATGATTCAGCATCCCGACAATAGATACATTGATCCTATCAAAGTTGAAATCAGAGATCAACCAGCTCACTGTGCTTTTGTAGAAGCAGAGACAGATGGAAAATCTTGGTACGTTGACATTAAAATGTTTTTGGAGAAAGGAGAATATCCTGAAGGAATCACCATCAATCAGAAGAAGAGCATCAGGAAATTGATGAATAGTTTTTTTTTCGCAACAAGAATGTTCTGTACAAAAGAACCCCGAATTTAGGATTTCTTAGATGCGTTGACTCCATCGAAGCCACAAGATTGATTGAAGAAGTACATCTTTTTGGAACCTGCGGGCCTCACATGAATGGGTTTGTGCTAGCAAAGAAAATATTAAGAACTTGTTATTACTGGATTACCATGGAGAACGATTGTTGCAAATTCGTCCAGAAATGCCACAAGTGTCAAATCATGGAGACTTGATAAAGGTCCCTCCGACAGAACTGAATGCTATGACGTCGCCTTGGCCATTTGCCGCTTGGGACATGGATGTCATAGGACCAATTGAGCCAACTGCATCAAACAAACACCGTTTCATTTTGGTCGGCATAGACTACTTCACCAAGTGGGTGGAAGCAACATCTTATGCATCAGTAACAAAGAAAGTAGTCACAGATTTTGTGCGCAACAACGCCATATGCCGATTTGGCATCCCAGAATTAATCATAACAGACAATGGGGCTAACTTGAATAGCCATTTGATGAAAGAAATGTGTGCACAGTTTCGAATCACTCGCCGGAATTCAACAGCATACCGGCCACAAATGAACGGGGCTATGGAAGCCGCCAACAAAAACGTCAAGAAGATCCTTAGAAAGATGATTGATAACTACAAAGACTGGCATGAACAACTGCCATATGCATTACTAGGGTATCGTACTACTACCAGAACTCATTTGGGGCTACTCCATACTGTTGGTGTATGGCGAACGGTAATACCACTTGAAGTAGAAATCCCTTCACTTCGAATCATACAAGAAGCTGAGTTGGAATGTTACACCTCGTAGTTTTGTACGTTAAGATTCGTTAGGTGTTAGCTGTGTAATTGTGGATCTTTGGAATACCTTCTAGGATATATGAGATTATATGCGCCCACCTTATGATTATGAGGGTTTAAGCTCATATAATAATCTACGGAAAGATTGGAGGGCAAGTGAATCAAGGAAATTAAGTTTGTTGGACTTTGGAGAAAATATGAGTGGCAATTTTGGTCCAACTTGGAGAAAGAATATCTTTTAGTATATGAGGAGATTTAGAGCAAAGCAAAAGCCTAAATTGAAGTTCATGAAGTCTAGTTTTCAACGCAATAAACCGCTCGTCGATATCACATCGGAGTAGGGAGTTATGGACGTTACAAGTTAGGCCACAAGAGCAACGATTAACCCTTCGCGAACGCGACCAAAGGGCCGCAAATGGGAAGAGGAGGACGAAATAACCCTTCGCGAACGTGATCCAGGGCCGCGAATGCGAAGGACAAATTTTAACTCGGTTTCCACTGACTTCCACAACCGATAAAAGGACCAAGGCCCTCATTTTTGTTCACGACCCAAACCGATTAGCCGTGATAAGTATCGACCATTCTTCGGTCAAGCACTCTGTACTGCATTTAATTTTCCTTGACTAATGCTGGGCCCATACATAATCTGTCGCCCGAGCTATCTTGTCTCCCGAACAATCAACATAAGAGACACTGTATCGGGAACTCACCGCCAATACATACATATAGACATAAATACTGAGAGTAACAGCGCAAGCCGATTTGGCCGCTACATATATCTTTGTACAAAAAATTAGCACCGACGAGGCTGCATAACATCATGGCTACATATCACTGTCTACAGAACTATATAGAATACAGACTGTAGAAAGGACAGGACAAGGCCCTGCCATACCCATATATGTACATAACAGAATAGCATACCAAAAGGGGTGCAGCTCCGGATCAATGGAGCGTACCGATTGCCGCTGAGAGGAGGTCTTACTGCTGTGAATCGTCGGGCTGGCTATCTGATACTGCGGGCATAAACCCAGCATACACAAGAAGGGACGTCAGTTCGAGTAATGTACCGAGTATGTAAGGCATGAATAATAACATAGTAAGGGATGCAAAGCATGAATAATAACAGAATGGAAATATAGAACAAATCATAAGATAAAAGAGTAGCTTGTACATATGGGTGCCTCTTAGGGCGGATGCCATGCATGCTTAGCTTTCTTTGAAAAACATTTCTTGTTCATATATACATAAAATATGCCGAGGAATGTCGGCCCGATCTAATTAACCACGTATTTCACGCGTCCGGGATCATATCATATTGCACCAACTGATCAGGTGGCCATGCGTCTATAGCGCCACTCCCTTTTTCCCATATTCCCCATATACATATACATATATCATATACATATATCATATAAGCAGCATGCATGAGAGCCCAAAGAAAGTCATGTATCTATCGGAGTGACGTAAGGTCGGTAACCTCCGATTATATTATGGAATAATCATGGTCGTTTTGTCTCACCTTGAAGGAACAATTAGTATAAGGTGAGATCACAATAATGAATAAAATGATAAAGTCAAAAGATAGCTCAATATTCTCATATCGTCATTGAAAACATAAACTTGGAACCTTTAACCATAAAATCGTTCTCATCATAGTCATCATACTCATCTTTGGCATCATTGTCATCATGATAAACACATGTCCATCATTGTTGTCATAAGAGCTTACAAAATCATAAACCTCTGTTTTGGAAAAATACGGACATTTTGGAGAACATTTACAGGTTATCAGGAAAGGAATCATCCCTTGGAATCATAGACTTCTAACTTTTGAAAACAAAGAAGTTATGGAAGCATTTATGAAATCGTAACATAGGAATCATGCCTTTGAAAGAAAGGGATGAGCCTTAACATACCTGTTCAACCTCCTATTAGCTACGCTTATGCGTCCGAGCCATAAGTCTACATTGAAGAGGATTTACACTAATGTTAGCCTCTTTATCCCACACTTGTTTCAATTTTTAAATCAAACTATTCTACTTTCTGTCAAAAATCGGGCAACATCTCCCCTGTTTATATGCCTAGCCCGAATTCTCAATTCAACAACCAACAATAGCCACAACAATAACAACATTAACCATAATATTTCCAATACCAAAATACTTCATAAACATCCCATATGGTGTTTGTACCATATTTCCGTCAAAGAATCATTTTATTACAATTTTGCAGCTCCTTTTCCGTAAATAAACTAAGATTAACGTTAATAGCACAAGATTAATATCTTTCTCTCGATAATATTGCCGTATCTTCACTTCTCCACCTTATGAGCTTAAGCCACAACAAGTTTATACACAATTTAAGTAGTTGCAACTATCAAAAAAACTGGACCGAAATTTGGGAATTATACCTGGTTTTGGGCTAAAAGTTGATGTTTGGAATATTGGGGAGTTTTCTGGAATATTTGAGGGGTTTTTGGTGTGTTTGGGACAAAAATGAGGGGGCTGTCCGCTTTTTATAACGGTCCAGGTTCTGCTTGGATCGACTTAAAAATTGCTCAGCGCGATCGCGCTGCCACGTGGCGCGTTCGCGCTGAGTTACAAAGTCCAGCCCTGCACGTTTGCGGCACCTTCTGGCCCGTTCGCGCAGGGTTATTTCTCTGCCCAGACAATCGATCTTAAAACGCGCATAACTTTTGATCTCGATATCACATGAGAGCCCACGACCTATGGTTGGAAAGATCTTTCAATTATCTACAACTTTCATTCTTGGTGTCTTTCCAAATTCCAAACTTATAATAACGTTTTGGCTTCTTTAAGGCAGATCATCCGAAAACATTTACTTAAATCATCCCTTTGAAGGGCTTATGCCCATATTTGGCTTAAGGGTCCTTCTTAGGACTTGCTGAACTTCCCATATACTACTCATATGTCTCTTCACATGTCACTTATAAAACTCCGGGCCCCACTTGGCTTACAGTGACGAGGGTTTTTGGTCAAGCAACATATGAACCAATTCATCCCTTATGGTCTCCAAATGTCATATATGTATATATTATTAGACTTAGATCACCTAATCTTCATCCCTAATCCTTGTATGACTTTACTCTTTTCCGAGCTCGTATCACGCCGTCTATGATCTTGTAGCGCGAAATTTTTCGGGCTGTAACATCCTTCCCCCCTTAGAAACATTCGTCCTCGAATGTTGCAGTTTGTAAACTTAAGACGCCATCATTGATTCGCCATAGCGGTTATTCTCCTCTTAGGGTCTGATTACCATGTGCTTAAACTATAACTTCGGTCAGCCTCTTCTCATTCTTCCTTAATTCTATTATTGCCTTCAGTTAGCTTCTTTCGCTTCTTTGTCCTCATGTACATGGTCGGAAATTAACTAGCATCTCACTCTCGTTCTGTCTCCATTATTGTAGTCTTGACTTGATGTGCCATTACTATTCATTGTCCTATAAGTATTCTCTTTTTTCCGCTCCTTATTTCCTTGTTAGTGGGCAACCACCTTTCTCATATACGGTGCCCTTTTTTGCGTTTACTACTTCGGTGCCATCTCGGCTTTCCTCCCTATTTTTTTTTATTTTTTTTATATCTGGTGATCTTAGATAGACACTGTACCAATTCTTTGTAGTTCGTTAGTCAGGCTCTTTAATCCTTACATCCTTGTCGCCATCTCTCTTACCCTTACATTCCAAGTGTTTATCCAACATGACTTTGTCGCTAGTGAGCATAATGGTTATGTTCCTTAAGCTATTTTCCCCAGTTTCTTTCCAAGACCAGCCATATCAATATCCAAAATACGTATGTGCGTAATGTTTCTTCGCCATTTATTATTCTTCGCAGTACAGTTGCACTGATGGCAAACTCATAATCCGAGTTCAACTAAATTTGTAGCTCGCCACATTTTTGACCTCCTGCCACAACTGTTTCTTTAACCTCCTTCCCTCAAATCTCGCAATACAACCCAGAAGCATAGGACTAAGCAATTCTCAATTCATTACGATATATATATATATATATATATATAAATATATATATATATATTCGATTTCCTTGTACCGGCGGTCGCTTCATCCGTCGTTATTCCTTATTGGCTTTCTGATGTGACCCTCTTGCAATTTGTAGTTGGGTATAGCTTCACGTTGACGGTTCATATAATTCTATAGCATATGCTCTCATGTTCAGTAGAATTAGTGATCCATGAAATGTTTTCTAATACCCGGTGAACTCTTTTATTTCCATTCGTAAGAGCAGCGTTCTTCCTTTCTTCAGAAAATTACCAAACTACCAATCATTGTTGCTTTTGTTATAATAGTCGTTGTCATCCCAAGTGTCCTTTGGGTTCGTCATCCTCTTTATCTCCCTTTGTGAATTTAGCTTGGGGACCTTTCTTGCTCTTTTTATTACCCTTTTGGACATGTCGCTGCATACTTAGGTACGGCGCAATTCCTCCCGATACGAGGGATTCAAATCATGGTCTAGAAATATCGTAGCTCATATTGGCATGAAGTGCTCACTTGAGTTGTTCTCCATACTTCCTTCCCTATTTTAATAATCATGGCATCACTTATTTTCGATTTGTGTCTATCCTTTTTGATGCCTTCTTGATATGCCAATACACCGCCTTCCTAATAATTTCCTCCTAATTAACAAAGGAGCTTGAAAATGTCATAATTCCTTTCAAGTCTAATATGCTCTTCCCACCTATTTTATTGGATTTCGTCCTTATACACAATAGCCTTCGAGGGTATAATTGTCTTTAATAATCATCTATCGCCTTTTACGGTCTTCTTAAGGTGGAAGTCCTTCATCGTATGGTCTGACTTATCTGTCTTCTTACTAGTTACCATCTTGTATTCAACCGGAATACTTATAAGGGTCAGATCCGGTCCCGATACCTTCTTTACCATCTTACCATAATTTTTTGTTTTGTGAATGATGATTTTCCTGGACCGATGAGTTAATGGAGACGTCAGGATTCACTATGTCCTTTATGAAGTGTTCGAGTATGCTCTACTCTTTTACCCTTCGTCTCTCTTCCCGACTCTATTTATAACTTCTCTAAGATTCTTCTTACCCTGAGTTCTCCTTCCATTTATGTCTATACCATACCATTTTGTCAATATTCCATACCCTTCCATCCACTACTAGTCCTTCCACCCGTTTAGCTCATTTACCTGCAATTCTTCCTAACTAGGCGTTTGCATTGCAGCTGTGCATCAAAGTTTTTCCTAGTGTCCTGCTATGTCTTGCTCTTAGCATGGAATTCTTACAGTTTACACTCTCTCCATCCTCGTTCATCGAGCCTTTGTCTGTCTTTTTGATGCTACGGCCGGGTTGTCTTCCGTGCACGTTCCTCACATTTCATTCTATTTCCTCTGTGATCGAATCTCGATCTTTATAGGAATTCTTACCTCACGTCATTAATTTTCTAATCATATGTGTCGCTCCATCATCCTCGTTCTTATCTCGATGGTTGATCGGTTTCCTCCGGCCAACTCGTTAAAGTATCCTTCTTACTCCCATAGTTAAAGGTTTTTTTTTTCCATTTACTTTACCCCTAATTGATCTCCTCTACCTTCGATCATCCCGTTAGTATACCTTCCCTACTTTCACCCTTCTTCTCTTGTTATTTATAGTATCGTCTCCGAAGTTCGCAAAATATTCCTTTAAACATGCAAATTCGTTCTATTCTTCAGTCATCCTTTAAGAAAGATTCTCCATGTCCGAGGCAACCGTATCAATATGACTACCCATTTTTCCCTTTATATATACCTTTCGAGAGCTGGAAATCTCTTAGCATCGTTGCGAGACCTGATCATTCTTTCTCTTACTTCACATTCCTCGTTGTGGTCACTATCCTTTTAGTCCTACCTATCGAAGTCCGTTCTCTGACCCCACACTTTCCTTTCTTTCACATGCCTACCTTTGAATTTTTACCCAAACAGCCCCGTGCTTTGCCCGTCGTCTCTCTTGGAGGCTTCCCTCACTCATATTTCTTACTTTTGACATTTTGATCTCCTTACCTTCCATATATTCACTTTCTTTCTTTTCCAAATATCATTGCATTAGAACTCTCCAAACCTAACTTGTAGTGAAAATAACATCAGCTTACCTGGTAACGTTTGTCACTTGAACTTTACCGCCCTGTTTGATCAATACCTTCAATATACCGCAACGTCAGTTGCTGGGATACACATACCTGCTGATACAGCCATATATGGGATATCATACGCATACGTATATATATATATATATATTTTTTTTTTTTTTTTCTAACGCCTCGCTTACAAAGTACTTCCGAATACTTTAAACTCTATCCTAATTCTAAAGCTGTGATGCACCTTCCTTCTCCTTGCCAGTCGAGTACGCCTCATTATTTGAGGCTTTTTAGGGTTTCTAACCACTCCGCATACTCCAATTTCCCTTATGCTTCTCTAATTTCTCATTTGTCTCTTATGTCTAAATTTATAGAACTTTTAGTACGATTCCCAGGGCGTCACCCATCCTAATATTTCTCTCACCCCAGCATGCTTAACCCTGAAACTTTGATAAAATCCGGTGTGTTAGTGCTAATATAATGGCACCCACCTTACTGCATGACCTTAATCATATAATCTAGAGCAAGTTGAGGTCTTAACAGATTCCAAAACATTCTCATAATGCATCTCCCTCTGGATTAGAAAAGATCTCTTATTCTTCTGACTACACAAATATTATTTTACTCGATATGCACCTTTCATCCGTGTGTATGGCTACCTTTCATCCCAAATTTCAAGATTCCCAATGGTGGCGAAAACACCTTGGTCGCCGTTACTTATAAACACTTGGTTATCGGCCCCTTTGGATTTTCGCTCGCCGCTATTAAGTAATAATCTTACAGCAAATACACATACATAGAAAATTTCAATAAAGGCTCATATACCTGTAGCCGATCGGTCTCTAGTCTGATCTAGTGGGCTATAAGGTGAAGTGTGCTCCTTATCATCGTCTACCCACTATCTGCTCGTCTTCCCTTCGTCATCTCTCTCATCTGAGTTCGAGGGATATAGATAACCGAGCAACTCCTGGTTTGCCGATGGCCAGGATAGGGGGCTGGAGTAATCCGTAACACTCACCGGGGAGGCTGGTCTGACATAGTGCTCTACCATAGGAGCAAATGGTATGACCTCAGGGATCTCCTCCTCCGGTGTCACAGACGAATACTCAGACGGATCTGTGTCATAGCTGTCTTCTGGGGGGTCCTCCTCCCTGGGATTCAAAAACTCTGGAGGAATCGTCGCTGGGTCCTCCGAGGATCAGTCTCAATAGAATAACTGAGGCTCCTCCTGCTGGGTCCTGGAGCCTGGGGTCCTGGATCTGATCTGGGGGCCTTCTTAGCGCCCCCACTGCCCGAAGTTGATCTCTTCATCTTTTCGTCAATCTGCGCCTACCTACAGGAAAAGAGGTCAGAAGCAATCTTCCCTAGACTCTGGCTCTATCGCACGATCTAAGATAGAAGGAAAGGTCAATGATTCCTAAATGCCCTGCAGCCTCCTGTTTATAAGTGTGGCCGGCTTCACACCCATAAACAGGACTCTACCGGACACGGTCTGTAGACAATCCCATAGGACGAACTGCTCTGATACCACTTTTGTCACGACCCAAACCGATGAGTCGTGACAAGTACCTGACCATTCTTTGGTCAAGCACTCTATGCTTGCATTTGCTTCTCACCGACTATCCCGGGCCCATACATACCTGTGAATCGAGCTATCTTGTCTCCTGAACAATCAACATAAGAGATACCATATCGGAAACTCACGGCCAACACATACATATAGACATAAATACTGAGAGTAACAGCGCAAGCCGATTTGGCCGCTACATATATACTGTACAACAAAATGAGCGCCGACGAGGCTGCATAACATCATGGCTACATATCACTGTCTACAGACCTCTATAGAATATAGACTGTAGAAAGGACAGGACAAGGCCCTGCCATACCCATATATGTACATAACAGAATAGCATACCAAAAGGGGTGCAGCTCCGGATCAATGGAGCGTACCGACCGGCCGCGAGGGGAGGTCCTTCGTGAATCGTCGGTTTGGCTATCTGATCCTGCGGGCATGAACGCAGCATCCACAAGAAGGGACGTCAGTACAAGTAATGTACCGAGTATGTAAGGCATGAATAATAACATAGTAAGGGATGCAAAGCATGAATAATAACAGAATGGAAATATAGAACATATCATAAGATAAGAGAGTAACCTGTACATATGAGTGCCTCTTAGGGCGGATGCCATGCATGCTTAGCTTTCTTTGAAAAACATTTCTTGTTCATATATACATAAAATATGCCGAGAAACGTCGGCCCGATCCATTTAACCACATACGTCCCGCGTCCGGGCATCCCGCATCCGGAATGATATCATATTACACAACCTGATCAGGTGGCCATGTGTCTATAGCGCCACTCCCTTTTTCCCATACTCCCCATATACATATACATATATCATACAAGCAGCATGCATGAGAGCCCAAAGAAAGTCATGTATCTATCGGAGTGAGGTAAGGTCGATAACCTCCGATTATATTATGGAATAATCATGGTCTTTCTGTCTCACCTTGAAGGAACAATTAGTATAAGGTGAGATCACAATAATGAATAAAAAGATAAATTTAAAAGATAGCTCAATATTCTCATATCGTTATTGAAAACATAAACTTGGAACCTTTAAACATAAAATCGTTCTCATCATAGTCATCATAGTAATATTCTCATCTTTGGCATCATTGTCATCATGATAAACACATGTCCATCATTGTTGTCATAAGAGCTTACAAAATCATAAACCTCTGTTTTGGAAAAATACGGGCATTTTGGAAAACATTTACGGGTTATGGGGAAAGGAATCATGCCTTGGAATCATAGACTTCTAACTTTTGAAAACAAAGAAGTTATGGAAGCATTTATAAAATTGTAACATAGGAATCATGCCTTTGAAAGAAAGGGACGAGCCTTAACATACCTGTTCAACCTCCTATTAGCGACGCTTATGTGTCCGAGCTCGCAAGTCTACATTTAAGAGGATTTACACTAACGTTTGCCTCTTTATCCCACACTTGTTCCAAGTTTCAAATCAAACTATTCTACTTTCTGCCAAAAATTGGGCAGCATCTCCCCTGTTTATATGCCTAGCCCGAATTCTCAATTCAACAACCTACAATAGCCACAACAATTCCAACATTAACCATAATATTTCTAATACCAAAATACTTCATAAACATCCCATATGGTGTTTGTCCCATATTTCCATCATAGAATCATTTTATAACAATTTTGCAGCTCCTTTTCCGTAAATAAACTAAGATTAACGTTAAAAGCAGAAGATTCATATCTTTCTCTCGATAATATTGCCGTATCTTCACTTCTCCACCATGAGCTTAAGCCATAACACGCTGATATACAGTTTCGTAGTTGCAACTATACGCCGTCTGGACCGAAATTTGGGAATTATACCTGGTTTTGGGCTAAAAGTTGATGTTTGGAATGTTGGGGAGTTTTCTGGAATATTTGAGGGGTTTTTGGTGTGTTTGGGACGAAAATGAGGGGGCTGTCCCCTTTTTATAACGGTCCAGGTTCTGCCTGGACCGACTTAAAAATTGCTCAGCGCGAATGGGCTGCCACATGGCGCGTTCGCGCTGAGTTACAAGATCCAGCCCTGCGCGTTCACGGCACCTTTTAGCGCGTTCGCGCAGGGTTATTTCTCTGCCCAGACAATCGATCTTAAAACGTGCATAACTTTTGATCTCGATATCACATGAGAGCCCATGACCTATGGTTGGAAAGCTCTTTCAATTACCTACAACTTTCATTCTTGGTATCTTTCCAAATTCCAAACGTATAACGACGTTTTGGCCTCTTCAAGTCAGATCATCTGAAAACATTTACTTAAATCATCCCTTTGAAGGGCTTATGCCCATATTTGGCTTAAAGGTCCTTCTTAGGACTTGCTCAACTTCCCATATACTACTCATATGTCTCTTCACATGTCACTTATAATACTCCAGTGTGTGGGACCCACTTGGCTTACAGTCATGAGGGTTTTTTGTCATGCAACATATGAACCAATTCACCCCATATGGTCTCCAAATGTCATATATGTATATATTGTTAGACTTAGATCACCTAATCTTCATCCCTAATCCTTGTATGACTTTACTCTTTTCCGAGCTCGTACCACGCCGTCTACGATCTTGTAGCGCGAAATTTTTTGGGGTGTAACAATTTTTGCCCCAAATTATTTGCCAAAAAGCTCAGCACATATATAGGGGTATTTATGTCATAAAAAGTGAGGATTTTGAGGGATTTCAATTGACAGAGTTTTAATCGAGGTTTGAGTAACGTGTAGTCGCGATTATAGTTTTGTTTTACGTCAGAATTGGCTCGGATTCAACACAAATATTGAAGGTCTTGATATTATAGTACGTATAAGGTATGAATGTCTCTTTATTAATGCGAATTTAGGAATATTTACGAGAATAAGAGTTATAGTTATTGTGTTGGTTTTGTTGGCTTATGGATTGAGGTCTGAAGAAAATTTTGGATGAAATTGTACATATTTATCTTGTAAAATCTTGATGATATTGTTGTTGATGTGGTTGGTATTGTTTGGGAGTTGTTTTGGTATTTGGAGAAAGTAGATAATATAAGGGAAATCTTTGCCCGAATTTCGACAGATTTTAAAAGGATTTAAATTGAACTTTTAAGACAAGTGTATGATGATGAGTATAACAATAGCATGAATGGTTTTATATGTAGATTATGAGACTACGACTAATCTTGTGTACATTGCGAGACAAGAAGTAGGTTGGAAAGTCGGGAAGTAAGCTTCAGGTATGTTAAGGCTGTTCCTTCTTTTCTTGGCATGATTCCATATATGGTAGGAGCGTAAAGAACCTTAAGACCAGAGATTTATCAAAGTAGAGCTTGTCATATTGTGGCATAGTTTCCGAGTGTTAGGTTGTTCTTTCTGAGGGGCCATATCCCCTCCCTACGTCCTTGAGTTTATAGAGAGACAGAAGAGACATGTTACAGTATCAATGTTTTCAGCATATGCATGATAGACATATATATTTTTCTTTAGCCTGGCCACTTGGTCAGTGAGACATTTTTATTTTGTCTGGCCTACGGGTCAGTGAGATCGATATGCCTGGCCTACGGGTCAGTGAGACAGATATGCCTAGCCTACGGGTCAGTGAGACAGATACACCTCGCCTACGGGTCAGTGAGATAGATTGCATGGCCGACAGGTCAGTCAAACATAATGCCTGGCTACTTGGCCAGTGAGATTTTACAGTTGGTCAGTGAGATATATATATATATATATAATAGTATTATATTGCATTTCATATGAGACAGGTCTGGAGAGGTATTCAGGGCACTCTTTGGCCTCCGGATTGTATTGTTTCAGTTCAGTTTCAGTTTTCGTTGCCTTACATACTTGGTACATTATTTCGTACTGACGTCCCTTTTGTCGGGGGCGCTGCATTCATGCCTGCAGGTACATATCAAAAGATTGATAGACCTCCCCAGTAGGCAGGATCTGACATCTGCTGATTGGTGAGCTCCCTCTATGTTTGAAGTTGCCAGGTCCTTTGGAGTCTTTCCTTTTTGATTCCAGATTGTATGGTACAGTCACACAATTCCCTAGAGGTTTGTGGACGAGTCCAGTATATAGTGCATCTGTGGGATAGCCTTATCGGGTTATGTATATCTGTTGGATACTATTGGTTTTGTACGATCATAGCATCCCCGTCGGCTTGCTCAGTTGTGTATATATATTTTGGGTGTGTGCCCGGCTCAAATTAACGAGATGTCACGACCCGGCTCCGTGGGCGCGTGGCGGTGCCTACCTAGGCACCCGAACGGACGTACGAACTAAAATATCACATCGTAACATATTCGAGATTTAATAGACATACTCGTACCGATAATCGAGCGATATCATACAAATGCGGTCCTAGGCGGTCGCCGTGTCAAAACATCATATCGAGTCAAGGTGGCGGAATGGACATCGCCCGGACACACTCATACAACGGATGGGCCATATCGGCCATAGTATCATACGGGGCCGGCGAAGGACGCGAATCGGAATCATATACATATACGATCGGGACCATTTACAAACGGCCCGGACCCACGACCCACAAACATGACTACGGCCTCTACATACATATCGGAACATACAAACATATGACGGGACGGGGCCCCGCCGTGCCCGGATAGTCTCAAATGTACGAGAATATACAGCGGCAAAAGGAATATACCAAGAGTATAAGCTCGGATCAAAGGAGCCTCCCAAACGACGGAGAATAAGGATCCTAAGGCGCGGCGGCGTGTCGCGCGCGGAGCACACAGCACGCGCGGCATGAAACGCGACCCCGAAGGACGGGGGTCGATGCGGAACAAGTGCGAGTATGTAAAGCGGAAAATACAATAATCCAAAGCATAACTGGTGTCAGGGAAATACAATCACAGATACGAACCTAACAGATCAAACCTGTGCGAGATGCAGATATACGAAATGCAAATAGAAATCATGCATAAGGCTCGGGAACGTGGTCACCCCCTGACGCTGGTGCCACAACACATCATACTCCGGAAGTTTTCAAATCTCCGTACCTCTCCGAACAAATCACAATATCACACACATCATCAAACATAACAAGGCCATATCACATCATAACTCCAAAACGGTAACCGGCCCTATGGCGAGGTCACGGAAACCGTAACACATCATACTTCCGAATATGTCATAGGACGCACGATCACAAAACCGGCCGGGAAGCCGTGAACGAAGTCGTAATAAGGCACGAGCGGAGTCGTGAGCAAACAATGCCATTAGTATGTCAAAATAGTTTTTTCAAAACTTGATTACTTTATAAGTCAATTCGTTAACCAAAATAGTCAAATAATTAATCAGTGCGGAAATTTATTTCACGACATGTTTCCAAAGTGGTACGTATAGTTCCAAAACATAGCATAGTATTTCATAGGGTTCCAAACATTATTTCATAATGAACCATTTCACCTTCGAAGATTCTTTACCAAAGCTCGTTCAAAAAGAGGTTCTAGTAAGTCAACTAAGGTATATTGGGATTAGCGGGCCCGCCTCGAGTCGAGTCGAGGCGGCAGACATAGATCACACATACTAGGCTCCATAAAGTTATTCGTGGGAGTTTCGAAGTGATTCGGGGCCATTTACAGAAGGTACAAAGGCTTATATACTCTTATGTCCCAAGGTGGCCATTATGAGTCAATTACGGCGAATGAATAGTAACCAAAACCAAAAAACGATTTCTAGGAGCGAGAATCATTTCCGAGGTCCCGTCCTCGGCCTAGTAGGTCTAAGACATGCCGTATGAGAGATAGGTAAGCTTTACATACACGGATTGCGTCTCACGCTCGTCAAATCTTAGTTCCGTTTCGTCCAAAACTGCAAATGGTCATCTTTACCAATTACTATTCATGAAAGTTAACATTTCAATCTTTGACTATACTTGGCTACCGAAATTTCGGCGGCACTTCCCCTATAAATAGGACACCCCGAGCTTCAACTCGGTTCAAAATAATCAACAACAAGCCAACAACAACCCTACGATCATTGCAAATCACAATATATTACCATTAACCTACTTTCCAACAAAATGCAACGATTCATATTTCGACTTCATACTTTCAAATTAATACCAACTCAAACCAATGATCCTTTATTCATATTATAAGCATTATTACAACACAATTAACATACCAAACAAAATAATTCATACCTATCTCAAATCCTCCATACCACACGGCCAACTTCCATTCTTTTCCCATTCCAACCAAACCATTTGTCTTCTATTCATTTCGCAATGTCATAATAACATAATTTACATACTAAATAAATTCAACTAATTTCTCTACACATATAATACCACACGGCCACACACATATATGTATATACACACGGCACACATACACACCTCTTAATCCCATGATTTTCATTCATTTTTATTCATCACAACATTTATAAATTGCCTACAACATGAAGAGAAACATGAAATTCTTACTCTTCCTCCTCCTTTAAAACTTACGGCCATGCATGGCTTTACCCATGCACACGGCCATACACCATATATCCTCATGCTTCCATATTTCTTATCCAATTCAAATCATTATAACACATAAATTCATTCCATAACATAAAACATAAAAATCTTACCTTTTCTTGAAATTTCAATCTTCCACAACCAAAACTCTTTCTCCAACCCAACTTTGCTATGTTGTAGAGCGCCTTGAACTTGTTGTAACTTCAAAGAGAACAAGATTTTTAAGGCAAGGATGAGGCTCCAAATTTTTTTTTCTTTTCTCTCTTTCTTTTTCCCCTTTGGCCGAAGGCCTCTTTCTTTCTCTTCTTGATTTTTCTTTTGATTTCTTGGGAATTCTAGAGGCCTCATGATATAATATAGTTCCCATGCTAATTCCATCACATGGATTAATTAAAAATCCATGGGTTTTGGGCCATTAAGTGGCCGGCCAAGCCCCCATATTTGGGCCTTATTTTTCTTATTATTTTTCAAGCCCAATTCCTTATAGATCATCTTTCAAAATTTTCCGAAACAAATTTTCAAAATTCCAACTTTGCCCTTAGGCTTCCTCCAATACTCTCATATCAATATTTTCCACAAGTAGCAACATACACCCCACATAAAGTCAAAGCATGGCCTTCTTCTTACAAATCACAATTATATCCAAATGGAGCCTTATTTCTTACAAACAAAAATTATTCCGAACCTTCCAAAGTTTCTCCAAATGCGCAAAAATGCCGGATATAACATCCTCCCCCCCTTTAGAACATTCGTCCTCGAATGTTAAATCAACCTTACGAGTTTTACAAATACTTCGGGGGAAGGTCTTCCTGTCGATTTCAGATTCGCACCTGACCGAGTAATGGTAAGAGCTTTCACCTTGTAAGTTCTTTTATCATAATCCGATATCGCCGTGCTAGGGCTGTTCGTGTCATCTTAAGTCGGATATACGGCGGACAGAGTCTTGGCCAGAGTTAGAAGATCGGAAATATATTAGACAGAGTCATGTTCCGAAATCAGAAGTACAAAAGTACAACAAACAGAAGCATAATCCCACGCTACCTTAAGCAGACTCAGAATTGGAGTCAGACGTACAGAAATATACTAGGCAAATTTTTTTCCGTCAGAGTCGGACGTAGAAAAGTATATCGGATAAAACGTACTCAGACTCGGAAGTACAGAAGCATAGCAGACAAATTCACACTCCGACATCATATCAAACAGGTTCATAGTCAAGGCCAAACGTATCGAAGTATATCGAACAGACCATGATCAGAGTCACACATACGAAGATATATCAGACAACTTTATAACCGGAGTTAGGCGTACAGAAGTACATCAAATAGGAGCGTAGTCGGATTCAGAAATATAGAGTCATACTAGACAGGGCGTTATCGAAATCAGGGGCGCAGAAGTATAACATTGAAAATCACGTTTAAACTCAAACCACTTCCCAGGGGGTCACCCATCTCAGAATTGCTCTAGTTCCAGCACGCTTAACTTTGAAACTTTCATGCATTTTGGGGCGTTATTGTCAATATAATGGCGTCGACTGCCCCACACGACCTTCGTCACGTAATTTAGAGTAGGTCGGTGCCTCAAAAAAATTTCTGGAAAATTTTTGTCATAGCGGGTCCCACCCCGACTTTCCACTCCTCTAATCACCCAATTATCGTATTGCCCTTTTGAATTCTCAATGTTCATTTCTCATCTGTGTATATAGCTATCTCAAACGATTCTAGTGATTTAAAGATTTACCTCACTTTTCACGACGACCGAAAGGGAAAATCACGTAATATAACGAGCACAAATCCATCAATACATACATTTTCGGGGAAAGGAGTAACAATATACACGGGTCCGCGTCCGGTGATGCCTGCGGATTCGCGACCGGTCAAAGCATAGATGCGGTTCGAGGGACCGCTAGAATCGAACCCCCGCCACGGCCTGCGCGCGGCTGCGGGCCCGACGTACTTCGCCCGCCGGGGCGCGCCGGCGGGGTAGATGACGAACCGCAAGCGAACATGTCGGGCCCCTGCCGCACCACAGGACCGCCTATCCACGGACGGTCTCGCATAATGTGGCCACGGCGGCCCGCGAAAAACAAGCCCCGTGGCCGGTAGCACTCCCACAGGTGCGACCTCCCACAATGTGAACACCGGGGCATAGGCGGCCTCGGCGGCGGGACCTCGCTCGCCGAGGACACGAGGCTGCGGAACTCCGGTCCGTCTGGATGGCCCCACACCATCAAATCGCCCGCTGGCCGGTGTATCCCGACTCCGACGAAGGGAAATATCCACCCGGACGATGCGGGGGCAGCCCGCCGCGGGAACCTCCTGAATACCCCTCAGATCTGGCCCTCTTGGGCCGCCTCCTGTCATACTCCCTACCGGACCGATCCTCCCTATGCCGGTCCTCCATACCCTGTGCATGGGCCTGTAACCGGGCGATGTCCATGCCCGTCTGCGCTGCCATCGTCATGCAGGAGTCAACGAATAGGGGTCCAACCCCATCACGTATCGATGCATCCTATCCTCCATATCAGCTACGATGGTAGGGGCATACCTGGCCAGGGAGTTAAACTCCAGATTATACTCTCGGACACTCCGACCCCTCTGCTCTATCTTCAAGAATCTATCAACCCTCGCTCTCCGCAGCTCCGGGGGCAGAAAGTGACGAAGAAAAGCGGCCTCGAACTCAGTCCAAGTAGCCCGGGGCGAGCACCCGCCGCCCGGGATGGCTCCCGGGACTCGTACCAATGGGCGACAACATCCCGCGGTCTATGCGAAGCCAACTCAACGGACTCGAGTCTCCCGAAGCTCGACCAAATCTAGCGAGCGTCGCATCCCCCGAATAAAGTCATGGGGGTCCTCGTCGGGCTTAGACCGGGAAAACTGCGGAGGGCCGCATAATAGGAACTCTCGAACCCTAAGGGGCATCACGCACCGCCCTCGTCGTCATCATCTCTCCGCCCACGTCTACGGACACGATCGCCCATCGGTGTTGTCAATAGCGTACAGGCCTCTCGCGGTGTCTGTCCTGCGCCCGGGCGGGGGTCCGGAGGCACGCGCTGCGTGGGCGGGGGGGCCGCCGATGGACTGCTCCGGCCTCTCGGTGGTGTGGCGGAACCCTCGGCGAAGTATAATGCCGGGCGTAGCGCGAGCACGCGCCCGTGTAATCCTCGGCGCCCGACTAATCTCATCTGCGCCTTTGTCTTGCCCTTCGGGGCGGCGTTGCCTTCTTCGGAGGCATTGCGAGAAAAATATAACGGTTTGGTCGAGAAAAGAGTCACCCTATTATCACAGCTCTACCGCACGATCTAAGATTCAAAGGAGGGGAAACATCCTAAATGTCCTGTAGCCTCCTGTTTATAGATGTGGTGCACGACACACCGATAAACAGGACTCTACGAGACACGGCCTGTAGACATTCCGAGGACAGACTGCTCTGATACCACTTTTGTCACGACCCAGCTCCGTGGGCCGTGACTGGTGCCCTACCTAGGCACCCGAACAGACGTACGAACCAAAATATCACATCAGAACATATTCAGATTTAATAGACATACTCGTACCGATAATCAGAAGCAGATATCATACAAATGCAGTCCTAGGCGGTCGCCCGTGTCAAAACATCATATCAGAGTCAAAGGTGGCGGAATGGACATCGCCCAGACACACTCATACAACGGATGGGCCATATCGGCCATAGTATCATACGGGGCCGCTGAAGGACGCGAATCAGAATCATATACATATACAGACTGGGACCATTTACAAACAGACTGGACCCACGACCCACAAACATGACTACAGGCCTCTACATACATATCAGAACATACAAACATATGACGGGACAGGGCCCCGCCGTACCCAGATAGTCTCAAATGTACAGAATATACAGCAGCAAAAGGAATATACCAAGAGTATAAGCTCCGGATCAAAGGAGCCTCCCAAACACGACGAGAATAAGGATCTAAGCGGCGGCGTGTCGCGCGGAGCACACACTGCCGCGCGGCATGATGAAACGCGACCCCGAAGGACGGGGGTCGGTGCGGAACAAGTACTAAGTATGTAAAGCGGAAAATACAGTAATCCAAAGCATATCTGGTGTCAGGGAAATACAATCACAGATACGAACATAACAGATCAAACCTGTGCGAGATGCAGATATACGAAATGCAAATAGAAATCATGCATAAGGCTCGGGAACGTGGTCACCCACGACGGCGGGTGCCACAACACATCATACTCCGGAAGTTTTCAAATCTCCGTATCTCTCCGAACAAATCACAATATCACACACATCATCAAACATAACAAAGGCCATATCACATCATAACTCCAAAACGGTAACCGGCCCTATGGCGAGGTCACGGAAACCGTAACACATCATACTTCCGAATGTGTCATAGGACGCACGATCACAAAACCGGCCGGGAACCGTGAACGAAGTCGTAATAAGGCACGGCGAGTCGTGAGCAAACAATGCCATTAGTATGTCAAAATAGTTTTTTCAAAACTTGATTACTTTATAAGTCAATTCGTTAACCAAAATAGTCAAATAATTAATCAGTGCGGAAATTTATTTCACGACATGTTTCCAAAGTGGTACGTATAGTTCCAAAACGTAGCATAGTATTTCATAGGGTTCCAAACATTATTTCATAATGAACAATTTCACCTTCGAAGATTCTTTACCAAAGCTCGTTCAAAAAGAGGTTCTAGTAAGTCAACTAAGGTATATTGGGATTAGCGGGCCCGCCTCGAGTCGAGTCGAGGCGGCAGACATAGATCACACATACTAGGCTCCATAAAGTTATTCGTGGGAGTTTCGAAGTGATTCGGGGCCATTTTAGAAGGTACAAAGGCTTATATACTCTTATGTCCCAAGGTGGCCATTATGAGTCAATTACGGCCCGAATGAATAGTAACCAAAACCAAAAATAGATTTCTAGGAGAAGAATCATTTTCGAGGTCCCGTCCTCGGCCTAGTAGGTCTAAGACATGCCGTATGAGAGATAGGTAAGCTTTACATACCTGGATTGCGTCTCACGCTCGTCAAATCTTAGTTCCCGTTTCGTCCAAAAACTGCAAATGGTCATCTTTACCAATTACTATTCATGAAAGTTAACATTTCAATCTTTGACTACACTTGGCTACCGAAATTTCGAAGACTTCCCCTATAAATAGGACACCCCCGAGCTTCAACTCGGTTCAAAATAATCAACAACAAGCCAACAACAACCCTACGATCATTGCAAATCACAATATATTACCATTAACCTACTTTCCAACAAAATGCAACGATTCATATTTCGACTTCATACTTTCAAATTAATACCAACTCAAACCAATGATCCTTTATTCATATTATAAGCATTATTACAACACAATTAACATACCAAACAAAATAATTCATACCTATCTCAAATCCTCCATACACGGCCAACTTCCATTCTTTTCCCATTCCAACCAAACCATTTGTCTTCTATTCATTTCGCAATGTCATAATAACATAATTTACATACTAAATAAATTCAACTAATTTCTCTACACATATAATACCACACGGCCACACACATATATGTATATACACACGGCACACACACACCTCTTAATCCCATGATTTTCATTCATTTTTATTCATCACAACATTTATAAATTGCCTACAACATGAAGAGAAACATGAAATTCTTACTCTTCCTCCTCCTTTAAAACTTACGGCCATGCATGGCTTTACCCATGCACACGGCCATACACCATATATCCTCATGCTTCCATATTTCTTATCCAATTCAAATCATTATAACACATAAATTCATTCCATAACATAAAACATAAAAATCTTACCTTTTCTTGAAATTTCAATCTTCCACAACCAAAACTCTTTCTCCAACCCAACTTTGCTATGTTGTAGAGCGCCTTGAACTTGTTGTAACTTCAAAGAGAACAAGATTTTTAAGGCAAGGATGAGGCTCCAAATTTTTTTCTTCTTTTTCTCTCTTTCTTTTTCCCCTTTGGCCGAAGGCCTCTTTCTTTCTCTTCTTGATTTTTCTTTTTTGATTTCTTGGGAATTCTAGAGGCCTCATGATATAATATAGTTCCCATACTAATTCCATCACATGGATTAATTAAAAATCCATGGGTTTTGGGCCATTAAGTGGCGCCAAGCCCCCATATTTGGGCCTTATTTTTCTTATTATTTTTCAAGCCCAATTCCTTATAGATCATCTTTCAAAATTTTCCGAAACAAATTTTCAAAATTCCAACTTTGCCCTTAGGCTTCCTCCAATACTCTCATATCAATATTTTCCACAAGTAGCAACATACACCCCACATAAAGTCAAAGCATGGCCTTATTCTTACAAATCACAATTATATCCAAATGGAGCCTTATTTCTTACAAACAAAAATTATTCCGAACCTTCCAAAGTTTCTCCAAATGCGCAAAAATGCCGGATATAACACGAGATTGTCAGTATTTATATATATGTATCCAGATTGCAGCCTCACTGGCTTGTTGGTGTTGTTTGTGTGTAGGTAGGCCTTACCGATTTAGTCGGAGGTTACTCCCCAAAGTTTCAGATTTAGATTGGTTTGCTCAGGCCTAGTTTGGCATCGAGTGACGGTCATGTAACTCTAAATTTTGGGCATGACAAACTTGGTATCAGAGCAGGTTTGTCCTAGGGAGTCTACAAGCTGAGTCTAGTAGAGTCTTGTTCATAGATGTGTTGTGCACCACATTATATGAATAGGAAGCTACAGGGCATTTAGGAATTGGTTACCTTTCTTCTAGATCTAAATCTTGTTGTAGAGCCAAGTCTTAGGAGATTTGAGTTAAACTTACTGCTTTCTTTTATTTCCAGCACGTATATTCGTGACCAGCTAATCGGAGAGGTGATATGGCGGTGGTGAAGGGGCAGTGGGGCACGCTCCGATAGCCGAGGCCTAGCCGAGGGCTGGTGGACCCTATCCTAGCCATCATCGACGACTCTACCGCTCAAGGGAGCTCGGGGAAGCCGATCCTCTGGGCCCCCTTTCGTACCGACAAACCAGGATCTTAGGAGGGTGGTGCATTTATTGACCCAGATTGTGACGACATAGAGAGCCGAGGCAGTGAGAGCACTTTGGAGCAGCCGGCCGCCACGTGGGTCCCACAGTTTGAGTGTTCGTGAGTTTTTAGCACTTGACCCTCTAGAGCAGTCATTCGCCGCTTGGGGCATGGATGTCATAGGACCAATTGAGCCAGCTACGTGAAACAAACACCGTTTCATTTTGGTCAGCATAGAATACTTCACTAAGTGGGTGGAAGCAGCATCTTATGCATTAGTAACAAAGAAAGTAGTCACAGATTTTGTGCGCAACAACATCTTATGCCGATTTGGCATCCCAGAATCAATCATAACAGACAATGGGGCTAATTTGAACAACCATTTTATGAAAGAAATGTGTGCACAGTTCCGAATCACTCACTAGAATTCAACTGCATGCTGGCCACAAATGAACGGGGCTATGGAAGCTGCCAACAAAAACATCAAGAAGATCCTTAGAAAGATGATTGATAACTACAAAGACTGGCATGAACAACTGCCATATGCATTACTAAGGTATCGTACTACTGCCAGAACTTCAACTGGGGCTACTCCATACCTGTTGATGTATGATAGTGAAGCGGTAATACCCGCCGGAGTAGAAACCCCTTCACTTCGAATTATACAAAAAGCTGAGTTGGACTGTTACACCTCGTTGTTTTGTACGTTAAGATTCGTTAGGTGTTAGCTGTGTAATTGTGGATACTGGAGTATCTTCTAGGATATATGAGATTATATGCGCCCACCTTATGATTATGAGGGTTTAAGTTCATATAATAATCTACAGAAGGATTGGAGGGCAAGTGAATCAAGGAAATTAAGTTTGTTGGACTTTGGAGAAAATATGAGGGGCAATTTTGGTCCAACTTGGAGAAAGAATATCTTTTAGTCTATGAGGAGATTTAGAGCAAAGCAAAATCCTAAATTGAAGTTCATGAAGTCTAGTTTTCAACGCAATAAACAGCTCGTCGATATCACATCAGAGTAGAGAGTTATGGACGTTACAATTTAGGCCGCCAGAGCAGCGATTAAACCTTCGCAAACGCGACCAAAGGGCCGCAAATGCGAATATGAGGACTGAATAACCCTTTGTGAACGCGACCCAGGGCCGCAAACGCGAAGGGCAAATTTTAAGTCGGTTTCCACTGACTTCCACACCCTATATAAGGACCAAGACCCTCATTTTTGCCCCAAATTATTTCCCAAAAATCTCAGCACATATATAGGGGTATTTATGTCTTAAAAATTGAGAATTTTGAGAGATTTCAAGTGACGGAGTATTAATCGAGGTCCGGGTAACGTGTAGTCGCGATTATAGTTTTGTTTTGTGACAGAGTTGGTTCGGATTCAACACAAATATTGAAGGTCTTGCTATTCTAGTACGTATAAGGTATGAATCTCTCTTTATTAATGCGAATTTAGGAATATTTATGAGAATAAGAGTTATAGTTATTGTGTTGGTGTTGTTGGCTTATGGATTGAGGTTTGAAGAAAATTTTAGATGAAATTGTACATATTTATCTTGTAAAATCTTGATGATATTGTTGTTGATGTGGTTGGTATTGTTTTGGTATTTGGAGAAAGTAGATAATACAGGGGAAATGCTGCCCGAATTTTGGCGTGCATTCTAAAAGGATTTAAAATGAAGGCTTAAGACAAGCGTATGATGATGAGTCTAACAATATTATGAGTGGTTTTATATGAAGATTACGAGACTACGACTAATCTTGCGTACATTGCGAGGCACGAAGTAGGTTGAAAAGTCGGGAAGTAAGCTTCGGGTATGTTAAGGCTGTTCCTTCTTTTCTTGGCATGATTCCATATATGGTAGGAGCGTAAAGAACCTTATGACTAGAGATTAGTCAAAGTAGAGCTTGTCATATTGTGGCATAGTTTCCGAGTGTTGGGTTGTTCTTTCTGAGGGGCCATGTCCCCTCCCTATGTCCTTGAGTTTATAGAGAGACAGAAGAGACATGTTACGCATCGTTGTTTTTCATCATATGCATGATATACACATATATTTTTCTTTAGCCTGACCAATTGGTCAGTGAGACATTTTTATTTTACCTGGCCTACGGGTCAGTAAGATAGATATGCCTGGCCTACGGGTTAGTGTGACAGATATGCCTAGCTCCGGGTCGGTGAGACGTATATGCCCTCGGCTCACGGTCGGTGAGACAGATTTCGGCCGACGGGTCCGTGAGACATATTGCACGGCTACTTGGCGCGAGATGGTTAATTTCCGGCCACTTGCCTATTAGATACATGTATAATATTATTATATTGCATTTCATATGAGATAGGGCTGGAGAGGTATTGTGGTACTCTTTGGCCTCCAAATTGTATTATTTAAGTTCAGTTTCAGTTTTCGTTGCCTTACATACTCGGTACATTATTTTGTACTGACGTCCCTTTTATCGTGGTGCCGCATTCATGCCTTAAGGCATGACAGACCTCCCGCAAGCGGTGGATCTCGACATCGCCTGATCGTGAGCTCCTCTCCGTTCGTAGGTGCCAGGTCCTTTGTATTCTTTCCATTTTGATTCCAGATTGTATGGTACAGTCACACAATTCCCTAGAGGCTTGTGGACAAGTCCTGCATATAGTACGTCTGTGTGATAGCCTTGTCGGGTTATGTATATCTGTTGGATACTGTTGGTTTTGTACGATCATAGTAGCCCCGTCGGCTTGCTCAGTTGTGTATACATATTTTGGGTGTGTATGCCCAGTTCAGACGAGATTGTCAGTATTTATATATATGTATGCAGATTGTGGCCTTACCGGCTTGTTGGTGTTGTTTGTGTGCAGGTAGGCCTTACCGATTTAGTCAGAGGTTGCTCCCCAAAGTTTCATATTTAGATTGGTTCGCTCGGGCCTAGTTTGGCATCGAGTGACGGTCACACGCAACTTCAGATTTTGGACGTGACAAACTTGGTATCAGAGCAGGTTTGTCCTAGGGAGTCTATAAATTGTGTCTAGTAGTGTCTTATTTATAGATGTGTTGTGCACCACATCATATAAACAGGAAGCTACAGGGCATTTAGGAATTGTTTACCTTTCTTCCAGATCTAAATCATGCTATAGAGCCAAGTCATATGAGATTTGAGTTAAACTTACTCTTCCCTATTTGTGCACAGCTATGCCAGTGACTAGGAAGACTGTAGCTAATCGGAGAGGTGATATGGCAACTGGTGAGGGGAGCAGTGGGGCATACCCGACAGTTGATAGACCCGGGCTCCAATTTTTCCTATGTCACTTCACTTATTGCGGGAAAATTTGGTATAGCGCGTAATTGTTGAATGAGCCAGTTTTTATGTCCCCACCTATTGGTGAACCTATTAGTGCTAGAAAGATTTATGGTGGTTGTTCTATAGTTGCTTGTGGTCGTCATACCATAGCAGATCTTATAGAGTTGCAGATGGTCGACTTTGACGTCATCATGGGGATGGATTGGTTAGCTTCCATTTACGCTAACGTGGGGTGTTGGGCGAAGACTGTCACTTTCCACTTCCCGGGGGAACCGATTTTGGAATGGAAGGGCAATACGGCTTCGCTGAAACGTAGGTTTATTTCCTATCTCAAGGTGAAGAAGAGGATTTTGAAGGGTTGTATCTATCACATAGTTCGAGTTCAGGATACAGAAGCAGAACCGTAAACTCTTTAGTCCATTCCTGTAGTTAGTGAGTTCCCGGATATATTCCCAGATGAGCTGTGCCTCCCACCAGAGCGAGAAATTGACTTCACTATAGATGTAGTACCGGATACTCAGCTAATATCCATCCCTCCTTATAGGATGGCCCCTGCTGAGTTGAAGGAATTGAAGGAACAGTTGAAGGATCTACTAGAGAAAGGCTTTATCAGACCTAGTAGTCACCGTGGGGAGCCCCAGTAATGTTCGTGAGAAAGAAAGATGGTTCGCTTCAGATGTGTATTGACTATAGATAGTTGAATAAGGTGACGATTAAGAATAAGTATCCACTTTCGATGATAGATGATTTATTTGATCAATTGCAGGGTGCTAGATATTTCTCGAAGATAGACTTAAGATCAGGTTATCACCGGAGTCGATCAAAGGGAAGGACATTCAAGTTACAAAGCATTAGGACTAGATATGGTCATTTCGAGTTCCTTGTTATGTCTTTCGGGTTGACTAATGCTCCAGCTATATTCATGGACCTGATGAATCGTGTATTTAGACTCTTCCTAGACCTATTTGTGATTGTGTTTATAGACTATATTCTGGTTTATGCTTGATCAGAGACTGAGCATGCGGATCATTTGCGTGCAGTACTTAGAGTCCTTCAAGACCAGAAGCTGTATGCGAAAGTCTCCAAATGTAAATTTTGGCTGAACTCTGTGGCTTTCCTAGGACACATTATTTCAGATGAGGGCATAAAAGTGGATACCCAGAATATAAAGGTTGTAAAGACTTGGCCTCGACCTACGATGCCGACAGAGGTTCGTAGTTTTCTGCGTTTAGCAGGGTATTACAGAAGATTTGTAGAGAGCTTTTCTTCTCTTTTTGTCCCATTGACAGGATCTGATATCAGCTAATTGGTGAGCTCCCTCTCTATACGGAGTTGGTAGGTCCTTTGGAGTCTTTCCTTTTTGATTCCAGATTGTATGGTACAGTCATACAATTCCCTGGAGGCTTGTGGATGAGCCCTATATATAGTACGTCTGTGTGATAGCCTTGTCGGGTTATGTATATCTGTTGGATACTGTTGGTTTTGTACGATCATAGCAGCTCCATCGGCTTGCTCAGTTGTGTTTATATATATTGGGTGTGTATGCCCAGTTTAGACGAGATAGTCAGTATTTATATATATGCATCCGCATTGCGCCTCCGCCAAACCTTGTCGCGTTGTTTCGCGCAGTAGGCCTTACCGATTTAAGTCGAGGGTTACTCCCCAAAGTTTCAGATTTAGAGTGGTTCGCTCAGGCCTAGTTTGGCATCGAGTGACGGTCACGCCACTCCAGATTTTGGGCTTGACAAACTTGGTGCACGATGTTGTCCTTGCTCCGAGTCCGTAAGCCGTGTCTAGGCCGAGTCTTGTTAATAGATGTGTTGGCACCACATCATATAAACAGTGAAGCTATAGGCATTTAGGAATTGGTTACCTTTCTTCCGCATCTAAATCGTGTCTGTAGAGCCAAGTCATAGGAGATTTGAGTTTAACTTACTCTTCCGTATTTGTGCACGCCCTATGCTTGACTGGTGAAGACTATAGCTAACCGATGATACGTTAAATGCGGGGAGCAGAGGCACACCCGACAGTTGAGGCTCGGCCTGAGGGCCCAGGTGAGACCCTATCCCAGCCATCATTGACTACTCCACCGCTCGAGGAGCTCCCCGAGAGAGCACCTCGCGCACCCCCTCCCGTACCGACATACCAGGGACGGTGAGGGCGGTGCACTTATTGACCCGCATTTGACGACCCGAGACGGAGAGCACCTGCTAGAGCAGTGACCGCTGATGGGTCCCACAGTTCGAGGGTTCGTGAGTTTTTAGCACTTGACCCTCCAGAGCAGTTAGGGGTTACGCCGGATGAGGATCCACATAACTTTGTCAATAAGTTTTAGCGTATTTTTAGGGTCATGCATGCTACCAAGATCGAGGCAGCAGAGCTAGCAACTTTCAGGCTTTGTGATAGAGTGGTCTTATGGTATGAGAGATGGGAGCATGCCAGAGGTCCTGAGAAACCTCCCGCGCGTTGGTCTGAGTTTTTAAAGGCCTTTTTTGATCATTATTTACTGTTGGAGATACGAGAGGCAAGTGGTAGGTCTTGTGACCAAAGAAGTGTAGCTCCGTTCGTGATTATTGCCTCCAATTTGATTCCTCGCCGTATATGCTCCATCTTTCTTTGATTCATCGAGGGCCGTGATTTATGCACCATAGCGGGTTTGCACCCCCGACTATGTCGAGGCTTGTACCACCGCGGACACAAGAGTGATAATATGGTCCTTGTTCGTCGTCAGCATTCGCACGGATCCGTGCGGAGATCGCAGATGTCGGGGCAAGCGGCCGAGAGCATGGAAAGCGGAGTATCATGGAGGGTTAGGACACCGGGTCAGGCGGCCGAGAGTACGGGGAGTTCTGCACCCCACCACCTGTAACGACCCGTTTAGTCGTTATAGTATTTTGACCCATTTAGCCTTGTTCACTCTTTTCCTAAGTCTTGTTAGTATGATCTATGACTTAATGAAGTCATTGGTTTGGTTTCCATAAGGTTCGAGTGTAATTGAGTCAATGATGGAGAAACTAGTTACGTTGATGAGTTAGAGTTGACCACGGTCAACGCCGGGTTAGCATGACCCCGTGTCAATGCTTTGAAGGTTCCAACATGTTAATATGATTATTTTGAACTTGTCCACAAGTTTTGGTGAGGTTACGAAGAGTTTCGAATGGGTTTAGGTTTTGTCGTGCTCGTATTCGATGTTTTCGCTGGAGGTTTATGGATAGAAATGGCTATGTATTGAGAATCCAACCTTTGTTTTGAGTGAGGTCTAAACCATTAGATCCGTATCGAAATTATGAAGTTATAGGAAAAAGAATCAACGCGTTTGGCCTCAGGATGGGGGAGTTATGACAATTTAATGAGTTAAGCACAACCACTATAGATTACGAGACCGCCGTCAGCAACAAAACCTCTATCACTTATCCTCGAACCCTTAACCTCAAGACCCCGCAGCCAGTTTTCAAGAGAGAGACCATCCCATTAGCAGCTAGCGGTAAGTCCCCATCTTTAAACCTCTATTTTAATTCCATGATTATTCTAATAGGTCCTCAATGGTGGGTGAAAATCCTAGAACCCAAATAATTGGTGGGTTGTTTATTTTATTGTTGATTAATCCTCAAGTATATCCCCCTAGGAAAGGAATTTGATTTCTTATGGTTGAAATTGCATGTTGAGACTTAGGTTCTAATAAAAAATGGAAGAGTTATAAAATTTGTTGGAAAGGCAAAATTGATTAGAAACCCTTGAATTGAAGGTTAATGATTGTGAGATAGAAATTATGATAAATTCACCATTAAAAGATGATTCCATCCATTGAAGAGGGCAGAAGTAAGTTGGTCTTCTTCCCCAAATTGTCATTTTTGTTTGAATACATGGATTGTTGCTTACATAGCATCATATTGTCCCCTTTGGAAATCTTTATTTATTCCTTTTGCATTCTTCTTCAAGCTTTGATTCGAAACGTATGTATTGTGATTATTCTAATAGGTCTTCAAACATGGTGTTTGGGTGAAAATCCTAGAATTAGTAAACCCTTACTTTAATAATTGTTGTATTCATGGATTTGGAATGGATTTTATTTTGATTGATTGTTGATTGGTTGATTAGACTTATTCGAATTGTCATGTTGTACTCAATTCTCCCTTATTGTGACATATATTACTATCACTAAGTTTAGACCTAAATTGTGGTTTACATTTATGATAGTACGTAGATGAAAACTTGATGTATGATTTACTATTGATGATAATATATAGAAGTTGCTTAGTAATACAAGACTTAGTTGGGAGGCGTAATAAAATGGAAGTAAGAGGGACATAGACTATTATGTTGGTTGAGACGATTGTATGATTCATTTCATGGCTGAGTTGATCCAAGTCTTGATATGATTTGTGGTTTGTGACTTGTACCTTCACTGTTGCTTTATTGGTTTGCATTGATTTACCACGTCTACACTCATTTATGCATTCATACACTCATGCATGATGGAAATAGTTTGGAAGACTTGTGGCATGATGCCTTGGGTTTGACATTGATATTGTTAATTGTTCATAATCCATACATACTGATGAACCGGAATACGTTGAGACATACATTGTTATGTGAAATTAGTGAAGAAGTTAATATAATCTTCTTGTTGAACTTGTGATACTATTTGATGCATGGTACTTGATGATTTGAGCATGGATAATAAGAGGGCAGGAAATACAGTTATGTACAAATATATGGAAAGGCACATATGTGACCTAGATTATGGCTCGTGGTTTCGAGGTTCATTCCGAAAATGAGGGATACATTAATATGGCCCGCGTCCGAGGTTCGTTCTGGAGCGGAGGTTTATGCTCGGGTCCGAGGAGTGAATCCAGAACGAGTGGTACATGGACACCATAGGTCCCCTGCAGGTCATGACTACCGAGATATGACATCGCAGCATGTGTTTACGTGTGTATTTGGCCGTTGCATTGCATTGCACATCATCATATTTTATTGCACCTCATCATATTTTATTCTGAAATATTATATGCTTGTTTGTTTCTAATTTTGGTATGGATGTTAAATGCCTATTGTAACATAATGATGACCATTGACTGAGTAAGATTGTGGATTAGTAACCCTACCTAGGGAAGGAACTCGGGCTTGTGATTATTAGGTGAGATTATTGAAACTTGATAGACTTGTGGGTTAGAAGCTTCATCTTAGGTTGTGACTCTGTTATGGGATATTCTGTGACTTAGATTTAAGGATTAAGTGCCTATCTGTCTATCTTGTTGATTTTATACTTATATGCGTGAACTAATCTTAGTCGGCTTTATGATGCTTACCAAAGACATAGTGTTTATACCGATACTACCTTGCCGCACCCTTTCGAGTGCAAATTGTGTTCCGCAGATTGCATCCGTATTATATCTTCAATTTTTGAAGCTAGTTTGCTTGATCGCATCCGAGGGTGAGTCATTCATGCCATGGCACCTGAAGATCTTTCTTTCCAAATGTCTATTTTTATTCCAGACATCATTTGTTATTATAGTTGAGATATACTTCATTCTTTAAACATTATTAATTAAAGTCCTTGTACGATGACTTTCAGATTTTGGGGGTGTAATAGTTAGACTTTCGCACTTATATTATCTATTAATTATGAATTATTTTATTTATTCATTCGTTCACTTATCTATTGGTTAGTAATTGATTAAAGAAGTTGAATTGGCTAATGATTAATGGATTAACGGATAAGAGGTTCGCCTACTAGTAATAATAAGGTAGGTGCCCGCACGATCGGTAATGGGGTCGCGATTAAATCCTGTAGGCTATTTGGGGACCAATAGCTCGGCCCTCGTGGATACAAATAGGGGTGTTATATTCCATCTGGACCAGATGAAAGTTCCCGTATGTCCAAGTCACGTGCAGCTAGGAAAGGTCCGAGGCAAAGGATCGGGGGCAGTAATTGTGGCCGCAGCGCACTACGGGCGATGTCGGTATGGATCGAGAGCTTGTTATACGTGGCGGCCTAGATCATTTCATGAGAGATCGCCCAGCGAGGGACCCATCTTTGGTATGGCGCGGCCGATGGTCTATAGGTAGTCATCACGCATCCGTGTGTCCTTCTCGGGCGCGGTCTCGCTTCGCAGGTGCAGGCAGGTAGGCGGACCTTCTACACAGGGGCGGTGTCCGGAACTGCATCTATGCTTTGGCAGGTCGTCAAGACTTGGAGCCTTCGCCGGATATTGTGACAGGTACGTTGACAGTCTATTCATATAACCTTTACGCGTTGATAGATCCGGGCTCCAATTTATCCTATGTCACTCCACTTATTGCGGAAAAATTTGGTATACCGCCAGAATTGTTGAATGAGCCATTTTTTTGTGTCCACACCTGTTGGTGAACCTGTTATTGCTAGAAAGATTTATCGTGGTTGTTCTGTAGTTATTTGTGGTCATCAGACCATAGCAGATCTTATAGAGTTGCAGATGGTCGACTTTGACGTCATTAAGGGGATGGATTGGTTAGCTTCTATTTATGCTAACGTGGGGTGTTGGATGAAGACTGTCACGTTCCACTTCCCGGGGGAACCGATTTTGGAATGGAAAGGCAATACGGCTTCGCCGAAAGGTAGGTTTATTTCCTATCTCAAGGTGAAGAAGAGGATTTTGAAGGGTTGTATCTGCCACATAGTTCAAGTTCAGGATACAGAAGCGGAACCGCAAACTCTTTAGTCCATTCCTGTAGTTAATGAGTTCCCGAATGTGTTCCCAGACGAGCTTCTAAGCCTCCCACTAGAGCAAGAAATTGACTTCGCTATAGATGTACTACCGTATACTCAGCTAATATCCATAGGAGGGCCCCTGTTGAGTTGAAGGAATTGAAGGAACAATTGAAGGATCTACTGGAGAAGGGCTTTATCAGACCTAGTATGTCACCGTGGGGAGCCCCAGTATTGTTCGTGAGAAAGAAAGATGGTTCGCTGCGAATATGTATCGACTATAGACAGTTGAATAAGGTGACGATTAAGAATAAGTATCCACTTCCGAGGATAGATGATTTATTTGATCAGCTCAAAGTAGGTGCTAGATATTTCTCGAAGATAGACTTGAGAGCAGGTTATCACCATATCAGGATCAGAGGGAAGGATATTCCGAAGATAACATTTAGGACTAGATATGGTCATTTCGAGTTCCTTGTTATGTCTTTCGGGTTGACTAATGCTCCAGCTATATTCATGGACCTGATGAATCGTGTATTCAGACCCTTCCTAGACCTGTTCATGATTGTGTTTATAGAGGACATTATGGTTTTATTCTCGATCGCAGATCGAGCATGTGGATCATTTGCGTGCGGTACTTAGAGTCCTTCAGGACCAGAAGCTGTATGTGAAATTCTACAAATGTGAATTTTGGCTGAACTCTGTGGCTTTCCTAGGGCATATTGTTTCAGATGATGACATCAAAGTGGATACCCAGAAGATAGAGGCCATCAACAAAATGGCAAAATGCCACTCAGATATAACTACGTTAAAATCCAAATTTTCAAAGACTTAACACGTAGGACTCAGCATTTGGAGACGAGCTAGAACCTATTGAAGATGGAAGAAAAAGCCGGATTCAAAACATGCGAAGCATACTTGAAACTTTTTCTTGGGCAACTGGTCAGAAACCATGTACGAGAGTCAAGCTTTCTATACCAGGGATTCGAAAATCACTTCAAGCATCAACACTCATAAACCTCTTCAAAAACTGCTTCCGATCGGATTTTTCACCGGAAATAGTCAATGGATTCCCACATAAAGGGATCTTTCTTTTTGGGATATCGAGTTGAACTACAATTGGCCTGATTCCTAAAGCTAGGGATATGTAGGCTACTCAAGTTTCGAGGATCGCCATATTCCTATAATTATCTCGGGACACTTCGAGATAGTTTAATGAAAACTCTTTGCTTTTATAGTCCTCATAGAGTTAGAAGTACAAACGGCCTGAATTCTTATGTAACCTGAGATATGTATGAAGCCCAGAAACCGGGGTCCGGCAATACTTTCAAAATTTTGCCCGAAAAGAGTTGTAATTTTTATTATTCGGTAAAAATTAGGTTTGTCAAATTCGTAGCTCAAGGATGGCCTTTCCATCTTCGAACTCCGAAGGGGAAATTGTTGACACCTAATTTTCACCTCATAAGATGCGTATTTTAATTTTCTAAATTCCCGAGTCCAAGATGGAGCAAAGATGCACCCTCAAAAAATTAAAATTTCAAAAAAAAAAATCCCGAGAAAATTGTAAAAAATTGTCAATTACAAGAAAATTACGAGTTATTTACTTTCGCAAATTTGATTTAAAAAGAAGATATGTATCCTGCTCTGTCTAACTCATAAAAATTGTTAATTAAGACGACGTATGAATTACGGCTCATTTTGACCACATTTTCATGTTTTTTAAATATTGCTCGGAACTATGTCAATATTGGGCTCGTATTTTAAAACTATGTGTTATAAAACTTGCTTTGTCCAAGTTATTTTTTGCGAAGGAGTTTGGACAAAGACATTTTAAGAGTATGTATTTTATTTTTAAAAAAAAGGGTATAATGTTTTAAAGAGGGGCTCATTTAGCATTTTTAAAAATATGAGGGGGGATTTATTAAAAAAAAAGGGGGGGGAGTTAATTAAAATAACTTCCAACCCCCCCCCCCCCCCACCCATTTTTCATTTTTTCTTCCCCGACCTTTCCTTTTACCTTTAGGCGATTCGTGCGATTTATTTTAGGGTTCCCCCCCCCACGGCTATGTCATGGTAATTCACTGCCATTTTTTGCCGGCTTTGAGGGCTTTGTGCCCTATTACGAGTTATCGCGATTTTCAAGTTCAATTTCGTATAATTTTCATTGGTTGGTCTCAGATTTGAATTATTTTTGGGATTTTTACTTGGGTTCCCTCACGTACATAGTTGCCATGGGCTGGGCCTTAAGCCCTTAGCCAACTTGTGCGATATGTACATTAAATGGGGGACCTATGGTAATTTCCAATGAATTCTTTGAATTTTGAGTACCGTTTTGGGGCATTTTATCTTGTTTGTATAGTTTGGTACAATTGTACCATTGGAATGGGATGAAATCTATCATATAATTGGTAAGGTGTACTATTCTAGTATTTTTCTAATTTTTATTGGAAGTTTAGGGTATAATTAGTTAACATCTTCATTGTCTTATTCAATTAAATTTGAAATTGTGTAGATAAGGCATGAATTAGTACAATTTTTTTGTCTTTTTTTCTGAATTTGAATTGGTTTTAGGATAAGGTTTTGAAATTGGGGGGAATTCGGGTAAGGGAAGAAGCCTAGAACCTTCCATTTTGGTCCTCACCCTCATTTTTTGCTATAAATAGAGGGGTTTGGTGACACTTTTAAGGGACTTTTTTCGGAAAAAATTTCAGACAATTGGAAAGGATCTTTAGAAACCTAAATTCTAAAAGTCCAAGTTTTTCCTATATAAAAACATTACTACTATAGAAATACTACAATATATATAGATATACTATAAAGAATACTAAAAAATACACTACATTATACTACAAAAAAACCAAAAAAACAAGGGCTGTTTTCAAAGGTTGAGTGTTGGTGTTGAAGTATAGTGATCCAATCCCTCCTCTTTGATCTTTGGGTTGCCCTACAAAAAGGTAATACTCTGTTTTTAGTTCATTTTATTCCTATCGCTAGCTTATTCTATTTATTAACTTGTGTATGGTTGTTTAAAAGTTGTTTTAAAGTCACTATCTTTTGAGTCTAGTTTGTACATATATGTTAATGTTGTTTATGTTAGTATAAAGGTTGTTAGTTTGTTGTTTCATTAAAATTATCATGTTATTGTGTTATAATGCTAGCACAATGAAGTTTAAAATATTTTTATCATTAGTCACTAAGTATTAAGACTAAAGTAAAAGTTAAAATGTAGATGTTGGTTTTTGGTTTTTGTTTACTATTTTATTGATTTTTGAGGCTGCTGTGTTATAATACTAACATAATGAAGTTTTAAAGTGTTGTAATTACCATTTACTAGGTTAAAATGAGTTAGGTGTTAGCTTTGGATCTTGTTTTCTGTCTCATTTGTTAGTTTTAAGAGGCTAGGATAATATCTTTCCATTTTTTAGACCTGTTTAAATGCTGTAGTTGTGTAGTTAACCCTTAGTCCTCGTTATGGATATTTAGTTCACTTTCAGTTTGGTGGACGGTCCTTGAATGTGAAGTGTATATCATTTGGTTTGTTTTGTAGATACATATGTGTATCATCTAAAAAAACATGCAGAGTGTTTAAAGTAAGCCTATGTTCTTGTATTCACGATTAGTAGTTGAGTTTTAGTCTAAATGATATCTTGAAGTGATATAAACACCTTGAAATGGTTAGTGACCATTAAACAGGAACTCGCCTTAAAATGAATCAAGACTTATTCTTTTGGAAAAAAAGTGACCACAGATAGCTCCTCCGAGATTTTGTTTGAATCGCTCTGTGTAGCAATTTTTAGGAAAAGGCATAATGCTTACTTTGGTACAAAATATCTCCAGTCTTATTTTGGGTCACCTCTCAAGTTTAAGGCTTCAAAGAAGTTCCCCGCCTCGGACGTAGTTATCGGCTCAAAATAACCTCGAAATTATTTTTAAAACCTCGGCCCATCATTTAAACCCGATCTAACCAAATAATAATCATAAAATTCCTTTATTCTTAATACATACGTATGAAGTTTGAGGGAATTGAAGAATAAGGATCTTATTGGTTATTGTTTTTTTGGGTCGTATTTTAATGATAGAGGGTTTAAAAAAATGATTTCTAAGCTATTTGGGATGATAATTTCCGTCAAGGTAGGGGTATATTTGAAACTTAAGGACGGGAGGGGTATTTTTGACCCAAAATAAGTTCGGAGGATATTTTTAGCCTTTTTTCCAAAGTAGAGGGGTATTTTTGACCCTTTTCCCTAAATTTTAAGTGATCTTCTAGGATTATTTAGGTTAAGAAAATGACTTTAAAACTTCAGAATGTGATGCTCATACCTTTATTTTTGTATATTTGAACTTGAAGATATTTAAATCTCTGCTTGCTTGGTATTATGTGTACCGGAACTTGTTTTCATTCTTTTGAGATTATTTTCTTTCCAAATATGTAAGGAATGACTCCCCAATCCCTGATTCTCCTTTACTTGGTTTAAGTGACATGTTAAGATCATAAGAAAGGAATTCTTGCTTGTCATTATGACTGTTTTGCCTTATTTGGTATGCATTTGTCATTCTTAAACTTGGCTAGACACCTGAGAGGTGGAAATGATCCTGTCTACTCGCTTTAGGAACATCGAAATGGTTAAATGTGGATTAAAGACTCTAAAAATGGAAGAATATGTCTAAGAATAGGAATTGGATAAGTCTGTGACTTGTCTAGTTGATCCATCAAAATAACTTGAGTCTTATTAGGTCTTGGTTTACCCAAACATTTATCTA
>NC_081351.1:62384268-62414104 GCF_029784015.1 Lycium ferocissimum
AATTTCAAACGCCCTAGTTTAGATCTATCTGGTGAACTCTTGCGCTGAATCTTCTAAGATGTAGGAAATTGTGAGGTTTACTCTCAAAATTTCTACTCCAGTTTGAGACTCTGGGTTGGCTACTTTTGTAGCAGTCTGGCGGTACGAATTTTTGAGACCCTCTCAAAAATTCTGCCCCAGTTAGGCGTGTGGCGATCTTTGCATCCCTCTTGAAGTCTTATCTCTGAGGCTTCCTGGGGGTTTCTTGGGTTTTTCTTTTGGTGCGACCGAGCTCAAAGAGCGCCTATGTATCCTGTCGCAGCAGGAATAAGGTCGAACGTAGTTCGGAATAAAGTAAAAGAGTTTTGGGTTTACTAATAATTCGATCGGGTCCCAAATGGACTGCCTACGTATCCCACTGTGTGGAAGTCAGGTCATTGCATAGTTCATATAACAACAGTTGTTTAAGTTTTTTCTATCTATTACAAACGATTACAGGTAAATAAAAATAATGATTACAAGCAAAAGATACTATTATAATTGAAAAGCCTTGTCTTCACGCGTAGTAGCGTTTGATTGTGTCTGAGTTGATTGGCTTAGGTCACACTTGCTCGTCCATTTTTGCCAGTACTACTGCTCCTCCAAAGAGTACTTTTTACGACCCAACTCCACTAAGTCGCGCGGGCACCTACCTTTCCCACCTCGGTAGGAGAACTCTTACCTCAATCAATCTTGAAAACATGAATAAATAAATAAAGAGCGGAAGAGATAGAAATACACAAGTCTGACATATAATAGATGAATAATGCAGAATACATCAAAACCACCCCAGTATCTGGTCTAGTCATACAAGAGCAATTAACTAGAATCTACGACTCTGGAAATATCAATAATACATCACTAGTCTAAATATTTCTCGGAATATCAAATAAGACATAAAATAAAGGAAGAATCTCCAAGGCGGCGGACGTCCTCGTGCTCACCCTGTAAGACTCGCAGCAGCAACCCTCGCACCACAAACAGCCACGAGAAGTAGAGGTCAATCCTACCTGGAACTCTACATTCATAAAAGAATGCAACAAGTGCAAGTCAGTACAAACAACAAGTACTGGTAGGTATCATAGGCCGACTAAGTTTAGCTAACACATATCAAGTCAATAAAGTAAGACAAACAGGTAAATCAACAAGGTATAAGTCAAACATGAGACAAAATCCAAGTACACATCATCACCTATGTTATAGCATCTAAACCCAATTGTGTCAAGTCTCAAATACTCAGTTCGAATCTGTATATCACAAATACATCACAAGAACATCAGAATAGAAGCCATAGTGCAATGCAATGCAATAATGTATGGAATGTGAATGCAATGCAATGCTATGTGCACATGTACTCCGATGATGAACATCACATCTCGGTAGCGCAACCCATGGGGGACCCGTGAAGTCGATGTACCTCATGGCTCCGGCAACAACCTCGGCAACCGCTACCTCATGATTCTGGCAAAAACCTTGGAAATCGCTATGCACAAACTCGATTCCGGGACAACCATCAAATATCTGCAGCGTGTCGTATTTTTTTCGATTCGTATTTGCACTTGCCTCATTTAAAAAGAAAAGTGTCCCGGGGAAGTACGGTTGTCAGTTGTACCGGGAAAAGGGAAAAAATATACTTCTACATGGATGGTGCTTTAAATGGACTTATTTTAGAGTCGCTGCCTAATTTTTAGGAAATTAGGAAAACCAGTTCGAAAGGGTTCATTTAAAGCAGTTAAGTTTTAAAAGAATCCTAATCTATCCAAAGTATGGGGAAGGGTTCTGGTGATCCCCTAGGGAATGTGTTAGGCACCCCGGTATTAAGGATCCGCTCAATTGCCGTTTACCTACGGGTTCTAACAGTATGTTCATACAGATATAAATCGATTGTGATAAAAAGTCGCTATGTCTCATATTTTTGCGTATAGAAATTAGTCATTTATGCAAAATATACCACGTTTCAAGAATCAAACGCGGTAAAATTTTGCCCAAAATTGGGCGTTTAGGGTGTCGGACTAGAACACTTAGGCTAATACCCGAAGGCTCTTAGCCTAAGTAGGACTCTACATAAGTCCACCCAAAAATAGTTTTGAAAAAATATTTCGGAGTATAGAAAATAGTTTTAAGAAAATAATTTGGATACACTATTAAAACATTCTACAGATAGTCCATTTTTATTGCATTCTTTGCTAGGTTATAATCAAATTTTATTTTTTAAACTTAAGTCCAAATGATCATATTAGTCTCACAAGTTTTGTCCAAATTAGTCCACGCATCCAAGTCCATAAGATTTTATGAATGTTCAAATCAGTCTCACTTTTTACAAAACAAATCGGCGGATTTGGTCCTTTAATCAAATCAGTCCCAATTTAAAGTCCCAAAATTAGTCTTGATTTGGTAGTAAACTCATTTTGGCGACTCTAAGATACGATAATCTCATAAGGATCCCAATTGACATAATAATTGCGCAAATAATAACTTAAAATGCGTAATTAAAGGAGATAGAGAATCTGGGCCGACCAAGCCCAAATAGAAAATATTTATGCGATCGGGTTCATCATAATTTCAACGTATACTCCATTTCGCTCCAAGTTGGGATTGACTCAATCTATTATGCGTTGATGGGCCTCGTAAAAGTCCATCAACAGGTTTTGGAGGGTAAAAATGCAAGAAGGCATATTTGACATTAGTATTCATTCAATATTAAATTTAAATGCGGAAATTAAACTAAGTTAATTATTACAAAGCAAAAATATGAATTATAACCATATTGGGCAATGGCCCTTTAACAGCTAACAGGTAATCATAAATAAACAGCAACCCAAATGGTTAATCAGGCCCAAAGTAGCAAAGATGTTAAGGTATAGATGTTCGGTCAACTAGAGGCCCATTTCAGAGCCTAGAAAACTTTACTCTCAAATTGTCTAAGTATGAAAATCAAATATTCCTGATATACAGTCCAGTATACATCTCCCCAGCCACCATTCTTTAAATTTTTTGAAGTATAAATGTCAAGATATACATGAATATACCCCTATAGACATGTTTTCCTAAGATTTTTCTAAGTGTAGGGCCTTGATATACCAAATATACCACTGATATACCTGGATATAGAGGGCAAATCCTCCTAGAAGGGGCATACCCTTCTATGTCCAGCTAATCCCACATATATAATACACATCATTCTAATTTTTGGACCTCTAAAATCAATAAAACAATCAAGTAAGTAATGCAATTCAAGTTTCAAAAAATGAAGTCATCACAGCAAGACATGGAAGACCACAGATCTCAACAAAGTCAAGCAGGTTGCACATCACATAGCATCTAACAACCAATATATATGATAACAAATTGTGGCAGTTTTAAGAGAGGGCAGGGCATAATATCAAGTAGGTTTTCAAGAGTCATTCTTATGAAATTTCAATGTTAAAGAGTCTAGTGTCAAGCCACCTAAGGTTTCAAATTCTCAGAATGATTAAAGCTTTGCTTAAGTTCAAAATAATGGATCATGAAAATCAGAAGAATTTTGGTCAAGTACAGGCAAGGATGAATCAGAGTACACTCAATTAAGTAAAACAAACTATGATATGCCCGATGACTATATAAGATATAAACACATAGTAATTTGGTAGAAAAATGCACAGAAGTCACAGAACTAAGCAACACCATTGCAGCTTCTCACATGGACAACAATTAGGGGTAGCACACCGGAGTAGAGACAAAGCAGTGCCAAGCCAAGCGATGAACAGGGTACACAGGGCACAGGATAATGTTCCAGGTTCAAAATATTGATCAATATGGTCATATGAGTCACAACAAAAGGGGGCTCAAGGTTGAACACTTGGTATCAAGCCCTGTTGAAGGCTATGAGGTGCATGATATTCAATCTAGATTCATAATATTACATCAAGATACGATAGGACATGATCAGAATATAGAGAGCAAGTATTTGGATCACAAAATTAGTCAAGTAGAAGGAAAGCAAGCAAGAACAGATTCCACACTTGATATTTTATAATACATGTTTTAGTCTTTGTATAAGCTTTCCTATGTTCAACCTCTATGTGATTTACAATGTACATGATATCTAAAAACTGTGATCAAGAAACAGTTTAGAAGAGCACAAATCATGAAGACAAATCCCAATGTTCAAATATAATCATAGGTCCTCCTAGTTTCACTAATGCAGATGAACAAGTCTTCAAATTCAAACCTCAAGTGAAATCAATAACCAAAGAGATGGAGTGAGGATTAGACAGCTTAGGAATTTATTTTTTAAGTCAACAAAGGTTAAATTAGTGCTAGGAACCATTCTTTATATTCATTTACTATCAACAGGTCATCTCAGAAGCAACTCAGAGGTCCAAAGTCATTTTGGGCTATTTTTAGCTTTAAAGGTCTGAGTGTGGCCAAAAGAAATGGCTCATGTTCAACTAACTCATTCCTAGAACTACACAAACAAGAAAAAAGCACAGATGGAAGCTCAAATAAGATTCAACCAATCACAACAAGGATAAAGGTGGTCTGATGCTATCTTAGATTCAATCTAACACATGAGGCATGGTTTAATTTCAAACAACCAAATAAGTTCAAAATGCTTAAGGAGTAGCCTCAGATCTCATAAGCAAATAACAAGGGAAATATATCACAAAAAGCAAATACTACACTTGATCTTCTAGAACAACTTTTAATTCCAGTTTGGGTTCTTTACACCTAGCCTTATTAGATGATCACATAAGTGAAGGGAACCAAGTAAGCTACAACAACTTCAAGGATTAATAAAAATCATAAGTAGAAAAACAATTATGGACATTGCAAACAAGCAGCTACATTGAGTCAAGACCAAGGGTCTGTAAGGAACAAACAGGTCAAAAGTGAAAGAGAACTCCAGGCAGGAACAGTGACAAGTCCCAACAAATCCAAGACTACAATCAAAGAGTTCATGACACTATCCTAGGTGTAATAGGTGATTTACTAAACAAGACTAGTTCAAACAAATCAACAAGGGTCAATTTACTAACATTACAACAGTGTTAAATGCAAGCAGGATCATTCAAACATAGTTCCAACTTTTAAAACTCATTTTTTCAGTCTACCAGGTGATTGTGATAGGTAAAGAAGGTTAAGCAATTTATGGGCAATGTCAGTAAAATAAGGGTTCAATACTCAAATGACAAGTCACATAGATACTGTACATAAATAGCAAATAGGACACAAAATGGAAAGGAGACAACATTCCCAGCAATACTGATCTTTTCCCAAATTTCTTATCGTATTTTTAAGTCAAGAAAACACAAGCTTTTCTTTTGTAATCTAGGATAAAAAGTAAGGAACCTAGGTTTATTTTAGAGACTCTTAGCATTGATAGGTTCCATACTCCTCAAGCCCTTCTCCAGTCCCCAGTTACAAATTGTATTAATAAGGAAATAATGAAAATTCATTTCTTTTCTTGTACAAAATGGCTACTGGTTTCAAGCTAAGACAAACTAAGTAGCAGGGGCCATAGACATCTATATTTTAAACCAGATGGTTATTACAGAGAAACAAAACACACATCTCAGACTTTTCTAAAGTCATTTCATTTTGTGAAGATCATTTTTAGATAGTGCAATAGGGTTCACTTGCAACAGGCACTGTTAAGACTAAAAGATCAAACAAGAAACTCCAAAGATGCTTAAGCACACCAGGACACAGAAAAAACTTGATTTAAGATCTTTTAGCTAGCTTCATACTTAAAGTTTTCAAATTACTTTAAATGACACAAAATATCACAAGACATCCCTAAGGGGAATTTTAGTCATTATTAACATATGAAGGAAAGAACCAGCTCACTTTGACCTCAGGACAGTTTCAAAAAAGATGAAAGGATTCATTCTCAAACCATTTCTTGACTTTTAATCCTTAAAACCTATTTTGGATTCTAAACTATATCAAGCAAGAATGAAATCTTTATCCTTTAGACTAGAACCTCCATATAGGATGATCAAGAAATTTAGAAAAAAGCTCAATAGCTATCATTAAATGAGAAAACTTCATAATCATATGAGAATGATAACAATACAATCAAAATCAAAGATAAACAAAAGAACACCTTAAGAACCCTTAACTGTAACAACAAAGTTCATAGGGATCCACATAACAAATTCATTTTTAGAAGATCCAATGTAACAGTGGACCAAAAACAAAAAAAGGCTCTTTCTCTTTGTTTAAAACCTTTTCATATATCAATATCTACCAACAACACTACAAACCACACAGAATCACCCTCATAACAAGATTTTAAGAAGAAAGCTTAGACTCTCTTATTCAAATGTTTCTTCCAATCCTTGAACTAAGAAGTTAATGATATTCATTTAGCCTATCAAATTCTAATACTCAGTTCATTTTTACAACTAGAAGTGATAAAAACAAGTTCAGAAACAGCAATGCTGAACACTAAAACTAATCAGCCATAATATTCCAAATGACACACAGATTTAAACAAGACATTTCATAACTAAAAAGGAAAAAGAATTAGAACAGGATTTTACCTTTGTTTGGGGCAACCTAAGGATCAAAGGTAGGGATTGGATCAACACTTCACACCAACACCCAAAGAACCCTTAAAAAACAGCCTTGTTTTGCAATTTTTGTGTAATAAATCCCTATTCCACGAGTAGTATAAGTCCTTTTATAGTATTCTTATATAATATAGTAGTAGTATTTCAGTATATTAGTGTAGTATCTTGATAGGAAAGTTTAAAGACTTTGTAGGATATCTAATGCTCTAAGGTTTTTTTCCAAAAAAAAAAAAAAAAAAAAAAAAAAGGTCCGGTCCTCTAATTCCTCAACTTGCTATTTATGGCTTTGTTCCAAATTAGGAATCCTACGATAAAATGGAGACCTCATCCTAAGTTCCCCCCCCCCCCCCCCCCCAAATCTTAAAATTGTACCCTATATCAGATAATTCAAAATTTTCCATATAGTACAACAAAATACAACTCATTTGTACCCTAAAATATATCCAAATAATCAAATAAAAATATGAAAAGATTGAACTAGTACAAACAGCCTATATTCCAACGGTATTGTTGTACTAATTAGTACAATGGGACAAAATCCCCAATTCGTGTACCTTAATATAGGAATTTGCTAGGAAATTTCCACTAGGTTTGATTCTATGGTGCTAAGGTGCACAAGATAGCCAAAGGTTCGTGACCTTGCCCATGGCAACCCTCGCCCAATCAAACCCGAGTAACAACCTAGTTTTAGGGACTAATTTAGATAGCAAAACAAAAATTCGAAGGGAACTAAACCTGAAAACCATGAAAGCACATGGTTAAGGTAAAAAACCCTCAAACAATTAATGAAAACAAGCCCAAAATTGCCATGATTCGAAGGTGCGAACCAAACCCTAACAATGTCGCCTCATCGCCTGAAAAATGGGAAGGGTGATGGGTTGCAAAGAAATGAAGTTGGGGGGTGTGGGGGTGGAAGTTTTATTTTATTAAACTTCCATCCCCCTTTTTAAAACAAACTCTCCCCCCCCCCCTCAAGTTTTAAAAATGTTTAAAGAGACCCCCTATGCTTAAAATACACACTTTTCAAACTTTGTACTCCATTTATAATAATTACTTAATTTCGTGAAAATAAGTATTCGTCTAGAAATCTATCGTAAACTTATTTTTTATAAAAGCAAAGTTTGGAATACACCATTTTAAAATAGGAGCTTTAATGTAAACCCAATATTGGCATAGTTCCAGGTAATAGTTAAAGGTGTGAAAAATGCGGTCAAAAGTAAATCGTAATTCATACGTCGTCTTAATTAACAATTTTTCCGAGTTAGATGGAACGAGATGTGTATTATTTATTTTTGACTTATATTTATGAAAACAAATAACTCATAATTTCTTGTAATTGTCAATTTTCACAGAATAATAATTAAACGTTAATTTTGCAATTTTCTCGGGATTTTTAAATTTTTAATTTTTAAAGGGCATCCTTACCCTGTCTTGGATTCGGGAAATATGAAAATTAAAATATACATTTTAATAGGTGAAAATTAGGTGTCAACAATATCGATCCTCACGTCACTCTCATCCAACTGAGCTCAACTCATCACAGTGTTTCCTCAAGTATCATCAATGTATCAACAGTATATCATGAAGGATAAGAATGCGTGCAATGTATGAGTTCAATGTCAATAATCAAATCAATATCACAAGTACCACGCATGGGCACACCAACAATATCATGAAAAGGCTACACAATAAGCCATAGTAGAACACCATCCTCGTATCGAACATCAACAAGTAAGATACTAAAATATCATGATCAAGATATAATAATAGTCTCCAATATCTACCATCTCCACGTGGCATCGAGCCAACAACAATGGAACAAGATAAATCACAATACAACGGGGTGGCTAACCCCAATCACACAACAGGGCCCAACCTAAGACAATATCCAACCCAACTTCATACCCGAAGGTTTACATGCTTTCTCCGACAATATCGTCTAAATATATGCTTCGCTAAATGAAGTCTCACCATAGGGTAAACCATAACCTACCTGAAAGGCCGAACAACAATATCACCAACAATTACACCTTAGCCTTTCCTTTCCTTTGAGCCTCAAGATCAACAAAGTCTAAGCATATTCAAATCATAAAATTAGAATCAAGAAGAACATCAGACAAACCCTACTTATATTCAAGACCCAAATCCCCAACCTATGGAATGGGTTTTATGAACTAGTAGGGTGAAATTAGGAATCTAAAGGCCCCAACATGAAATTAAACCTCTAGGTGATCAATTCCCATCAATAGCAAGCTAGAATAATCAACAATTCACTCAATTTCGGATTCTAGGCAAAACCCCCAAATTTGGGTATAAACCCTAACTTCCAATTCCATAAATTAGCTACTAATTAGGAAGAAGTTATGAAACAGAGGATTCTAATCATCAATTCAATGCTTAACGAATCTAACCCAACCAACAAATCATGATTTAAAGCCTAGAAAGAATAACTCATTAAACCCACTTTTAATCTTTAATTACTTAATGAACTATCAAGATAAATGGATTCTAAGGTGATTAAGGACAATGGACTATTAAAGGGATTAGAAGGACTTACCACCAAGAATCTCCTCCAACAATACCCTAGATTTGCTCCTAATAGCTCAGATTTCGGAATAGTAATAAATGAGGGGCTAAGGGCTTTTAATACACAATTAAGAAAATAACAAGGCCCGATACCGCCGTGACGGTCTGCCCTCAAATGCACTTGACAACTGTGGCGGCCCATCCCATCACTATGGCGGTATCGCTGAGGCAGTAAGAGTGCAGCCAAAGCGGACACAAACACCAGATTTTTCCCAAAAATAATCACAATCTCAATCCGAAAACCTGATTAATACTCGAGGCCATCTGTTCACAAACCACACATAGATACCTATGAAAAAACACGCTACGAATGCACTCGTGGCCTGAAAATTCCCAACGGAGGTCTTGTTGACCGAGTTAACCCCCGATATCTCAATTTTAACTTCCCAACCCAAGTCCCAAAATGCACCCGAGTGCATTGGGAATAAAATCAGATATGCACACAAGTTCTAATTGACCATCTGAACCTCTCGGAATCGATGAATTTTCAAAAAATGTCCGTTTACCCAAAAGTCAACTTTGAGTCAACTCTTTTTTGCTTAAAGCCAATTTTCCCAAAAGTCACCCAAATCAAATTAGAACACCACGAGAAGTTTGTCAACGGTCCCCTCGGATCAAAAGTGAGCTAACAAGCTCAGGGAAAGGTCAATATGTGGCGAAAGGACTATAACAACCAAGCGGGTCGTTACAACAGATACCAATTAAACCATCGCTCGTCCTCGAGCGACAAAGGAAAAGGAATAGAGAAGATACCTGGGCCCGCAACAACTGAGGATATCTCGAACACATATCGGGCTTCTCCTAATAAGAAAGATTCTCTTCGAACAAAACTGAATCCCAATGAATGATATAGGAACCATCAGAATGGCACTTCTTCAACATAAAAGCATGGAAGACCGGATGAACACCTGATTGGCCTGGTGAAAAACTAGCTCATAAAATAGAGGATCAGTACAACGGATAGTCTAAAATAGGCCAAAACTCCTCGGGCTCACTTCCCCTCCTTCCCACATCGCATGACACCCTTAATGGGTGTAATATCCAAAAAAACATGATCGCTCACTTTACCAGTTACAACTTTCCAAACTTAGCTCAAGCTCCAATTCTCATATCTCCGTATTCGAATTCCCGTGCAACTGATCCTCGAATGAATTGCTTTACTCGATTTTTCTAATTTGATAAAACCGCAATGCTGAACACGGTCAATAGGCCCAACAAACACTTTCCCAAACCAACACAATCCTTTGAAACATGGTCACAAACCATAGCCCATTCTGAACCGATAAAATACTCTGATTCCGTTAACTCTTTCTCCCACATCTTCTAAGGCCGTTACACGCACCGTGATTTCTTAGAGACACATGAACACACACCATAAGCCCGAAACCATGACTTACACTTGCCAGAAATGAATCCTTAATTCACTTGAGATCTCTACACAATTCCATCAAAACTAATCTTACTGACAGTCAACTTGGCTAGTTCCAAGTCTTCTTAAACCTTCAAATCACAATACAGGAGCCATACCACTAAATATCCCGGCGAGTAAAGTCCAACAGAACCCAACTTATCACTATAAAGGCCTCTCGCGCAACAGCCTCCTCAAATCTGAGCCGAAACGCATCGAATCTTAAAATATCTTCCTGAAAATATAATCTTAGACCTTTAAGCTTAACTCTAAACATGATGACCCTAAATGAATGCACAACTCTTGAATATCACCAATAGTCATTTAAACTGGCTCTGAATTCCTGAAACAATCACAGTCCTATTGCACCTATGTGGCGGTCAATTCTAATTTGTTCCTCACGCATGAAAAATCATGTCTATCACTTTCGACTCCACAAGTTGAGTCCTATCCAAGTTATCAACTTAGTATCGAAGAGCTATACCTTATGATTTAAATTTTCACGTTTCTCAATCTTTACCCGATACGCAAATCCGATACAAACTCGAACTTTTTGATGCAAAAACTGAAGCCTTATGTAGTAATTATATAACCATCGAACCTCTCACAGTATCACCCTGATATGCTCGTAAATTCTCCGAAAGTATCCAGTCTTACTACGCTGCTCTAAATCTCACGCAATTACCCCCAAGTCTTTAATAACCAAAAGCGCTTACCCAAACTATCCGATAATATTACTTGCCATATAAAATATTACCACAAGTAGGGTTTCACCTCGAAAATATAACTCTAATCCTCACATGATAGGGATTCCACAAATCTTCTCTCTTTAAGCATGCTAACTCATTCATTGTAGAAGGTTACGAAACTTATCCGACGATGTACCACCAAGCCACTTCTTATAAACCTCAACGGGTTGGTTCACTGAAATATGCTTCTCACTACTTGTTGATCACAAACCTCACGGAACCTTGTCGTATCACATAGTCCATTCCTCTCGGAATCAACAAATTTTCGAAAAAGGTCCGTTTACCCAAAAGTCAACTTTGAGTCAACTCTTTTTTTCTTAAAGCCAATTTTTCTCAAAAGTCACCCAAATCAAATCTTAATGCCTCGGGAAGCGTGTCAACGTTCCCTTTAAGTCAAAAGTGAGCTAAAAAGCTCGGGGAAAGGTCAATAAGTGTCGAAAGAACTATAATGACCAAGCGGGTCGTTACATCAGATACTAATTAAATCATCGTTCGTCCTCGAACGACGAAGGAAAAGGAACGGAGAAGATACCTGGGCACTAAGGATATCTCGAACATATATCAGGCTTCTCCTAATAGGAAAGATTCTCTTTGAATAAAACTGAATCCCAACGAATGATATAGGGACCATCAGAATGGCACTTCTTCAACATAGAAGCATGGAAGACCGGATGAACACCGGACTGGCCTGGTGAAAAACTCATAAAATAGAGGATCAGTACAACGGATAGTCTAAAATAGGCCAAAACTCCTCGGGCTCACTTCCCCTCCTACCTACATCGCATGACACCCTTAATGGGTGTAACATCCAGAAAAACCTGATCGCTCACTTTACAGTCACAACTCTCCAAACTTAGCTGAAGCTTCAATTCTTATATCTCCGTATTTGAATTTTCCTTGCAACTGATCCTTGAACGAATTGCTCTGCTCGATTTCTCTGATTTGATAAAATTGCAACACTAACACGATCAATAGGCCCCACAAACACTTTCCCAAACCAACGCAATCCTCTGAAACATAGTCACAAATTATAGCCCATTCTAAACTGGTAAAATACTCTGATTCCGCTAACTCTTTCTCCCACATCTTATAAGGTCGTTACTCGCACCGCGATTTCTTAGAGACACATGAACACATGCCACAAGCCCAAAACCATGACTTACTCTTACCTGAAATGAATCCTAGATTCACCTGAGATCTCTACACAATTCCATCAAAACTAATCTTGCCGACAACAACTTGGCTAGTTTCAAGTCTTCTTAAACCTTCAAATCATAATACGAGAACCATACCACCAAATATCCCGCCGAGTAAAGTCCGTCGGAACCGAACTTATCACTATAAAGGCCTCTCTCAGGATAGTTCCTCCTCAAATCGGAGTCGAAACGCATTGAATCTTAAAATATCTTTCCTGTAAATATAATTATAGACCTTTAAGCTTAACTAGAACCATGATGACCCTTAATAAATTCACAACTCTTGATTATCTCGACCTTGGCCGGTATTACTGCTTTCGAACCATAAACCAGTAAATAGCATGTTGCCCCTGTTAAAGTCTAGATCGTGGTACGATTTTCCAATAAAGCATATAGCAATTGGTCATGCCACCCTTTGTAGTTATCCGTCATTTTTCTCAATATCCTCTTGATAATCTTGTTGGCTGCCTCTATGGCTCCATTCATCTATGGTTGGTAGGTCAAGTTGAGTTCCGATTCGTAATCTTGAATTGCTCACAAATATCCTTCATTAAGTGGTTATTCGATTCACTCCATTGTCGATTATGATGGACTCAGGTATGCTGAATCAGCATTTGATATTGTTCTTCATAAAGTCAGCCACCACTTTCTTTGTCACTGATTTGTGTGACATTGCTTCTACCCACTTGGTGAAGTAATTAATGGCGACTAGAATGAATCGATGCCTATTTGAAGTGATAGGTTTGATGGATCCAATGACATCTATACCCCAAGCGACGAAGGGCCATGGTGAACTCATAGCATTGAGCTTACTCGGCGGGACTTTGATTAAATCGCCAAGAATTTGACATTGATGGCACTTCTGCACAAACTTGTAGCAATTATTTTCCATTGTCATCTAGTAGTATCTGGCTCGAAGGATTTTCTTGGCTAGCACAAATCCATTCATATGGGGTTCACATGTCCCAAAGATGTACTTCTTCCAAGAGTTTTGTGGCTTCAATGACATCCACGCACCATAGTAAACCCAAATTCAACGTCCGTCTGTACAACACTTATTTGTTTAGAAAGAAACCATTGGCCATCTTCATGATGGTTTTCTTTTGTCCACTTGTGATACCCTCGAGATATTCCCATTTCTCCAAATACATCTTGATGTCATTGTACTATGGTTTTCCATACGCTCTGCTTCCACGTGGGAAGAGTAGGCATGTTCTTCTTTTAGACTTATCTCCAGCGGGTCAATGTGACTACTTTCGGGATGCTGGATCATTGATGCTATTCTGGCCAATGTATCGACAAACTCATTTTAAGCTCTTGGGGTGTGTCGGAACTCAATCTTTCTAAATTTCTTACATATCCTTTGTGCCAAGTTTACATATGGCAGGATCTTATCATTTTTGGTGGCCCATTCGCCTTGTACTTTGTGGATCAGCCAGTTGGAATATCTGATGACCAGTAATTCATTTATATCCATGTCCAGGCCATCCTGAGGCCTAGAATGCAAGCTTCGTACTCAGCCATGTTGTTGGTACAACAGAATTTGAGCTTCGCGGCCATTAGGTAGTGTTGCCCACTTTCTGATAACATGATCACTCCGATTTTGGAACCCTTATAATTGACTTCTTTGTCTTAGAACAATCTCTAGCCTGTGTATAGTTCCACCATTTCCTCTTCTATAGCTAGTACCCCTTCGTTCGAAAAGTGAATGTAGAGGGGTTCAAGATCTTCGTCCACTGACTTTCAGCTAGCAGGTCGGCCAAGGCTTGTCCTTTAACGGCCTTTTGTGCTATGTACACAATGTTGAATTCACTTAATAGCATTTGACATTTGGCCAATTTCCCGATAGGCATGGGCTGACGAAAGATATACCTCAAAATATCCATCTTAGATATAAGGCGAGTGGTGTATGAATACAAGTAATGTCTCAATTTCTAGGCCAGTCAAGTCAAGGTCCAGGAGGTTTTCTCTACCAGTGTGTATCTCACCTCGAAGGCTATGAATTTTTTGCTCAAGTAGTATACGGCGTGCTACTTTTTTCCGCTTCATTGTGTTGTCCTAACACGCGGCCGAAAGTATTTTCAAAAATAAACAGGCATAGCAAAAGTGGACTCCTGGGTCTGGGAGGTTCCAAAGCTGGCAGATTTCATAGGTATCTCTTGATGGTATCAAATCCTCTTGGCATTCTTTTGTCTATTTTGTGGGTGCATCTTTCTTCAGGAGCTTAATATAGGCTCCACAATAATGGTGGATTGAGCTATGAATCATCTAATGTAATTTAGTCTTCTCAGGAAACTCATGACTTCCTTTTTGGTTTTGGGATGAGGTAGCTCTTGGATTACTTTAATCTTGGTTAGATCTAGCTCTATGCCCCTTCGGCTGACTATGAATCCTAGCAATTTCTTGGCCGGTACTCTAAATGCATATTTAGCCTGGTTTAGTTTCAAGTTGAATTTTCGGAGCCTGTCAAAGAATTTCCTCAGATGTGTGGTATGCTCTGAACTTTTCCTTGACTTGATGATGACATCATCCACGCATACCTCAATTTCTCTAAGAATCATCTTGTGGAAGATAGTAGTCATGGCTCTCATGTAGGTTGTGCTGGTATTCTTGAGGCCAAATGGCATTACCCGGTAGTGATACACTTCCCATGGAGTGATGAAAGCTATTTTTTCTGCATCTTCTTTGTCCATCTTGATTTGGTGATAGCCAGTGAAACAATCCACAAACGATTACAGCTCGTGCTTGGCACAGTTATCTATGAGTATGTGGATATTTGGGAGTGAAAAATTATCCTTCAGACTGGCTTTGTTGAGATCTTAGTCGTGCACACATATCTTTATCTTCCCGTCCTTTTTAGGTACCGGCACTATGTTGGCCAACCATGTGAGGTACGAGGTTACTTCTAACACCCCTAATTTGATTTGTTTTTCTACCTCATCCTTTATGCGGATACTGATATCCGGTTTGAGTTGTCGGGTTTTCTGTTTCACGGGAGCAAAGCCTACATTAATGGGCAATCGGTGGGACACTATGGTAGTACTTAATCCTGACATATCAGCGTATAACCATGCGAAAATATCCACATATTCTTTCAGTAGGCTTATCAATTCCTCCTTTTGAGGTGCTTTAAGGTGCGCACTTATCCTAGTTTTCTTGACGTTCTCTTCGTCACCTAAATTGATTGCTTCTGTTTCATCCATCTGTGGTTTTTGTTCATTCTCTAACTGCTCTACCTATTCCATGAGACCCTCGGGTAGCACGTTTCTTCGTCATATTCCTCACACTCCTCTTCCTTTATACTGCCCGACTGATTCGTTTCGCAATATGTCATGACACTTAAGGCTGCTTTATTGTTTTTATTACTGAAAATTCAAGGCAAAGCAAGGTTAGTATATGCATGCCAAGTGAATAATAAAATCCTTTTTGATGAAACCAAGGCTTTCATTGATTTAATATTAAAAGTACAAACAGCGGTCCTGGCTCGGATCAATATCGAATCATTTTCGTTTTGTGAAGACATTACGAGGTACATGAAGTGATAAAAAAAAGTAAGTAATCGGGCCTCGACCGATTCTCACCATTTTCAAAAATAAATTTATCATTTTCTCTACCGAAGAGCCAAAAGCGGGGTAGAGGTCCAGTTAGACAGTTGCTTGCCCAGATCAGCATCTCGGATAGTGGGCGCTACTGCACATTCAACCAGTATCACTAAGCAGTCTTCTTCTTAGAATAACATCCATATCCCCTTTTCTATGTCTGCATCACCCGGCGTAGGCATTCTAATCTGAAATGACTGGTATAGATCTAGAATAGGCTTACAGAGATCCGTGACATCCTGTCTCTTCTTAGTAGGTATTTCATCTTAAGTTGGGCCATAACTGAGTCCAAAACAAAAATTTTCTTGAGGAATGAGGATCGGCTCAATGATGCTGTTTAAATTACTCCCTAGACGTTTCCCGAGTTTGAACCTATTCTGGAGCATAGTTGAAGCAATCATTTTATAAACCGCAGGCATGGGAACCTTTGGGGAGCCTATCTTGTGGGCAGCTCCCACTAGCTCCGTCATATGAAAGTCTGTTCCTTTGGGTGCTGCCTCTATAACAGGCACGGATACTCAGAACCTATGTGACTATTTTGTTACGACACATGATAGTGATGTGCAGCCGTGCCTTGTTTTGATCTGTGCCTTCTTTGGGCAATTACTTTCCTGTAAAGGTAATCTGATGTTCCTCCATAATATGGGCGACCATTTTCTCCAGATTTTCATTACTTGTCCCAGCCGGGATGAGGGCTTCCTCCAATACCTTCATCAAGGCCAAGCGGTGTTGGGGTGAACTTAGTAAGAGTGCAAATATCGAGATTTGGGCTGGTGCTTTCTTCAAGTGATCCACAATGGAGTATTCTTTTGGCTGCATTCGATGCCAGAAGTCTTCGGCTTCACCTTCAGTGATTGCTCTCCTTTGATTTCCCTCTTTTCGAGGTGCCCCTTAGGCTAGATCTTCGGGAGTATAACATCTTCCCGACCTTGTCATACCAGGATCAATAGCTACTTGTACCACAAACTCTTTTTAGGGAGTTGCCATTATTACTTGAGCCACGTGCGCAATAACTGGCCTAGGGATTAATACCTTAAATTGTAGACGTTCTTGTAAAGAAAGTGATAAAATCTCCCATGCCTCTAACTTGGGGTATGATTCGGATCCTCCCAAACTGTCTTAAGACTCCAGCAGGCACACAAGTGCGAATTCCCCGAATCCCCAGAAGCGGTAATATTGGACACTTCCTACCCTTGACCACAACTTTTTCGGATACGAAGTCGTGGAACATCCATTGAACACTTTCGTCTTTCAACCTAGAAAAGGAGAAGGCCCAACTCTGCTTGCTTTAGTTCCCAAAGTTTAGACAAAAGTTATGGAGACTGTCCCTTTCGGCTGGCTCACTTAGGTGTTGGTTACCCCTAACCATGATCATATGTTTAAGGAAATACCATTGTAGGAGTAGGTTAATTCCCTGGAAGTATTTGTAGTGGTTTCGAAAAAGGCTTAAGGCTTGGTACAGATCAACTAGGATAATTGGGGTTAGGTCGAAGTATTTGATTTCTTCTTGTTGGGTTATGCCGTAGAAGATGGCATGGGTAACTGAAATGACTCGGGTGTCTATGGCTAGTGACCAATCTTTGGGAAAGACCATGATTCCCAAAAAGCTAATGGCAAAGGCTAAGGGTCGGGTGGCTAACCATTCGGCATAGGTTTTGAACTCCCCCGGATGTTCCACAAATCCACTTGGTTTCCCGAACCTTTTGTACAACTCTCTAAAGGGTATGGTTGGACCGTGGGCCCAATTAGCATGGGATAAGGAAAGCATTTTGCAAATTTGGGAGTAGGTGGGCTTTTCTGGGATTAAGGCATTTTGGTCGGGTTTCTTTCTCCATTTTAGTCCCGAACCTACACTATTCCCAATAGGCAATGATTTAACTCATAGGCACATTACATGTTTCCAAGTAGTGCATACTATGAGATGCAGTGTTTTTCGGGTCGTATACCGTACTTGACACGGAGTAGTCTTTCTAATGGGTTTAGATGTGTCTAAAATATCCAAACCCTTCAGTCTAATTCATCTTTGGATTTGGCTTAGCTCTAATCCTAGGCTTATACAAGAGTGGGTTTTTCGAATTGACCTTGGACCCGAGCGGACTACTCGGGGTGAACCGTTGTCAGCCGTTGGGTGACCGTACACCAACTTAATGTTCAACATGTTCTAAAGAAAGGGTGTTTTGGGCTTTTTAGTGAAGGCTAGACCGCGATCCCGCGTGTCCCCTTTTAAACCATATTTTTTTCTAGGAGTGGCGGAGTTTGTGATATGATATGAATGACAATTTAAAATTGCGGAATTTAAACACATAAGCAAATAAATATAGCTAAAATCATATTAGATTGAAACCCTTATGGTTAGAACTTAGGAATTCCCCAGCAGAGCCGCCATCTGTTACAGTTCACTTTTACGCGGGCGCATAAAAGCTACTAAGAGGTTGTTGGTGCTTTAAATTAGATTTTAGTATTTTTAGAGTCTCACCTAATTTATTTAAGGCAGATTAGGAAAATCGGGTTTAAAAGGGTTTATCAAACAAGAAAATCCTTTTTGGACCAGAGTTCGAGGTAAGGGTTGCGTGATCCCCTAGGGAAGGTTTTAAGCACCCTAGTATTAAGGATCCGTAGAATACGGTTGACCTACGATCTTCAATATGTGATTTTTATAATTATTTGTTTTACTTTTCCGCAAAATGTCATTCGTTTATCATAAATTTAAAATTTCGGCAAAATATCCCCCTTAGAAAAAGGGGGCTTTTGGTTTCAAAAAATTTGTATAAGTGTTCAACTCACTTTATTGCTTTGGACTAAGACATACTCGGATTTCTCCCAAGTAGAGTCACTATTATATTGGTCCCGATAAAATGGGTTTAGTTCTTATAAGTTTTATTTTATATATATATATATATATATATATATATATATAAGAAAATATGGAGTATATATCCAATATTTGTGTGTGTATATATATATAAGTTTTATTAAGTCCATTTTAATTCATTGAAGCTCAATAAGTCAACTTATATTCATATCTAAAGCCATCTTATCCCAATTTAGTCCAATAAGTCAGGCTTTCGGCCCCAAAAATGTTTTCTCTTTTTGAGAATTTATCCAAGTCCGCACAAGCCTTAACCCAATTTATTTACTAAAGGGTTGAGTTCTCAAATTCGAATTTTATATCCCAAGTCTAATATCACTTTAAAGCCAATTTCGGTCCAATTTAACAATAAGGACCAAAGGTCAAATCGGTTATGCATTTTGGTTTTGTAGAAACAGTCCGTAAATGGGATTAAGGCCCAGCTACTTTTCTTTCCTTGTCCATTTAATTTCAGATTTTCACAAAAGCGGAAGGCCCAAATCCTCTATTCAGTTTCCTTTAACAATCATTTAGATTGAAGCAAACGTTTTGAACTAGTTTTTAAACTTGAGAAAATATTGATTTCATGCAAGTGTCGGATTAAGTTAGGTTTTTTAAAAGTGTTTAGGCGACATCCTAATACTAATCACTTTCCTAAGTTCTAACGTCCATAGGGGTTTCAATATTTACAAGTGTTTTTACAAATACATGTATATACAAATATAAAAATAAAGGAGAAAGTTTAGGCTGGTGGACCTACCTAAGCCCACCAGTTACTATTTTCACCCATGTCTGGGCCTTCTAATGCAAATATTTGCTACCCTTTCAATTCTATCGAACTTGGTAAAAAATAATAAGGTTGGGCCTCAGGCCCAAAAGGTTTCAAATGCAAGGAAGTGGCCCAAGTGGTCTCGGTATTTAATCACATGGGACACAAAAATAAAACAAGAATTAGATATCTAGGACTTGTTCATTCATCTAATATAAACTAAACTATACAAATATACCAAGTATATACGAAGCATGCATAACAATATCCTTAAGCATTTGGTATACATAGAGAAAACAGCCAGCCCAAATTATAACCACAAGCCCAATTTGAAATAGATGATGAAAGATGCAGCCCAGGTAAAGGAAAAGATCCTAATTCACAATTAATACAAGAAAAAATCCCAACATAGTCATGAAACATAAAGAAACAGGCCCAAATCAACACTACTTATAAGACAAAACAATAATTCCAAATCCACATAAGTGATATACCATACTTATACTAGATATACAAGTGTTTATACACCAATGATATATAGAACTATATAAACTTAGGTATACTTCTTGTATGTCCATACAGAAATCAGTATTTAGATCTAGAGGGAAGCAAATTTATTCATTTTTGACATCCAAAGACAATATTAACAAAGCAGGAAACAACACCAAAAGGGGGAAAAAAAAAAAAAAAAAAAAAAAGAGCACAACAAGAAATATATGTAGACAGGAGTTAAAAGCCAAGTAAACCATCAGTGCACTACTTTAAGGATTAAGACATTTCATGTCATTTTAAAACTTCAAAGAGTGATTTAACATGTGGCATTCATGGGCTCCTATCAAGTTGTTTTAACATTCTTTTCAACACCACATTAAACATATGCCACACTGGACCTTAACTTACTCAAGTTGGTTGATAATCATGCTCAAATAGGTACTAGCAGGTTCACAAAGAAGCATTACACAATCACTTAGTTAAGAGGCATGAGTATTTGATAAGTTTAATTGAATATAGACACTGACAGGATGTTTAAACCCTTCTATCACATGGGCATGCACACTAAATGGTTTATTCTCAATGACAGCCTTATATGATCATAAGCTAACAGAGTAGATGATTAATTGGATAAATAGGCAATTTTTATAAGTGCAGCATAGTATCATCTAAGCTAAGGACACACACTCACAAACTTGGATTATGTAACATTAGTTGCCCTAAGGGTCAAACAAACAAGTTTCAAAAAGGGTATAGTCTATATGTGCAAGTCTTTAAGCTTCATTTATGTCTTTTAAACACAGAAACTTGATTACTTCACTAATAGGATAGTGCTAAACAGGGTGAAAGGAAGTATTTCTGGACTTTAAACAGGCTCAAACCAGCAAATGATACTATGCAGAAGTAATCACGCAATAAAATAGAGATATTCAATTAGGTGTAGCATGATATTCACATGCAATATTACATGGATAAACTAATATTAGGCAAAAAGGTTTTAATCAGATGTGCCTCAAATTTGTAAGTGATTTATCATGCAAACATAATCACAATAACCAATTTAAGTGATATGCACACACTCGACTAGAATAAACAAGATCCTCCACACCATTTGTATTCAAATTAGCATGCTTTCACAGGTTATGAGTCAATATGCAACTATGATCCAACTAACATAACTTCACATAACATTCTCAAGCAAACAAGATCCATGGACTACACTCACAATAGGTTAATATTATACAAACTTCATTTTAAACAAAGTCATAAGTAACTATATCTAGTTAAAACTGAGCAGACCAAGTGCTAATAAGCTTTCAAGAGTCATACTAACCTAAAGTAGACTTATAGCCATTTAAGACACCAAAATATTAGCCTATATCACAATATTTGAACATATGAAACCATAGACTCACTAACATGATCCAAAACTGAGCATACAGAGCAGTAAAGGGATTTAAAGTAACATGTTAGCAGCACTTGGCATGTGAAGGTGTGATTAAACAAGTTTTTGGCTAACTTAAGACATAACTGAGACAAAATTGATCCTTATAGCACAGCTAAACAGTTTCAAACCCGAACTATATAATGCTAAATCAAAACAGAACCCAAATGACTTAGTTTAGGCAGACTAATCATGCAAAAAGCTAGCACACAGGAACATGATTAACAGGCTACCTGATTTAAACTAATAAATGATACTACAAACAAATACATGTAAGCTTAATGCACAAGGTTGATCTAAAACTTGCATATAAAGCTAACAAATACAGAACTAAACAAAACAAGACTAGTGAAAGACTAATTATGCATAATACAACTAAAACAACAACAAACAGGAACTAAACTACTCTAAATTACATAAGCAGTTAAAACACTCAAACAATTACTGAAAATAACTTAAAGAAAGATGATTTACCTTTCTTAGGCGCAGCTAATGGTCGAGAATGGATTTGAGATCCTTGCTCCTCCACTCAAATTGCTCAGCCGCACACCCAGAAAACATAAACCAAACTTTTAAAACTTATACTTAACTCAAAAAATTAAAGGTCTCAAGCAAAGTTGCTAAGACCCTAGGTATTTCGAGTTTTGGTGTGAATATCAGATATTCGTTCTGTAAGTGTCAAACAATGTGATTTGGGGGCTCTATTTATAGAACCCCAAATTGAAACGAAACCCTAATTTCACCGATGTGGGATAAGTCAAAAATCCAGACTTGTCCCTTACAATCCAACATTGTGTGGCTCAGATTAAGAGCAAACAATAAATAAAAACCCAACAGATTCTGTCATTTACAATCGAACCAATGAGGTTTTAGGATTCAAAATCGTCTTAAGACAAAAACTATTAAGAAAACGTACTTGTTTGACCATTAATTTGCAGAAAAGTGAAAGAAAAAGCAAAGTAATACCTTGTTTGGGTCGGGTTTGGGTGGTTTTAGTTGAGAAATGGGAGAGCAATAAATGCTCTTGCCATTCTCAAACACACAAAGGCCAGCACGCCAATGTGGGCCCCTTGATTTTGCTATTTTCGACAACGTATGATGTAGGAGAGAGAAAGTGAAGGGAGGCGGCTAGGGTTTGGGAAGAGAAAACCCTTCCTCTTTCCTCTTAGGGGTCGTTTGGTGTGAAATGAGAGGAGATGGGGGTATTACCCCTTTAATTGCTGACTTGGGTCGGGTCTTGGTCTTGTTGGACTGGGCCCGACCAACTTAAAAGAGAAAGAAAAGGGGGGCTATTATATACATATATATCTAGACGATATACATATGTATATGTGTGTGTGTGAGAGAGAGAGAGAGAGAGAACTTGACACCTATTTTAATAAATGGCCATAATTAAGAAAGTCAGCTAATTTAAACCCTTCAATTATGGTCAAACATGATTAATTAACCAATTAAACAACTGATAAGTATGATTACTCAAGCCATGAATTTGGCTATTTCAATTAAGATCGCGTTGGCTAATTAAAGCAATTAAAGTCTAATTTCGCAATAATGACCTTAATCTACTTAAACCATGAAATTGGTTGTTTCAATTATGCACACATTTAATCTAATCAACCAATTAAAGGCTAAATTTGCAATAACGACCTCAATTGACCTAAACCATGGAAATTGGTTTTTGCAATTAAGGCCAGAATTCAACCAACAAATTGATTATTTCAATTGTGGCCACTATTAGCCACATAATGAACAATTTATGGAATTAACCATAATTAGACACTTGATTAATTATGATTAATTCTAATAAATTGTACAAATGCAAGTTGAATATGCAAAATTAAGAATTGAGGGGTAACAATAATTCATTTAATTAATCAGGTTTCTTGAATTAAACAGAGTAAAATACTTGTTAATTGATTTTCTGATAACTTTAAAAATTAAATAAATAATTGTTTTAAATTACCCTTTTGATTGAATCTAAGAAAAGTGTTCCTTATTAATTATATAAAAATATGTAAATTAATTTCCAAATGATTTATAGTATTATAGAAATTATTTCGCCAAATGAAATGGCAAAAAATATTATTTAAATAATTTATAAAATCATTTTGACTTGTAGAAAAATACACATTTCACTCCGTTAGATATCCAATGATTCTAGGTAATTAAAATAAATCATGGGAGGTCAAACATTAGGTGTCAACAACTACAAGTGCGGTTATGTGTCCCTAATGTCGATGGTCTTCACCAAAAGACAATGGTGGAAGCGCATTGTTTCAAATATTCTGTTCATCTGGGATCCACCAAAATGTATAAATACTTGAAGCAACACTATTGGTAGAAGAGCATGAAGGTGGATATATTTAATTTGTGGCTAAGTGGTTGAATTGCCAGCAGGCAAAGGCCGAACACCAAAAGCCTGATGGGTTGATTCAGAATATTGAAATTCCTCAATGGAAGTGGGAGATTATTAATATGGACTTTTTTGTGGGTTTTCCTTGCACAAACACCAGATTCGACGAGTGATTGTGAATAGACTTACAATGTCCGCACACTTCCTTCTGTGAAGACGATGATATCTTGCGACGAATTATGAAAAGTTATATTTGAAAGAGATAGTCAGGTTTCATGGGGTTCCGATATCCATCCTATTTGACAGAGGTACACAATTTACTTCTTATTTCAAAATCATTTCGAAGGTCTGGGAACTCGTGTAAAATTGAGCACGACCTTTCATCCTCAAAAAGACTAGCAGGCATAGAGGACTATTCAAACTCTCGAATAAATGTTACGAGCTTGTGTAATTGATTTTGGAGGTAATTGGGATGAGCATCTATCTCTTGTGGAATTTTCTTACAAATAATAATTATCAAGCGAGTATCCAGTTGGCTCCCTATAAGGCTTTTTATGCGAGGCACTGTAGATCTGTAATTGGTTGGTTCGAACAAATGAAATAGAACTACTAGGTCCTGAACCAGTTCATGAAGCAATTGAGAAAGTGAATCTCATTTTGGAATGACTCAAAACAGCTCAGAGTCGACAAAAGTCTTATATGGACAAGAGGTGTCAAGAGTTAGAGTTTATTGTTGGTGACAAGGTATTTTTGAAAGTGTTGCCAATGAAGGGTGTAATGCATTTTGGTAGAAAGGGAAAGCTTAGTCCTCGTCTTATTGGTCCCTATGAAATTGTTAGGAAGATCGCGAAGGTGGCTTATGAGATGAATTTTTCATCTAAGCTATCCATGGTGCATCCTGTCTTTCATGTGTCTAAGTTGAGGCTGTATAAGCCTGGTCATTTTCACGTTCTGTCCCATGAAGAGATTGAAATCAACGAGGGGTTACCTTATAAAGAAGCACCTGTGCAAATCGTCAAGTTAGAAGGTTGAGAACTAAGGATGTAGTCTCGGTCAAAGTTCTGTGGCATAATCTTAATACTGAAGAAGCGACTTGGGATGCGGAAGAGGACATGAAGAGGAGCTCATTTTTTCCTATTACAAGTATTTTTAAACCTTTTAGTTATAGAGATTCACTAGCTAATAGTATGAATCCATGTTATGCATTGAAAGATAATTATCCTTTCCTGTGAATGTCCCCATGAGAATTGTGTTGTTGATTGTTGGGTGTTACCTGAGTTTGTATTAGGGGGATTTTTCTAGTTATAAGGAAAATTCTGGCAAAATTTTTGTTGCTCGTGGGAGTTAGTCAAAATTTTAGGCTATGATCCACATTCGAGGACGAATGCTCAAAAGGGGGAGACAATGCAACACTTTGTATTTTTGGGTTATGTTTGAACTCTTTAAATGATTGTGGTTAGTTCCTAATTGAGTATTAAGTGTGCTACATAACTATACAAGGCTCTTTGAAAGTGGTTTAAGGTGTAAGCATTTCCCTAAGACCAAGGCAAGTTGAAAAGGGCAAGTAAATCAAAATTCTAGTTGAGTTTGCACAAGGCCTGAATTTTAACGGGTATAACTTTTTATTGGTAGTGAATCTGGGACAACTTAAAACAAGAAAATTGTATCCCTTTGAAATACCTTTCCAAAAATATAAAGATCAGCTCAATAGGAGTTTTGAGAAAAAGAGTTATCTATGATTTACTGAAGCCTATCTAGAGATGCGACTGCAAACCCTGAATGCAACCCCGCAAGTGAACTTCGCATTTCGGGTAGATTTTCGAGTGTTACTAGAATGCATATGCTATGGAGATGCGACCGCAACTCCTGAGGTGCAACCACATATGCGTCGTAGCATCTCCCACTGGTTAGAAATTGTATAAAACGGGATTTTTTCGGCATTTTCAAACCCACTTCATTTTGATTCACTTTTTGAGGAGAAAAAAAATCTAGGAGTTCTTCAAACCTTACAAGGTGATTTCCTAATCGTCGTATGATTAAACTATATCAAAGTATCAAGGATTAACACTCTATTATCATTCCAATCCATAAATTCGTGAAAATCAAAGGAAGAACAATTGAAGAGGACTTGGGGGAATCTCTGTAAAAGTAAGCTCTTTGAGTTGTAATGGTGTTTATTGAATGAATTAAGACTAATGTGGGTTATTACAAGTGATTAGAGCCATGAAACATTCTCGAATTATCAAGAACACAATTTTGACATAAAAGCTTTAGTTTTTCTAAAAAGATGGGAATTTTTAGAATTCATGCAAAACTCTAATATTTATTGTAACGACCCTTCCGTCATTATGGGTAATTAGGACTCCGTTGGAATTTCGAGGCCGCGGGTGGATTCGCGAGGCGTCTTTTTGTATGTGTGCATGTTTTGTGTTGTGTTTTTGAGGCCTTGGATGAAATGTGGGGTGATAGGGGGAAAAACTGGACAAAATCGAGCTCACTGCCCAAAATGAACCGCTGTGGCGGTGGAAGTACCGCTGCGGCGGTACCGCTATGGCGGTACGTGGACCGCTGCCAGCGGCCATCCATTTCCTTGGTGGCCGCTGTAGCGAGCAATGTACCGCTATGGCGGTGGATGGACCACTATAGCGGTCACTGAGGTTTTGTGGTGGGCCGGCATTATAAATGCGGTGCGTCGTTAGCGCCCGCGTGACGACCGCCGTAGCGATTGATGTAAAACAAGAGTTCGAATTTATATACTCAGTTTTATTTTCTCTTCTCACAAAACACCAACACACTTCCCAACAAACACCTAGAGAGAAGTTTCAAGCTAGGGCAAGATAACCTTGAAAGGTAAGTTCCATTGCTTTTCATTCTATCATTCCCTTCCCCTTCATTATTGTAATCATCTTCATGGGTCTTAAATGGTGAAAGTGAAGTAAAAACCCTAGAACGTCAATAAAGCTTCTATACTTGATGGGTTGGGGTTATTATTGCTTATTTATCATTTAAATGGATTGATTAGTTGTTATTTGTCATAAATTGAACATTTAGAATAATTAAGTGATTTGAGACCTAGGGTTCTATAAAAATGGTGTCTTTGCCATAGAAAACTATTTGTAATAGGAATGTTTGATAGAATGTTGTATAAATTGATGGTAAATGAATACTAGGGGCCTTGATAGGTTTTTTATCACCTAGAAAATCATCCACTCTTAGAATGGGGAAAGGGAAGGGTATTCTTGCTTTGGTGTTTGTGAATTGAGAAATGTGACTCATTGAGCCTTCTATTTTTAGACCGTGAACGTATTGAGGCTTCGAGGAAAGGAAAAGGTCGAGAGTAACACGTGTTCCAAAGACTACACACACTTTAAGGTAGGTTACGGTTTACTTAAGTTAGACTTTAGTTAGTTGATTGTATGTTTGGTGATCTCCTTATAGAAAGAATGTCTAGTTTTCATGCATGGTATTGTGTGGTTAATTCTTATGTGAATGTGATTGATTGAATGTGTAGGCTCCGTGCCATTATTCTTGTGTGATTAAATCTACAGTAGATGTGTTGTGATAAGAAGCTAATATAATCTTCTCAAGGGTATTGTGACATGAAATGATGAGTTGATTCTTGATATTGGAAAGGTAAGAAACACTGTTTCGTAAGAGGTATGGAAAGGCACTCATGTGACCTTGATTATGGGCTCATGGTTCGAGGATCATTCCGGAAACAAGAGGTACTTTGATATGTCCCGCGACCAAGGTTCGTTCCGGGTAGAGGTTTGTGCTTGGGTCTGAGGAGTGGATCCGAACGGGTGGTACATGGACACCACGGGTCCCCTGCGCAGTCATGACCCCGAGCTGGTAAGACATCAGCTAGCATGTATGTACAGCGAGTGAGGTTATTGTGGTAAATTTATTTCCGTTGTGATTTACGTGATTGTGATGCTTGATATCTTGGTGATTTGATTATGATTGTTCTTGGTTAACTTGCGTGATTTATTGATATTTATGACCGTTGTTCGGCTTGTTTTATTACGAAATATGCATGATACTAATCTTAGTCAGCCTATGATATCTACCGGTACATAGTGTTTATACTGATACTACCTTGTTGCATTCTTTGAGTGCAGGTTTTGATATAGAGATCGTTGCTCGTCCTTACATCTAGCGTGGAGGATATTTGTTGACGAGATTTGAAAAAGTGAGCTTCTTCCCATCGCGAGCCGCCGAAGAACTTCTTGCTATGATGTCTTTTCGTACTATGGACATTATGGATTACTAAATTGTTAGACTTCAGATTCTTAGACATGTTTTTAGCTTAGAGTCCTGCACGATGACTTTTGGATTTTGGGGATTGTAATATTTAGAACTTCCGCACTTATTTCAGCATTTATGGCATGATTTACCTTGTTCTTTTGTTGTTAAATGAGTAATAATTGTTTAGCTTGGTTAATATAAAATCGGATTGAATGGATAGGTGTCTTGTATGTTGGTTCGCCCACTAGGATTTAGATGGGTGCCAGTCATGGCGGGTTGGGTCGTGACATTTATCATCATAATTGTTGTAGAGGTATCTTTGAACATTATGGGGGAACATTTAGGGCATTCTTAGTGGGATTTTAGGTATGTCTCTCTTTTGAACATACTTTTCGATGATGAACGATGATTTTGAATAAGGTGTTCGTGTGCGTGTAGGGTCAAGCCCTCATCAAACCTTTATATGTAATCTATTATCTATAATTAAACGTTTCTTACCCCTATAATGAATGATTGAGCTTGTTTTCTAAAGATTAGATCTTTCAATATGTTTTCACCCTATAAATGATTTGAACATGATCCAAAATCTATTTAGTATACCTCCATTAATAAGAAGATTATTTGATAAACGATTTCGTCTTATAAGCCATGATTGATCATTCGGCTAATATGCCATGACTCAAAATAATTTATGTTTGGTCATGTATGGGCAAGCGGTGCTAGTCTAAAAGACGATTAGCAGTTATGGATCCTAACATATCGCTTTTGAGCATTACTGTATCAGTCCAGAGGACAATTGACCTCCGAGGGTTGACAACCCTGCTCTATCTATGATTAATAGGATCCTAAAGTGGCTCTCCCAATTTGCTATGTCAGTGTAGAGGAAGATTGACCTCCGTGGGTTGATAGCAGCGGTGCATCTATTGATTGTTTGCCCATGAGTGACATGTCGATGATCATGATTTTATAAAGGAAGGACTTAATATGATAAACAACATAAGACATCGAAATTGACATATTTCTACTTTAGTCACTTACACTGAAGTGTATTACTGATTTTGAAACTTTTTAACTTTGTTTTACTTATACATATGCATTGTGTTTTGTTATATTAACTAGTGCCCCTTAGATATTCACTTACCCATCTTTAGACTCGGCATAATTTCGTTGTTTTGATGGTATGTTGGAATCGCGATGAGAGGCGTTGTGAACAACAGATATCGTATCTTAGGAGTACTTGCTCCTTTCCAGATTTTACTGAGCCCACACACCTGTTCATGGGACACCGTCTATCCTTAGTCATTTATTTCATTGTTTCCGTACTGCGTCCCACAGTTCGATTATTTGTTATTGTACTTTTTGGAAGCTTTATAAATAGTTGCTCTAGTTGGATAGTGACTTTTCTAGCCATCATTAACTAGACGAAATACTCAGTTTATTTGTTACACTCAGGTTATTTATATAGCAGACTTCCGCTTATCATTAATATGCTTTTATTATGAATCTTTATTGTCTTATTTAATTAATGCATTATGAATCATTAATTGAATATAGGCGATTAATTAACTT
>NC_081351.1:62414204-62428083 GCF_029784015.1 Lycium ferocissimum
CGGACGTGGGTTAACGATGATGATGTACATATATAATATGATGATGTATACGCTATGGTAACACATATGATATGCTTATGTATGATATATGTATGAAATGTATCCGCACTTAAAAAGTACGCAGGTTATATCTTCATCCTATGCCTTATGATTTCTCTATTATGTTCATCTCATTCATGCCTTACATACTCAGTACAATGTTCGTACTAACGTCCGTTTTCTTTGGACATTGTGTTCATGCCCACATGTAGACAGGGAGGCAATCCAGACTCGTAGGAGCTATTAGCTGACTGAGAGCGCTCCCATTATTCCGGAGGTGCCGTTGACTTATTCTTTTGATGTGTTTAGATATGTTTTGGGTATGGCGGGGTCCTTTCCCGTCCATATGTCTAGTACTCTAGTAGAGGCTCGTAGATACGTATGTGTGGGTAGTATGGTCTCACAGTTCTCATCGTATGTGTGTGTGTGTGTATATATATATATATATATATTATTTTGATAGCCGAAGGGCTTATATATATAAAGTGAACATGTTTCAAATAAATATAGTTTTTATGATTATGAGCATAAGAAATATGAATGAACGCAGGATGAGTAATAGAATGAGTGGTGCTCCGTGACAGCCCAGTGCCCGTCATGGCCCTAGTCGGGTCGTGACACAATTGTTCTGGAATTTTTAAATTTTGTAAAATTTATTTCTCCTTGTATGTTTTACTCAAACGAGCTTAAATGAAGCAACATGGACAGTTAATATTGCCAAAACAAAATTCCCCGAATTCAAATTGTATATAACATTTGATGAGATTTTGAAACCAAAAATGTTCTCAAAACTTTGAGAACAATCAAAAATATTGAGACTGATGAACCATCAAAGTTCAATTTCATAAATCAATCCCACAGGAGGGAATTGACAAACAACTTCAATCAAACTGAATTTGGGTTTAACATTGTGCCAATTCAATTAAAGTAAGCCAAGAGATATTGAAATTGGTAGTCCAGTGCACAAAACATCCCGCGTTAGCAGGGTCCGGGGAAGCGCCACACCACAAAGGAGTGTGATGTAGACAACCTATCCCAAGAGATATTGAGATTGACGAAAGTAAGATGCTTGTGAGATAAAGGAATGACCTCATGTGAAATATGAGGTTGCACTATCAAAAAATAAGGTTTCTCTTGCCCGTATCTACTATCACATCTCCTCTTTCACATGTGCCAACAAATAACTACATGTAATCTTTGTATACTCAACTTGTGAAAAGAATCTTTGAATACTTAAATCCACCAGTTAAGTAGAATAATCCTAATACCTACCTCATTGTACATGTTTAAAACCAAGTTTCTGTGAAAAAAATCTACCATGCTGAAGCACTACTATCACTGCCACAAACTATATGTTGTTCCATAGTTTCCTCATAAGGTCTAACCTAATAAGAGCATCTGAGGTAAGACAAAAGCCAAACGATTTGATCTTATCAATTGTAGGCAGCTTTCTCTATAGCAACTTCCACATTAGAAAAGACCTTTCAAATAAAAAAGGATTTTGACACTATTTAATGCGGTTCCATGCATTCAAGCAGCAAAAATTTTCATTAGTCATAGGGGTTGGCATAAAAATTGAAAAACCGGACCGAACTGAATTATCGAATTAATTCGATTCTTCGGTAGTCGGTTTTGATCTTTAAAAAGTTCGTTTCTCATTTTTAAAGTCTCGATATTTAGGTTTAACTGAAATATCGAACTTTCTTAATATATAAGCTGCTGCTTGTTCCGCAGATTACAACTGCTATTTTTGTTTTCTTACTTAATTTGCTGCTTGTTACGTTGGTCACTGGAAAAAAGCTAGGATAAGTCCTCTGTAGCAATTGTAAACATAGAAATCCCCTTTGCTGGATCTACAAATTGATATCTACTTTTGGATAAAAAGAAAGTAAAATTGTAGTTTATGAACAATAAGAGGCGGTCCTTAGTATCTTCTAATGACATACTAATTACGATGCAAAGTTTTTTTTTTATCATTTATCTCACTTCTTCAATTACAAGCCACGCCTTCTGTTAGTAGTAGAAGCATATTGAGAATGAGAGTAACCAATATCACTTTTCATATTTAGTTGGAAAAAAAAAATCAAAGAGAGGCGGAAAGCTCCAGGAGGTAATGAAGGGATTCCAAAAAGTATTGAAGCCGGACAAGGAAAAAAGATGGAACTATTTCCATGCCCAAGAGGTCATTCTTCCAGAAATTTTCTTTTGAATACATTGAAACATAAATCACATCTTTCATATTTTTAAACCTTCAGTTTCAGTGTGCACTCTTCTACACCTAATAGCTGCTTCAAAAGTTCTCAACTTTCCAAGAATATATTCAGATTTCCCAGATATGCTAGTGCTAATAGATGCTGATTTTAAAACAATTATGAAAATATGAAAATAAGTCAGCATACTAGGTTCATAACGAAGAATTGAAACCGAATAAGAAAATAGAACCGAACTAACATTGGTTCAATATTCAGTATATATCATCAAGAAATCGAGAATCAAACTACCGAACTGATGTCCTTAAAAATCGAACCAAAGTACCCGATGTCCACCCATAATTAGAACAGCCCATCCAATTAGCCTGGTCATCTTTTGAGACCAAATAAATTTAATCGCATCTATCTAAACTACAACAAAGCTAAGAATATAGTGAGCTAACTTCAGCAAGTAATGCCTCAAGATTACTCATCTATAGGTTCTCAGAAAGCACTTTTGTTGCCTAACACAACACACCATATTTGGCTCAAAGATCTTTTTTTTTTTGTTTTTTGTGTGTGTTGTCCTTTTTAATGTTGGATTGATAAAACACAAACTTGTTTTTACTATTACAACAATTTAATCAAACTTCAAGTATTTTTTTCAGTTTGGAGGAAGCTCACTCACATCAGTTGCCTACATTCTTTCCTCTCATAAAAAATACGACTCAAGGAAGATTTTTTTCATTCCCTCATCTTCCTCACTCTCCAAGCACTAGCTTTAAAACTAACCCTAGCCATCATCCTCACATCAAACCCAATTACTCCCACTTTAAGCCCTCATGCACCGTACAATCAATATTCAGTAGAATCGGTACAAATAATTATCATTCTCTACAATCAATATTCATTAAATAGGAAATCTCTAGTTGGCAACAAAAAAAAAAACAGCCTGTATAGATTGATAACTCTTGCCATCGCCGATTTGTTTCTTCACCATCGTCGTGAGTCTTCAGCCTTTGGGATATAAATTTGAAAGAGTTGATTGTTAGGAATTTTACATGCCTTCAAATTGAAAAACATATATGGAGGATAGGGTTTCATTTTTGGGGAAATACGAGAGAGAGAGATGAGAGGGGTTTGGGTATAATTAACATGAGTTTAATATATTATATTAGTATGGTGGGGCCTCTCTCTCCCAGTGAGATTAGCTTATTAGGATGGGATTTTTATCTTTTCTACGATCGGATTTAGACCCTTCGCGAATTTTGAAAATAAAAATGAGACTTAGAGACCAGACGAAAATCTTGTCACTGTAAGTATACCTTCAGGGACCAGATTTTTAACCTGTCGTTAAATTTTGATCTTAGATAAACCTTTTTCCAGTAGTGTGAGTTCATGGTCGGAGAACAAGTCTTTTTTAAGGTCTCACCCATGAAGGGTGTGATGAGGTTTGGGAAGAAAGGTAAGCTTAGTCCCAGATTCATTCGTCCGTTCCAGATTCTCAATCATGTGGGCATGTAGCCTATGAGTTGGCTTTGCCCCCAGGTTTTTCAGGTGTTCATTCATCGTTTCATGTCTCTATGTTGTAGAGATATCATGGTGATGGTTCGTTTTTCCTTCGTTGGGATTCTGTCTTATTGGATGAGAATTTGTCCTCTGAGGAAGAGCCTATTTCTATTCTAAATAGAGAGGTTCGCAAGTTAAGGTCGAAAGAAATAGTGTCAGTGAAGGTTCGGTGGAAGAACCGTCCCTTTGAAGAAGCTACTTGGGAGACCGAATTTGAAATACGAAAGAATTATCCTAGCTTTTCACTGAGTCAGGTACTTTTTACCTTGTTTCTCTTCCTCGTCGGCATGGGGACAAACGGGTGTTTAATTGTTATCTGATATAACGACCGACAAGGTTGTTATGGGAGGTGACTTAGAAAACTAACCTCCATTGGGAATTCCGAGGCTACGGGTGAGTCCGTAGTGTGTTTTAATGTATATGTGCATGTTTTGTTTGCATCCGTATGGCCTCATATTGGTGTTGGAATTTTTGGGTGAAAAACTGCTGGAAAAACCGAGCTATTGGTCAAAATTGGCTGTTGTAGTGGGTAAGGGACCGTTGTAGTGGGTCCCTCGTAGCAGTGCTAGGCTCACCGCCGCAGGTAGCCGGGGATTAATGAGGTCCGCCATAGCAGGAGGTTTCCCGCTATAGCGAGACATTGACCGCTGCCGCGGTCAACGAGAGGCAGAATTTGTGTTTTTTTTCTTTATTCCCGACCCATTCCCCACACAACTCTAAACCATTCTCCAAGAACTCCGGTGGAAAAATTCTAAGGCTAGGGCTAAAGTACTCTTTAAAGGTAAGTCTCATCCCTTCACTTTGTTTATTCCATCATATTGTTAGGTTCCATGATTAGTTAAATGGTCTCAAATCTTGAATGAAAGGATACAACCTTAGAAACTGCAAACCCTTGAGTAAATGAATGGTTTATCAATTTTATTGTTGTGTAATCATCTAGGAGTATAGATTAACACTTCCTGGGATGAGAATTTGATTATTAAATAATGAGAATGATGTATTGAGACTTAGGGTTTTATAAAGGTAGTAACTTTAGCATAAAAGCTTCTTGTAAAGGGTTGGAACAATTAGAAAACTCATGAATGGATAGAATATGATTATTGGGATCAATATTAGCATGAATTCACGTGTGGTGATAGTTCACCTATTTGAAAAGAGGTAGAAGTAGTTGGGTTCTTTTCCCCAATTTTTGTATTGTTTGAGTAGATGATTTGAATACTCATGTAGCGCTATATTTCTAGACTTTGAACGTTCAAAAGCTTTGTGAAAGGGGAAAGCTATCGCGGAGTGATTGCATTGTGGTTGGAAATTCCCTTTGAGTTCTACTTTGAGGCAGGTTACGACTTGGAGTAATCCTCTTGAGTTAGACTTTAATTAGATGATTGTATATGTTATGAAACTGATAGGAGAAGCATGATTAGGGCTTCAGACATAAAGTGTGGTTGGAAATTCCTAACTTTGACATTGATTAATTTATTGCGTGATGAACTATTATGATATGATAAAGAAGGAGTTAATGAATACTCTTCTTATTGACTTGGAGTAATCCGTTATTCATGATATTGATTCTTGAGTCTTGATATGACTTGTGACATGGTGACTTATGTTCCTTGATATTGACTTACTGATTGTTCGCATTCCTTAATTGATTGTGGAATGGAAATACATTGTGATGAGAAAGATAATATAAATATGAAAAGGCACATTTGACAGGGGGTAAAGATGTGGCCTATTTATGGGCTCGTAATTCTAGGTCAGTTGAAAATGGAGCAAGTTGTACATGGACACCCTTGCAGGTCATGACTATTTGGGCAAACATTACCGCTTAGCATGTATGTACAAATATGTGATAAAGTTGAGATATTTTGTAAGTCATCATTGGGTTGGTAATGACACGGGTTGAGTTACTTGTATTGATTACTGTTTGTGTGGGCTTATCTTACTTTGGTGTTAGATGATTCTTGTTGATAGTTTCATATGGTTGTGTTGTTATTCCTATCTGTCTTTTCTATTGATTTTGTGACGTATTGCATGATACTAATCTTAGTCGGCCTATGATATCTACCGGTACATAGTGTTTGTACTGATATTACCTTGCGGTATTCTTTTGAGTGCAGATTGTGATCCAGAGACGTCTCCAAGACCTCATATTTAGTGTAAGGCCTGTTTCTGATAGATTTGAGGGTGAGCTCCTATCCATGTCAGGCCACCTGAAGATCTTTCTCATTTCAGATGTCCATTTCATTTCAGACATTTATGTTTATGTAACGACCTGTTTGGTCGTTATTGCATTTCTAGCCCTTTTGACCCTTTCCTAAGCTTGATTAGCTCACTTTTGACCCGAGGGGACCGTTGACATGTTTCGCGAGGTTTCTAGATTCGATTCGGGCGACTTTTCATCAAATTTGGGCTTAAAGCGAAAAAGAGTTGACTCAAAGTTGATTTTTAGGTAAATGGACCTTTTTGAAAATTCGTCTATTTCAAGAGGTCCGGATGGCCATTTAGAACTTGTGTGTGTATCCGATTCGGTTTCCAATGCACTCGGATACATTTTGGGACATGGGTTGAAAAGTTGGAAATGAGGTATCAGGGGTTGACTCAGTTAACGAGACCTCCGCTGGAAATTCTGAGGCCACGAGTGCGTTCATAGCGTGTTTTTATGTGGGTCTAGGTATATGGTTTATGAGCAGATGGCCTCGCGAGTGGGTCAGGATTTCGGTTGAGACTTAGAAAATTATTTAGGATTCTTGTACCTGGCATCCGCCAAAGCGGCACCAGTTTCATCCCAACAGCACCGCCGTAGCGGTGGGACAAAGGCTGGGGCGGCCAAGCTTGTTTCTCCCAGGCCGTCTCGACGGTCTGAGAAGACGCCGGGGCGGTGGTGCTGTGAGGCCCCGATGCTGCTGTAGCGGTATCGGGCTTGTTGTTTCATTAAGTGTGTATTAAAAAACCCTTAGTCTTTAATTTATCACCATTCCGAAATTTGAGCACTTGGTAACTATTCTAGAGGATTCTTGGTGGTAAGTCCTTCTAATCTCCTTGCTAATTCATTATACCTAACCATCTTAGAATCTCTTGCCCTTGTTAATTCCTTAAGTGAAGAAGATAAAAGTGGGTTTAATGTATATTTCATCTAGGGTTCTAAATAAAGATTTTTTTTATTGTGTTTATGCTAGATTATGATATATTTGTTAATCAGATATCTTCCATTATTAGTGTTGAATCCTTGAATCTAATAGTTAGGGTTTATACCCAAAATTGGGGGTTTGGCTTGAAATTCGAAATTGGGTAAATCTTTGAGTTAATGCAGCAATTAGTTGATGGGTTTTGATCACCTATTGTTTAATTTGATAATTTACCCCCGAGTTTCCCGTTTGTACTTGTGGGGCCTGTTTCCCCAAATTCTAGGATTGGCTTTGACCTAATTTAAATGATAGCAATATTAGTATTGATCTTCATTATTTCTAATCTATATTTTGAATATGCCTAGATTTTCTTGATCTTAAGGCTCAGCGGAAGGGCAAAGCTAAAGATTGATTGTTGGTGTTTGCGGTTTGGCCATCCAGGTAGGTTATGCCTTACCCTTGGTGAGACTTCATGTAGCGAAACATATATTTAGATTATATTGTCGGAGAAAGCATGTAAACTTTTAGGTATGAAGTTGGGTTTGAGATTGCCTTAGGTTGGGCCTGGTTGGGTGTTGGGGGTTAGCCACCCCGTTGTGTTATGACTTGATTTCTCCATTGTTGTTGGCTTGATAGCACGTGATGATAATAGATATTAGGAACTGTTGTTACATCTTGATTATGATATGGTAGTCCCTTACTTATTGATGTTCATTCGAGGATAGAGTTTCGTATGACTTGTGTAGTCTATCATGATTATTATATCCCGTATTTTGTACGTTGGGATAATCCGAGCTAACTATGATAAGTTAAGGACTAGACTAGTTCGGGATACGAGGTTGAGACTTTTGACCTCTGATTTTATTTTAATGCACAAGTTGCTTATGAATTTTATTGGTATGGAATATTAAAAGAAATTAGGGGCTAGAAGTTGAAATAAAAATTTCATGAAAAGGCCAAAGTGGCCGTGTGTTAAGGTGGGACCCACATGTCGGGATTTTATAAAGGACATATGAAGAGATATATGGGTGGTACATGTGAAGTTGAGCAAGTCCTAAGAAGGACCCATAAGCTAAAAATGAGTGTAAAACCTCCAAAAGGGCGATTTAAGAAAACATCTTCGGGTGATCTGACTTCGAGGGGCCAAAACGGTATTATGAGTTTGGAATTTGGGAAAACTCCCAGAATGAAAGTTGTATATAATTGAAATATATTTCCAACCATAGGTCGTGGGTTCACAGACGACATCGGGATAAGGAGATATGGACGTTTTAAGGCGAGAAGGTCGGTGGGCCGGGCCCAACCTGAGCCCAACCGGGTCAGGCCCATTACCCACACCTTTTTAAATGAAATATCAGCCTTCTCTCCTCATTTTTCATACCAAAACACCCAGAAAATTCTGGAGAAAAAGAGAGAGGAGAGCCTAGAGAGAAAAACTAATTTTGACCAAAATCCGCACCCCGAAATCCGAAGCCCATGAAGAGAAAAGTGTCGTACGTCGTGTTGCCTTCAATTTGAGCTAAAAATCAACCAAGAAGAAGAGGGTGGACGTGGTGGCTGCATACTTAAGGTAAGATTAAGGTTCCTTTTCATTGTTAACAAGTTTATTCATAGTTTTAACGGATTAGAACGGAGGGAATAGTGTGTAGAAATGGATGAAATTCATGAAACTTTGTATGTTGATGTTGAGCCGTGAGTATGGACTTGTTTTGTGACAAGGAATGAACTAAATTTTATTTAGTATTTTTGGTTGTTGTGTTGTGGATTCTATGATGTAAATAAAGGTTTAATGAATTGAGTTGAAGATAAAATCGTGTGAAATGGGCTGTTTTGGAAGCTAATGTGAATTAAATATAGTTTCTTGTATTTATGAAGATAATGTTGCTAAAGTGTGGATTGTTGGTGTAGTTGATGAATTTGAAAGAAAGAAATGTGTTGTTGTTGTTCCTATTGGAATTGGGAAGTTTCGGGTTGCATGATGTATTGGAGGGGCTGATTTGAATATTTTGTGGATTGTCCGAAGTGCTCTTGAATCTTGTTTAAATGGTTTGGATTAGTACTTGAACGTGTGAATATTGATGTTGGTTTGATCGTATGCGGTTGATTTGAATGAAAATTTAATGTCGTCAAATTATGTAGAAAGGAGATATTAATGTTAGAATGCGTTTGAAATTACTTATTGATATTGTTGGAATGGTTGTTGGTATTGTTGTTGATGATATTGGCCGAGTTGAATTCTCGGGGTTGTTGAATTTATAGGGGAGATGCTGCCCAAATTTCTGTAGATAGAAATGATGGCTTGGAATTGAATTCTTCGATGCATATGACTAATGTTTGATGTCTAACGACATTATTGTAGATCTTGAGAAGCTGAGACTTAAGTTCGGAATAGCTTAGGAAGCGGACGAGGTATGTAAAGCTCAACCTTTCTTTCTTTTGGCATGTCTTAGTTGAAAGTAAGTTATGACACGAACCCCGAGGAAACTCTATTCTTGCGGTCCGAGCATGTTTATGGTCCTTATTTGTTTCTTGATATTCGTATTCTTAAAGTAGTCAAATTATGGTCTTTATGTTTTTCGCATGACTAAATTTCAAAAGTTGCATAAAAGTTTGTTTTCAAAAAGAGTTTTGTTCCTAAACGATCCCGAAACTACGAACGTCTGTAACTTCCACATAAAGGCTCGGATCGCTTCGATTTGTTCGTAGATAGTTCTAAAATGAATAAGGTTTGTAACTTTCCGAGGCGGACTCGGATTGGTTTGGCATAAGACTATGATCCCTATGGTTTGAATATGACTATGATCCCTATGGTTTTGCTAATACGTTTATGATGTATGCTATATTTCCGAAAAACATTTGATATAACTATTGTCCGACTTTCAAATGACATTCCGTTTAGACTACTTCATTGAGTCTTTGAGATGTTTTAATTGCATTTGGTTTCTCACTACTCGCTCGTGCTGCCTCAATATGTCCCTTCTTCATCGCGTCCCGGCCGTGCATGTATTTCGTGCACGACTCCATTGCATTATTCACCGCGTCCCTCACTAGAGGGCCGGGGCATGTTATATATATATATGATGATGATGTGATGATGGGGATGGCGGCCAGGATGGCATACCGAGTCCCTTGCTAGCGGGGCCGGGACACGCTATATGTTGCTACGATGATTTTATAACATTGACATGCATGATATATATTTTCGAAGGCAAGTCTTATGATTTTCTGTACTCTTTACTTCGCATGATCCCGCTTACTATATTTCATGCTTTACATAATCGCATATTCCGTACCGACCCCTTTTCTGGGGTCGCGTTTCATGCCGCGTGTATACCCGTATTTAGTTGAAGATATTAGTAAGATGTTCCCAATGATTGGCGAGCTCCATTTTCTCCGGAGTGCCGCCGAGTCGACATTATGATATGGTTTCATGTTCCCCGTCGGAGACTTTGCGTACGCGTCGTGTATGTAGTATGTCAATTTTGTAAGCGGCTCCATAAGCCGATGTATTGTGATGCATTATTTTACGGGTTTTATACGAGCACAAAGTCTTACTCGATTTGAAAAAAATGCAAAGCAAGTTTGTTTAAAATCTTTCATTATGTACTTATGTTATACTATGAGGGCCCAATATGATTATGAGGGTCACGAGAGTCAGCGGGTTCGCTCAGCCCTAAGTAAGGGTCGGGTTCCCATCACACCCTATCGGATTAAGGGTGTGACAATGATATTGTTGGCGTACCCATGTTGGTACTTGTGATATTGATCTGGTTATTGACGTTGACACATACATTGCACACATTCTCATCCTTCATGATATACTGTTGATACACTGTTGGTACTAGATGAAACAATGTGATGAGGGCTCAATTTTTAAATGAGAGCGATGTAAGAGTCCGATATCCGATGTTAGTCCCGGAATCATGGATTGAGTGAGTGCATGGACTCCGCGGGTCCCCCAAGGTGGTACCGGTGAGAACCCTCCGTGGGCAAAGATTTGGAGTCTCGTCTGTCTGTTGTGCAAAGATCCAGGACGAGGGGCACTTAGACTTAGCGAGTCACTTTGGGTTGTGCTACCGAAACGTGGAGGTATTTCATCCGGAGTATACACAACATTGTATGGAATTGCATTTGCATTCATACATTATTGCATTGCGTTGCATCATGGCTTATCTTGAGATGATTTGATATTTTACTTCTGATGTTGGTTTCGGATTGCACATATTGAGACTGGCAATTTGGGTTTAGATGCTCTACTTAGGCGATGACGTGTACTTGGTTCCAATTATGTTTGACTTATACTTGTTAATTTATCTACCTATCTTGCTTTATTGTCTGAATTATGTTAGATATACTTAGTCGGCCGATGCTACCTACCAGTACTGTGGTTTTGTCCTGACCTGCACTTGCTGCATTCTTTTATGAATGCAGATTTTCAGGTTGGATCTACTTCTATTTTTCGTGGCTAAAAGTTGCTTCGAGAATTGCTTAGAGTCTATAAGGTGAGCACGAGACGTCAGCTGCCTTGAAGATTCTTCTTATTTATGCTTATTTCCTATTCCGAGACATATTCAGACTCGATGAATTATTGATATTCCAGACTTATATATTTAGTTAGATGCTCTTGCATGATCGGACCAGATACTGGAGAGGATTTCATTTACTTCTGCTTTTTCTTATTTATATTATATTAAAATTGTGAGATTCGTTATTTTACTTCTTCCGCTTTTTCCTATTATTATTTGTGAATTTTGAGTTAAGGGTTCGCCTACCGACGTGGGAAAGGTAGGTACCGGCACGACTTAGTGAAATTGTGTCGTGACAAGTTGGTATCAGAGCCCTAGGTTACCCGGTCTATAATACAAGAGTGTGTCTAAGTAGAGTCTTGTGGATAAGTACGATGAGGTCCGTACTTATCTGCGAGAGGCTATAAGATATTTAGGAAACTTCAAATTCTTTCATTCTATCATGCGACTTTATTCAAATTGGTATCTGAACTTTCTTATCTTAATCACCCTCGGAGGGTGGACACTCGTCCTTAAATTGTTATATAAATGGTTGATCTATGATGTGGTGGTTTGGTGTGAGATGTGTTATTCTGATTCAAGAAAGTGATCAAGTTTAGTCTTTAGTTATGGCCTGAGGTTTCGATTGTGTGGAGTCGCGATTAGACTCGGTTGTTGTGTGGAGTCGCGATTAGACTCGCTTATTGTGAGGGTTCGTGAGAAATGGGAAAGATTGTTCATAGGGTTACATGGTCTCCGTGTTTAAGTGTTGGGTTGCTCGGAAGTGATAAGTGCATTTATGGCTCAATGATAGTGGGTTGCTCGATGATTTGATCGTTTTGACTTTAGCTTCCTCAATCCTTTATGATGGTGCGCGTGATACTAGTGAACCAATGGTGGGTCAACGTTTTAGCAACGGTGGAGTATTAGACTTTGATATGCGAGAACAAATGTAAGTTCAAAGGATGACCACCAAATGTGGGCAAGTCAGACAGATCGTTGTAATGAAGGAAGACTTTGGTGGAAAGCGCATAGCGAAGTGAGACTTCATAGAATATCTTGGGCATGAGTACTTTTCGAGAGTTTGGGAAGGGGAAAATTGGTATCTAGCATGGTTGTCAGGATAAGGTTGCTACTAGTGCTAAGGTTATTTTTTATATAAGTTAGTTGATGTTAAAGGACTACTCAATTTTTAAGTGAATGTTATAGGCACATCATTGATCGGTAAATTTGACTGGGTGTTAACTTTTGAGGAGTTAGTAATTGACTGATGGAAAGGATTTCAAATACGGGCGTATGCGATGAGATAATGACTTGGGAAGCTACTAGTTATTTCACTTAGAATTAAAGAGAAGCATTGCTATTGTTGTGGTTCGTTCGGCTTAGAGGGATGATTAGTTTAGAGGATCGAGTGGATCGAGTGTTTGTCGATAGAGAGTGATAAAAAGTGATTTGAAATGAAGTACGAGGACTAAAGGGTCACAATAAGGCATCTTAATTTCGGGTTCGTAAAACTTGAGGTGAGGTAACAAGAGTACGTGAGTTATGATTAGACTGTGGGAGCATTATATCATGATGTACTGTAAGGAGTGTGACCGATGAGGTTGATGGGTGTCTACAAGGTTAAGGGCAGAAAGAAAATCAATGAAGCAAGAGTTACGATTTATACGCGGGGGTTACAAGCTACAAGATAGTGTGCAGTTGGCTTAAGAGTTTATGGATGGATTGTATATTTGGTTATGTCATAGACTAATAGAGATTAATGGTGGACTGAGGATAGGAACCTTATATTCATTGTGTTATTGGCGAGATCCCTCTACTAGTGTGTTATTACTTAGCTTGGGTGATTGAATAAAAAAAGGGATAGTCGTGCAAGTGGTTAGAGGTATTCAGATTAGATAATTGAGGTAAGAGGCGATTCTTTGAGGACTAATAACGTTAAGGGTTTGAGTAAGGGATTATTAAACATCGATATTTGAAATGATAGAATAGACGATGATAGGTTAACTGATTTAAGTTCGGTATACAATTTGAAAATTGAGTAAGGCAATTTGGGCAAGGACGAATCAGTGGGATACATAAGGATATTAGTGATACTGTTATGTGATATGCAGGATTTAGAGAGCGTTCAGTTCAGAGTGGTAAGTGTTAAGGAAACGTTAATGTGCAGAGTGTGTGATATAATCCTAGGAAACGCTAATGTACAGAGTGTGTGGTACGATCTTAGCTCCAGGGTTAATTTGGCTAGTTTACAAGATTTATGATTACGTGGTATTCGATGAAGTGGATTCGAGGATTGATTACGGTATCGATGATCGTGAAGTGATTAGAAAATTGGGGAATTGACGAGTCGAGAAAAGGTATAGATGATTGTGAATCAATAAGAAAAGGTACATCTTGGGATTGGGGGGGATGGGTTTGGGGGGTCGTCTTTTTGCATTTTCGTTGAGAT
>NC_081351.1:62428183-62452004 GCF_029784015.1 Lycium ferocissimum
TTTTTAATGTTTATCCTTAGTTTTTTTTGGACTTTTGGGGACGGGGGGCCCCCCCCCGTCATATGATTTTTTTTCAAGGGGTCCGTGGACATATTTTGTGGGTGGCCCTTTCCGTATGATTGTGTTTTTTTCCGTTTGGGGGCGACCCCAGGGGCCGCGGGGCCGTCCGCTTATGTATATGACTTTCGTGCCCGGGGGGTTTTTGTGGTTTTTCTGGTTTTTTTGGGTTAGTCAAAAACAAAGGAAACCCCCGGAATTTTTTTTAAAATTATCTAAATTTGAAATATATTATCGGCATATATTTGATGGGTTCTTATGTTTGAGAAGGTTTCCCAGAATGTGGGGTGCCGACCGGGCCCCAAACCCCACGGGGTTTCGTGACGAACCCCCTAAAAGGAATTGGGAAAAAGAATCCCCCGTATTTCCCCTTTTCGAAAGCCGAACAAAAGTCTAGAAATATAGCGCTACATGAGTATTCGAATTTACTAAACAAAAAATAAGGGAAAAGAACTAAACCCCTTCTCCCCCTTTTAAATTGGGAACATCACTTTGGGAAATCTGCTAATATTGATCCCTAATCATATTCATCCTTCATAGGTTTTCAATCTTTCCCAAAACCCTTTTTACAAAAATTTTTTTATGAAAGAAACCCCCTTTTAGAAACCCCTAAGTCTCAAAATTTTTTCATCATTTAATAATTGAATTTTTCCCCTAGGAAATAATGCTCTTAGATAAAAAAAAAAAATCGAAAACCCCTTCATTCTTAAAGGGTTTTGGGGCAGGGTTCTATCCTTTCATTAAAAATTTGAGACCCTTAACAATCAGGGAACCAACAATAAAGGGAAAAACAAAGTGGGGTTACTTACCTTTCAAATTTTTAGCCCAGTTTTAAAATTTTTACCAGGGAATTCTTGGAAACCGGGGGTTGGGGGGAAGGGTCTGTAAAAATAAAACACTTTTTCTCGTCCTTTTGGGCGGTTCGTTAAAAGGGAAACCTCTCACTATGGAGGACCTCATTAACCCCCGCTCCCCTCGACGGCCAGCCCCGCAGACGGCCCTAGGGGGGTCCTACCTCGGGATTTTTGACCAATACCGTTTTCCCCACCCCCCCCAAAATCCAACACCAATCCGAGGCCCTAACGAAACAAAACATACACATATACATAAAAACACCAGGGACTCCCCCCGGGCCTTAAAATTTCCCCGAAGGTCTAGTTTTCAAAGTCACCCCCCAAAGACCAGGGGGTCGTTACCCCCTTTTCCTTTTTCCTCATCACCCTAGAAAGGGAAAACACGGGTTTTGTTTTCCGCATGTTGCCAACAAATTAGGAAAAACTTTAAAAGGATTGCCTTTTTCTATCTAATTTGATCAAACAGGTAAAACCCCGCCTTCTTTGCTTTTTGTTAAAAGTCAAAAAAGATATACCTTAATTTTTTGTTTTTCTAATTTTAAACCTTTGGTTTTTGGCTCTATGAAGGGAAATTCAAGAGAATTCCCCAAATCACCCCCCACATCGACCCTGGGGTTTGGGGCCCATAAAATTTGGGGTCTATAAATAACCCCAATTAACAACCCCGGAAAGAAATTGGATATTTACAAGAAAAACAAAAACAGGCTTTAAAAAAAAGATTTGGAATGACATTAGTTTTTTACCTTGTTAATCTTTTCTTTTTTTGTTTTGATTCGGGGGGAACGGGGAATTCCCCAACAAATTTTTAAAAGGGATTTAAAAAAGGTAAAAATCCCTTTGTTTAGTCTATAATTTTAAGGGTGTTCTTTTTTTTGTTTGGGGTTTATTCTGGTTTAAATTTTATTTAACTTATTGTTTTTTTAATAAAATTATTTTGGGTTTAATCTAATATAGTGTCATTTAAATTCTTATGTGTTGGCTAATGGTTGTTTGTTGTTAAATTTAGTTTGATTGGAAAAGATTTAAGGATGTCCTATTTAATTAGTTTTTAAGGGTTTTTGAATCTAAAAATTCAGTATTTTTGATTTGGGGGGCAATATTAGTCTAGTTCCTTTGTTATATAAAATTCTTTCCTTTTGAAAAAGTAATATTGTGTTAAAATGATTAATATGTTTAGATTAGTTTATAAGGCTATTTATTTAACTGTTTTATTTTGGGCCCTTTGGGGGGTTGTGAGTTAAATATGGTTAATCTTAGATTCAATTGGGGTTTAGATAAAAAATAGGAATTTGACTTTAAAATTAAATCAGCCCAATCTTTTTCGCATGTTTAAGGGTCTATTGACATTTGATTTTTAGAATGTTCATCATTTTTGTTTCTTTAGGGTACTAGTCCTTTCGTGTTCAAATGGGGGAGTTCATCCCCTAGGCCCTCTTTTTGTTAAAATTTAAAACAAGTGGCTGCCGCTAGTGTATTTTTGGGATGGTTTCATTTATATTTGACAAAATGCTAATGGTATTGTATGATTTGATATGCCTCTACATGGTCTTTTAATGAAATTTCAAGTTTACTTTCAACTAATTTGAGCCAGGTGGAATAGTTTTTGATTTAACTTTGGATAATTTTTTTTGGTAGTGTGTATTTTGATGTTTTATGTAACCGTATGCATCGTTGTTGGGTTTGGGGTTTACTTAGTTTGGGTTCTATGTTCTTTTAAGCTATTAAAATGTTTAGGACTTTGCAAAATCATCTAAGCAAAGTTGGGTCCCCTTACCTTTTTATTTATTATCCCCCTATGCACACGTTATTTTCCATGTTTGGTTTGTCCTTCCCAAGGGTTTCATTAGATAAAAAGTCACATTCATGTGAAGTTTGATCTTGTTTGGGTAAATATTACATTTTAACTCTAAGAAAATGATAAAAAAGTTTTGGGAATTTAGAATTTTTGTCCCATCTTTATTAAATGTAGTTAAGTTTGTCTTCTTTATTCCCCCTAAAAAGGGATAGCTTAGCCAAAATTGACCCATATCCGAAAGCCCTTAAATAGTTATTTTTTCCCTTTTCATGTCTCCGTACCGGAACTTTTTTCTGTTTAAACAAAAAATACCCTTTTTTAATGTTACCCCTTTTTTGTTTTTTTAAATGACCTATCCCTTAATTTTAAATTTTTGCATTAGTATTTTGATTCACTAAAGCTTTTTGTTTTGCATTTCCAAATTTTGCCGATAACCTTATCTCGTTAGGGGTGATAGGGAGGTTTAGTACTTAAATAAATAATGTTGAAGGGCTTGTTCCATCGGTCTTTTTTAATTGGGCTTTTTTATCGTTTCCCCTTTTTAAACTTTGGGTCCGTTCCCCCTTTTTCCTTAATTGATTTTCTATGTGTGTGTGTGTATATCCTTTTAGTTTAGTTAGAGAATTACTAAGCTAGGTGCCCATCGGATATTTTCTTTTCCCCTTTTTTTTGCATAAAAACACATTCGGGGATTTTGGAAATTCCCTTTTTTAAACCATATTTGGGGAAAAGGGCCAACTCTCTTTTATGAGTCCGAACAAAAAAACGCAAAAAGGCCCAAACCCTTGGGGGAAAATGACAACTAAGGGCCCGACACCCACTTTCCAACTTTCTCTTTTTTTATTTTTATATAAATTTGTATATGTATTGTACGTAAACAAATGATTGTAAAATATTAAAAAAAACGAAAGTTTTAGAACTTAAAAATTTCATGAAAGTTAGGAATTTTCAAAGATTTTCAAATCAAACTTGTAACAAATGAATTAAACGCATGAAATTTGCAATTGATTTTGATAAATAGCTTTTATAAAAAAAAAAGATTGATTTCCAAAAAAAAAAAAGAAGTAGCACAAGTGATTCCAAAAAACCAACTTCAAAAATTTAAAGGGTTTTTTTAAACATTTGGGGACGCTAAACCAAGTCATTTAAACAAGAGGAAAAGTTTTAAAATTTATTTTGGGGGAAAGGGTTTAAAAGTAGGATATGGTTGGACTAAAATTGACAAAAGCTAAACAAAAAAACAAACTTTTTTTATACTTGTATACCCATGGCATATTTACAAAAGAAATACCTCAAATTTTCAAAGAAATTGTAAGTATTAAATTGAAATAAACACTTTTTTTAAATTGTGAACCACCCAAAGGAAACCTTGAGTGTTTTTGGGCCGGGAAAAAGGACCGTTTAAACCTTATATGCATTTTCCAAAAAAATTAAACTTTTTCAAATAAATGATTTTTTGCCAAAGTAGTTGGATATGCCAGACATGTTATCATAATAACCCATTTTTAAACAAATAAAACAATAATCACACTTAGGGCCCTAGGCAACCGTATTCACGGGTCGTTAAAAGGGTTAAAACCTTCCCTGGGGATCACCAAACCCTTATCTCAAACTTTGTTTTAAAAAAAATTTTTTTCCCTTTTTTGAAAAACCCTTTTTGGGTTTTCCCAATTTTCCTTATAAAAGGCGCCCCCAAAATCCAAAAACCAAAAAGAGTCAAAAATAAATAGTTTTTTTGTCTCGAAAAAGTAATTGAAAAATCGATGACCCAAAAAAATAGATGATCAAAGAATGAACAAAAAAAAAAGGTAAAAGTTGTATTAAAAAAGATCAAGGCCCAAAACGATTATATGGAAAAATTCAAAAATTTTGTAAAAAACAAAATAGTCCATGAAGGATCTAAAAGAAAAAAGGGGCTCAAAAAATTTTTTTCAAAAAAAAAGATCAAGAAAAAACATTGAATAAACCCCCTTTTACACTTTCCTTTTTTTTTGTTACACAAAAATATTGATAAATTTTAAGCCAATCAAGAAGAAATTTAAAATCATATTTAACTACAAGGGCCAAATATTGAAACAACATAACATGAACCACATCCAAATTCCTATATTTAGATGGCCTTCTTAGTTAAAACACACAAACGACACAAAAAACTACTTCTTCGAGTTTTCAAAAAAACCCGGGATCTCAAATTTTGAGTGTAACAAAGAAAAGGAAAGAGTGTCTCTCTTTTAGATTGTTGTGTCGGGGTAAATTTCTTTTATGAACTTGTAAAAACCCAAAAAGCCAAACGGAGGGGAAGAATTGAAAAAACACATTTGTATGACCGGTTTGGGGACTCATTTTGTGGGAATAATTGAAAAATTAAAATTTATATAGAAATAGTGAAAAAAATCATTGGTGAACAAAGTAAAAAAATCAATTGAGTTGACCCAAGAACTAAAAGGATTAATAACCTTTGGTTCAAAAAGGGGGGAATATAGTTTGCACCCCATATGAACCAAAAAAAAAAAGGGTTAATGTTTACTTTTTGGGCCCTTTCATTATTATAAGTGATACATCTAATTAATTATTTAAAGGAGTTAAGTTCTCTTTTGGAAAGAAAAATCGGAAAATGATTAAATTTTTTTGGAGTACTTCCCCCTTCGAGTTTCCAACAAGATCTTAAGAGAAGGGAATAGACTTATTGAGCTATAAGATGCCGAATGACCAAATTTTAAACTTTCCCTTTACATTACATGTGTGTTTTCCGGATACCTTTTGCATTGTAAGAACTATGTTTTTTGGCAAAAGGGGGAAATTGTGGAATATAAATAAACATAAAAAATTTTTAGGGAAACCCCTTTGCCGGGTTTTGGGGGGAGGGGGGCCCCTGACAAAAAAGGGGAAATTTTTCCCCAAACCCCCAAACAAGCCTAAAAATTTTAAAGGGTTTACAATGCCCCTTTAAAACAAAGGGAATTGTTCCAATAGTGCCGCCCTCCCTTAACACTCAATATTTCCCAAAATTTAGAACACTTCAAGACTCGTCTGTAAAAGGTCTCTTGTAACCGTCAAACAAAATTTACACAAAGCTCACAACGATAAATATAAAAACCCCAAAACCCCAAAACCCCTTGGAAAAAAAAAATCTTGGCCGGGTTCTTTGTTTTGAGGGGGTTCTCGGAAACCTGTGGACTACCCTCCTGATGCCCATTGGAATGTCATTTTTTGGTCAAGCTTCAAATTTTGCTCATTTTGTGTTTATATAAAAGTAGTTGTTGCCTTTCTTGTTTGAATCCCCGGGGTATTGGTTTCATAATTGCATATGAAAACTAATTTTTTTTTTTTTTTTATTTGATCCCCTTTCTTTCCTTTGTGATGTGGGTTTCCTTTTTCCTACAAATGTTTTCCCTTTTCATCTTATGATAAAAATTTCCCATATAGTTAACTCTTAATCCTCATGAAATATGAAAGAAAATTCTAATTCCCCTAGTCGAAAAAAATTGTTCTTCAACGTTAAAGTGTCCCCAAAAGGATCAATTTCGGGTTTTTTCCCCGAGTTTAGCTTCTTTAAATTTTTAAAGACCCGTTTGGACCTCTAGTTCTTAATGTTTTTTATGTCCCCCTCTACTTGTTATCTTATGGATGCGAGTTTGTTAAAGCATAAAAATATCATTTTTAGATCAAACATTATAGTCGAAATCAACAATTTCCCATTTTTTTGTTTAACCAACACTCTATCTTCGTTTTGAGACCTAAGGCTCCTAAAAAAGGGTTTGTAAGTTTGTTTTATTCCCCTCGAAACAAAAAGGGTTTGGTGCTAAATAGTGGGGCTGGACTTAACCTTCCTTCATTAACCCCTTTGATGGCTAGTTTGTGGTAAAAATGTTTTTTTTGGCCTTTTAATCTTTTTTAGGGACAACCTTTCATTTTTTCAACCGAAAGGCTAGGTTGGTACAACCCGATCATTCCCAAAATTTTTTTCCGGAACATCTCCCATATGCCCGTTTTGAAAAGAATTCTTCGTGGAAGTTTAAAGACCGGCTCTTTTCGTTCCCCGGGGGAAAATTTTTTTCTCTCTTGGTCCTTTTTGGTTTTAAAGCGAGTTCTTTTTAAGTAAGAACTAGTCTTTTCAAGGGAAAATTGATAGTTGGGGAGCTTTTTATTTAATCATCTTGGACCACCTTAATAATGTCATTTTTATGTAATGTTACCCTAATATATCCCTTGGCATAGGAAAAACTTTTCCATTTTGACATTATCAAAAGCAAGTTTTTTAATAGACTTTTTAAGAACCGATCGTTTGGAATTTAAGCTTGTTTTCCCCAAATAACTTTCCCCGAGATTCATTTGGATTTATGATTCGGGGAGGGGGTTTTGGGTCCCCGGGGAAAACGGGGGGTTTGAAAACTTTAGAAAAATTGGAAATTCTTGTAAGTAAAATTTGGGAAATTTGACCAAAGTCAACATCGAGGGCAAATGAGTCTTTTTTTAAAATTTCATCAATCTATTAGGTCGAATGTAATTTTGACCTTTGTCGAGCCATTGGTTTTGGGGCCCCGGGTGTACGGGAGGATTTGAGTCATTAGTTGAGAAACTAGTTAATTAAGGATTTGGAGTTGACGTCATGCCACAAACGGGAGGCGTACGAGTACCCACGCTCTTTATTTCTGGCCCCGTGAACAACAATTTGTGACTCATCCTTGAATACAAAACAAACAATCTAGGTCGAAAGGTCAATCCGTAAGACAATCAATACCATCTTAGGCCAAGGCGTCATGCTCGTAATAATCCGTAAAGAACAACCGTCTAACCGATAGGGATATCCCAAAGAGATATATACATTTATTATGGGTCGACAAGGCCACCATGTCACATACTATACTCATGAAAGTGGATACGTTTAGAATCCATAAGAAGAACAAAACCGTATTGTGGTCCGGACAAAGGTCCCGGCCTACCCATCATATCTCAGAGCAACTGAAACATTCCACTCGACCTAGTAAATCTCGATGAAATGGAGCTTACCAATCAATCGAATCCCACAAACCTACCTATGAGGTTCTATCAAGATAGACACGTTGGTGTACGAATGCAAAAGATACCCGTAAAAGTGACGCAGGAATAAAGTACCCCATAATAAATAACCGAATAACTATAATATAAACTAATTTAAGTAAAAAATTGAGAATCAAGGGTACCCTGGAAGTACTCTTACTTGCTCCGTCTCATCTCATATGTAATATAATATCTCTGCCCGGCCATATCAAGCTCAGTATATCTCTGTCCGGCCATATAAGGCTCGGTATATCTCTGTTCGGCCATATAAGGTTCGATAAATCTCTGTGTAATAATAGTACAATGTATAAACTCTCTACTCTCTCTACTGACATGGAATAAGTATGAACTGAATATGGATTCCCGATGGGTGACGACGATAACATAATCGAGATATGATAACAATAAAAAGAGATTCTATAAACAACTCTTCGTTTGTACACTTTTTCCGTAAAATTGTTTTAGTTATGAAATCATGCCAACCAAAGAATAGGATATAAAAGAAAAAGGGGTATAGCCATTACATGTCATTAATCAGACCAATCTACATACAACGATAATAAGACTATCATCAACTAAAGCGAGGATCAGTTAATACGAGATAACAAGAACATGTTCTTTGTCCTATAGCAACAACCAACATGCTACTATAGCATCCCTTCTTCAATATACATGATAAATTTCAACACCAAGAATATAAATAAGTTATTCTCATGTTCTCCAGCCCATTTTATACCATGAGAACAATCCCAAAATAGTCCACGCCAATACAACAACGCCAAAATGATTTCCAACCTTTATTTCACAGCATTTCATCAAACAAACTAGCCATGGCTTACAAAAGCTCAATTACAAGAAGGGAGGGTAATCTACCTTAGAACACAAGAATAGTCCTCAATCTTAGATTATTTCACTTTCTAATTCCTTCAAATCAACCACAAGATGAAGAGAAACAAATCCACCAAGCACCACGAGATTCCCGACATTTGATTCAATGTTTCGCTTTAGTTTTGGCTCTTGGATTCTAAGGAACCTTTATAGAGAGTTTATAGGTGCTTAGGTCCTGAGGATATAAGAAATGAAGTCAAAATGAAGAGCCACAAATTTATACATCAAAAAACAACTTCTCATCGCTCAATTCTTACGCTACCATCTACAAGCCGTAATTCCTATTCAGTTACGGTCCGCAACGTGGCCATAAATGCTGTCTCGCTCTCAGAACTGCTATCTTGGAAACGCACATAACCTTCTATATAAAGCTCGATTGATGAATGGTTTGGATGCGTTGGAAACCAGACTCGATAAACCCGAACATGGATAGTAATTCACCCCGTAACTCCTTGTATACTTCGAGATATAACCAGCTGCAACATGTGGCCAAACTCGTCGTTACTCGCTAATCAAATGTAGGACTTTTGATGGAATTTAATCTCGTTCAATTTTTTAACCTCTAATCCTCATGACACGTACTTAATGATTGTTAAATACGGGCGACACTGTAATATTAAAGATAATTTTGTTCCCCGAGCTTACGTCGACTAACTTACGACGCAACATAGCTGCATTAAACACGAGATGCCATCGACCACCGTTAACATCGAGTCAAGACGACCTCTTTTTGGGAGTTTGGAGAGCATTAGCAAAGTTCGTAGTATGTTTTATGACCGAAATGCATATTTAGTTTGTGTCCGGAAGCACTAGAATTTTCTAAGAGCTCAGGCTGCCGATTTTGGCCTTCGCGTTTGCAAATAGCCGTCGCATTTGCGATGGGCCGCGGGCTAAGGCATCACGTTTCACGATGTGCCAACTACGATCATGATGGGTCGGTCAGGTGGTCAAGTTGCATTCACGAGGTCTAAAATACTTGAAAGGTAAGTCCATTAAGGGTGGGATGGTGACCCTAACGGCCGGGTAGCAGTATTTATTGTAACGACCCGCTAGGTGTTAGCGGGGGTAACTTAGAAAACTAGACCTCCATTGAGAATTTTTTAGGATAAGTGGTGAGTCTCGTAGTGTGTTTTATGTATATGTGTTTGTTTGGTTTTGCGTCCGTCAGTAATTTGACAGTGTTGGGATTTTCTGGGAAAAACTAGTGAAAAAATCGATCAAAATGGATAGCCGCAAAGCAGTAGGACCACCATAGCCGGGTCCGTAGTAAGGCGTAGGCTCGCCAATGCAGAAGTCGAGAATTAATGAAGTCCGCCATAGCGAGACCGTCATATGAAACACCAACCGCAAAGCAGCTGGTCGTAGCTGGAGTGCGAATCCGCATTTTATATTCTTTATTCCGAGGTTAAAGCAAAACTTTTGGAAGGTAACTCTCCAACCACTCACTTGTTCATTTCATCATATAGTTAGGTACCATGATTAGTTAAAGGTTTTTTAATGGTGAATGAAAGTATAGAACCCTAGAAGTTACGAACCCTCGAATAAATGAGTGGGTTATTGATTTTATTTTGGTTTAATCATCTGTGGAGTACATATTATCACTTTCCAGACGAGAATTTGATTATTAAATGATTTAGGAATGACATTGAGACTTTCGGTTTCATAAAGATGCAGAATCTTAGCATAAAATCGTCAGGTATGGTTGAAAAAGATTAAAAAAACATAGATTGACGGGATATGATTTTGGGATTGATTTTGATGCGAAGTCACACTTAGTGGTAGCCCATTTGAAAAAGGGTGAAGTATTCGGTTCTCTTCCCAATTGTTGTTTGTCAGTAAATGATACATTACTCACTTAGCGTTATTTATCGCTAGACTTTGAATGTTCAAGCTTACGTAAAGTGAAAAGCTATCTATACATTGATCGCATTGTCCCAGCTTCTTCTTGCTGCAGTGTTGCGCCTACTTGATTTAGACTTTGATTAGTTGATTGTATATGTTATGAAATTGATATGAGAAGAATGATTAGTATTTCCTAGCATACAAAGAGTGGTTGCAAATTCCTTATTTGATATTATTGGATTGACAGATGTGATTATCAATTATGATGTGATAAAGAAGGAGTTAATGAATACTATTATTGTTGGCTTGGAGTAATCCCATATTCATGTTATTGTTGAATTGATTCTTGAGTCTTGAAACGACTTGTGACATGGTGACTTGTGTTCCCTGATATTGATTTATTGATTGTTCACATTCTTTAATTCATTGTGGAACGGAAATACGGTCTGATGAGAAAGATAATATAAATATGAAAAGGCACATTTGACAAGTGCTTATGATGCCTAAGCTATGGGCTCGCATCCAAGTTAGTGGTACATGGACAGACGGGTCCCTCCGTGAGTCTTAGCTACTCCGGGCAAACATTACCATTTAGCATATGTGTACGAATATGTGATAGAGTTGAGATATTTCGTGAGTTATGGTTATGTTGGCAATGACACGGGTTGAGTTACTTGTATTGATTTCTATGTGTGTGGGCTTATCTTATTTCGGTGTTGGATGATTCTTGTGATAGTTTCATATGGTTATGTGTTGTTGTGCCTATCTGTCTATTCAATTGATTTTATGCATGATACTAATCTTAGTCGGCCTATGATATCTACTGGTACACAGTGTTTATACTGATACTACCTTGCTGTATTCTTTTGAGTGCGGATTGTAATCCACAGACGTCTACCAGACCTCATATTTAGTGTGAGGCTAATTTTCGACAGATTTGAGGGTGAGCTCCTATCCATCTTTAGGCCGCCAAAAGATCTTTATCATTTTCGATGTCTATTTCATTTAAGACATTTATGTTTACTTCATATAGTTGTTCATTCTTAGACAGTTATGTTTTAGAGTCCTTGTATGATGACTTTCGAATATTGGTGTTGTAATTGTTAGACTTCCACATTCATTAATTTTGTATGGCATGACTAGACGTTTTAGATAGTTATTACTTTTGTTATATTCTTGATTTGTCTAAAAGTGGCTAACTAATTAGTAATCGTTGCATGATTGGTTAAGGGGATTGGTTCACCCACTAGGTGAATTAGTGTGGGTACCACTCACTGTTATTTGGGTCGTGACAAAATGATATCAGAGCTCTAGATTTGTCGATCTCGTTGTATAAGGACATGTCTAGTAGAGTCATGCAGATCGGTACAGAGACATCTGTACTTATCTTCGAGAGGCTATAGGACACTAGAAAAAATCAAATTCTTTCTTTCTTTCGTGCTAGTTGACTCCAATTGGTATTTGGATAATTCAAATTTGTATCTGACTTTTCTTTCTATTCTTTCACTGATGGCGAGCACTCGTGCAATAGCAGCAGCTAATGAGGTACCCGCGCTGGCCACTGGGTCACAGGTCGTGGTAGAGGTCAGGCTGCTGGGGCCGCAGTTCGTGGTGGAGGTGAGGCCAGGGGCCGTGGCCATGGTAGAGGTAGGGGAGCAGCAGTACCAATTAGGGGCGGGGCTCCTGTGGCTAGTTAGCATAGTGCTAAGTCCCCTGAGCCTCGCATAGTTCCGCATAAGGCTCGCAGTTTCGGCAGCCGCCCTCAACCGTATATTATAGCTCCTCCAGTGTTTTCAGACATTATGGTTCGAGTGTTGAGCCGTCTGAATGGGTTGACAGGGGCAGGTATGTTACCAGCCGTTTCGGATTCTCAGGGTGCCAGAGTGGGTGATCCAGCTCCGAGCGAAGTTCGTGCTCCGGGGTTACAACATGCTGCAGCTGTGGCTCCTCGTTTAAATATGGCTCTAGGATTGGAGGTATTTCCTAGACCAGTGGGAGGTCCGGTGTTGACCGGGGATGAGCATGATTTGTTCTAGAGGTTCACTAAGATGACGCCTCCAGAGTTCTTTGGCATAATGTTGAGGATGCGGATGAGTTCATCATGGACTGTCATGAAAGGCTCCATAAGATGGGGGCAGTAGAGAAGTATGGTGTGGAGTTTGGCGACCTTCCGCCTGGGTGATGCCAAGTTATGGTGGAGGGCTTTTGTAAAGTGTAAGCCAGCGGGATCACCTCCTTTGACATGGACTCAGTTTTATCAGGTGTTCTTAGACAAGTATGTTTCTCATACTTTGAGGGACCACAGGCGGGATGAGTTTAGTAACATTGAGCAGGGTAATTTATTTGTGGCTTCTTATGAGGCTCGGTTCCATTCGTTGTCTCGCTATGCTCTCCAGCTTGTGCCTATTGAAGAGGAGAGTGTTAGGACATTTGTGAAGGGGTTGAACACTGCTCTTTAGTTGTCAGCTCTTCAGCTTGCAGCAACAGGTGCTTCCTTTCAAGAAGCGATGGATCATGTTTGGACCGTCAAGAGTGTGAGGCAGGAAAGTTAAAATAAGTACACGAAGAAAAAGGCCCGAAAGTGTGGTATTTTCAGTGGCTCTTTCTCTAAGGGCCAGAGCTCTCAGGTCTTTTCGAGATGCCCTATTCAGTACCTACGCAGTTACGGTTGGAGGCCCATCGTGGGCCAAATGAGCACTATTATAGTCAACCTAAGGGTTCGCGGACGAGCTCCCATTATGGTGGTTATGCGTCTTTTTCGTCGCATCCGATGCTAGACGGCGGATGCTTTGAGTGTGGTGATACGGGGCTTTTCAAGAGAAATTGTCCCAGACTTAGGCAAGGTGGCCAGGGTACTAAGTTTCAAGCTCAGAGAGTTCTAGTATCAGGTAGAGGGGGAGGGTCTTATGGGTGTAACCGCGCGCAGTCTGGGTGTGGCGGTAACACGGTTGGTTGAGGTGGCAACCAGCCTAGCAGAGGTGGGTTTTAGTTTGGTAGAGGTGGACATCAGCCCGACAGGGGTGGAGATCAGACAGGGCAGGTGGATCGTAATAGTTCACAGGCTACTGGCGGATGGGTTTATCGTTATGCCTTTCCTGGCAGGACAGAGGCTGAGGGCTCAGATGCAGTTATTACAAGTAATATCTCAGTCTGTCACTGGATGGCTTTTGTATTGTGTCACCCGGGTTCTACATTTTCTTATATGTCTACATATCTCTCTATGGGTCTTGATATGGTCTGTGATTTACTTGATTCCCCTATACATGTGTCTACTCCAGTTGGAGACTTTGTGGTTATAGATAGAGTCTTTAGATCATGTACTGTCACACCTATGGAGTATGGTACCTGGGTTGACATAGTGATTTTAGACATGGTAGATTTTGATGTCATCCTGGGCATAAGTTGGCTAGCTCCTTATCACGCAATCTTGGACTGTCATGCCAAGACAGTTACCTCAGCCACACTCGGGGTGCGTAGCCTTGAGTGGAAGGGTAACCTTAGTCCCTCCCTGAAGAAAATCATTTCCTTTATTCGTGCAAAGAAATTAGTAGATAAGGGGTGCTTAGCTTGTTTGGCATATATCCGTGATACCAGTGTTGACGGTCCATCTCTTGAGTCAGTTCCTGTGGTACGTGAGTTTGTGAAGGTATTTCCCGCAGACTTTCCAGGCATGCCACTGGATAGTGACATTGATTTATGTATTGATTTAAAGCTAGGGACCCGCCGTATATCTATCCTGCCATATCGGATACCATCAACAGAGTTGAGTGAATTAAAGGAACAACTTCAGGATCTTTTTAGTAAGGGTTTCATCCATCCGAGTGTCTTCCCGTGGGGCGCTCCGATTTTGTTTGTGAAAAATAATGATGGGGCTATACGGATGTGCTTTGATTACTGCCCGTTAAATAAAGTCACCATCCAAAATAAATACCCCATCCCTTGTATAGATGACTTGTTTCATCAGCTTCAGGGGGCTTCTATGATTTCGAAAATCGACTTAAGATTAGGTTATCATCAGTTGAAAATTCAGGCAGAGGATATTCCTAAGATAGCTTGGCGGACCAAGTATGGGCATTATGAGTTTCTGGTTATGTCTTTCAGCCTGACTAATGCCCCAACTGCTTTTATGGATTTGATGAATGACATTTTTAAGCCATACTTAGACTCCTTTGTGATAGTGTTTATTGATGACATTTTGGTTTATTCGAAGAGTAAGAAAGATCATGAAAAACACTTGAGGATGGTTCTTGGGTTGCTGAGAGAAAAGGAGTTGTACGCCAAGTTCCCTAAGTGTGAATTTTGGCTTGCATCTGTGTCCTTGGGGCATGTGGTTTCGAAGGAAGGGATTATGGTTGATGCAAAGAAGATTGAGGCGGTGAGAGATTGGGGTAGGCCTACATCAGTTACGAAGATTCGCAGCTTTGTGGGACTGGCCAGTTACTATTGTCTGATTGTGAAGGAGTGTGCCTCTATTACTTCACATTTGACCCTTTTGACTCAGAAAGAGGTACGCTTCCAGTGGTCCGACGATAGTAAGGAAAGCTTCCAAAAGCTCAAGACTTTATTGACTACATCTCCTATTCTACCTTTGCCCGTGGAAGGCAAGGACTTTGTAGTTTATTGTGACGCTTCTTGTTCGGGTTTGGGTGTTGTTTTGATGCAGGAAAAGAAGGTGATTGCTTATACTTCCAGACAGCTAAAGATTCATGAGAAGAACTATCCTACTCATGACTTGGAGTTGGCGGTAGTGGTTTTTGCATTGAAGATTTGAAGGCACTATCTCTATAGTGCTCGTTGTGAGGTATTTATTGGTCATTGTAGTCTTCAGTATGTGTTTACTCAGAGTGATCTTAATTCTAGGCAGTGGAGATGGATGGAGTTGCTTAAGGATTACAATATTACCATCTTGTATCATCTTGGCATGGAAAATGTGGTAGCAGATGCCTTGACCAAAAATCAGGTAGCATGGGCAATTTAGCTCGGTTGATTGTGTCAGAGCATCCGTTGTCTAGGGAGGTTCATATTCTGGCCAACACTTTCATGAGGCTTGATATGTCTGGTTCGGGCAGAGTATTGGTTTGTTTGATGATGAGAGTTTGAGTAAGATTCGCTGCAAGGTCTTGTGTGATGAGGCTAAAGAGGCCATGATTGATGATGAGGGAGTCCTGAGAATCAAGGAGCGAGTTTGGGTTCCTCGTGTTAATGATCTAATTAGTACGATTCTTGCGGAGGCTCACAGTTCTAGATATTCCATTCATCCTACTGCTACCAAGATGTACCGCGACTTAAGGCAGCACTGCTGGTGGGCTAGGATGAAGCGTGATATTATTGAGTTCTTTGCACAGTGTTTGAATTGCTAGCAGGTGCAATACGAGCACCAGAGACCCGGGGGTACACTTCAGAGGATGCCCATACCAGAGCGGAAGTGGGGGAGGATAGCGATGGACTTTGTGGTTGTAACACCTCGTACCCCTAACCAGCTTACGTTCATGATTCAGGACTTAGAAACCAAAATGGAAGTGTTGGAATCTGAAAATTCCTTCATCACGATGAAAGTACGTTTTACGACCAAAGTACGGGCCGTACAAAGATGTATGGGCCATACAATGGTGGGCGTAGATAATGAGGAACTGGCAGAGAGCACTGAGAGTTTTCAACCCAAGTACGGGAAGAATGTACGGACCATACTTTGAAGTATGGGGCATACCTTGAGCCTATACTTCCCCCGTTGAAATTGATGATCACTGGAAAGTTGACCCAATGTACAGCCACGATTTACGGGCCGTACTTTGAAGTACAGGCTGTACCTTGAGGCCGTACTTCTCTCGCATCGGCCAGAAACTATAAATACGAGGGTTCAGTTCTATTTTTCACTTTTCACACTCCCTCCAGCCCTAGGACGAAATCTTCTCCTCCATCCATTAAAATTCACCAAGGTAAGTTATTCCAAGCCATCCTAAGTTAATTCTAACATGTATCCATGATTCCTAAATAAGAATTCATCCTTTTTAACCTAAGGTTTTCAAGAAAACCCATTTAAAGGATACAAGACTAAAGCTTTGGGATTCTTCTACAAAGTTCAGATTTTTATTATGAGTTTGGAGCATTACCAGGTATGTAGGGTTGCTATCTACGTGTGGGAACATCTTTGCTCATCCCCACGCCACTTCTTCTATAAAGTATGAGGTTATACGAAAACTAGAATTTTTAACCATGTTCATGATAACCCTAAGTTCATGTACCATGATATACCATGTTTGCTTTAATAGTTTGCTATTGTGTTCTTGATATTTCATTATGATTATTGAGAATCTGTCTGTAATCTATGAAAACCCATACTTTGCATTCCATGGGTTCTTACATGTGATTTATATTTTATTATATTTATTTTCAAGAAAATACTCTACATGCTTTATACGTTTTCATGGAAGATTACTATGAAGTGATATCCATGTACCTGCAAGTTATGATTTATGAAAGCCATGAGCAGCAAGTGCCACCTATTTTCCATGTTCATATTTTTGGGAGTTGCACAAATTACCAAGAAGGTTTCAAGCAGCCTGAAAGTACATTAGCCACCGTAGGATGAGAATCACTCCACGCATATTTAGGACGATTCCTTGATAATGATTGGATCCTTTCATGTTATATTTATATCTCATATCCCTGGCAAGGTATGGGAGCTCTGCAGGTAGGGTGCAAGTACCAGAACCATGTTGTCGGTTATATTTATGCTCTCCCTGCTCATAATGTTTTACTCATGTTATATCTATAGGTATTCATGTTCATGACTAGACTTCAGTTTCAGTTTCAGTTTTTATGATGTTATTTTCATGTCCCATGTTATTTCATTCAGTGGATTTACATACCAGTACATTCAATGTACTGACGTCCCTTTTATTTGCCCGAGGGCCTACATTTCATGATGCAGGTACGGATATATAGGACTATGCATCTTCTCAGTAGGACGTGCTCGTATCAGCCTATTGGTGAGCCTCATCTCCTTCGGGGTTTAGTCAGTCATTTATCCTATAGTAGTTATGCATTAAAGGTATGCTGGGGGCCTTGTCCTAGCAATTATGATTTCCATTTCAGACTCATGATAGAGGTTTCATAGAATAGACCAGTCAGTTATGTTATGTCAGATATTTAGAGTTGTTTAGCCATCTTTGGCTTGATCTATGATATTTTCGCATTCATGTTTTCAAACGAGTATTTTATAAATTATTATGACTTCATGTGTTTTCTTAAAGCCCATCATGTTTCATGTTACATTCCGCTCATGTATGCCTCATGATGATTCAGCAAGCCATGTGATTCGCTCGGTCACATGCAGTAAGGCACCGAGTGCCGTATTTCGCCTAGGCCATGGTTCAGGGTGTGACAGTGGTTCCAAAGACCTTGGGTAAGTTTGATTCGATTTGGGTCATTGTTGATAGATTGACCAAGTCTGCCTCTTTTATACCAGTTCAGATTACCCATACTGCTCAGAAGTTGGCCCAGATTTATATCCGGGAGATTGTTTGCCTGCATAGGATTCATATTTCCATCATATCTGATAGAGGCACAACGTTTACATCCAGATTTTGGGAGACTTTGCATTTAGAATTGGGTACTAGATTGGACCTTAGTACAGCTTTCCACCCTCAGACAGATGGTCAGTCTGAGCGGACTATTCTGGTCCCAGAGGATATGCTCCGAGCTTGTTTGATTGACTTCGGTGACCATTAGGATCGGTTCTTACCATTGGCTGAGTTTGCATATAACATAGTTTATCACTCGAGCATTGATATGGCCCCATTTGAGGCTCTTTATGGGAGGAGATGTAGGCCTCCTATCAGGTGTTTGATGTATTTAAGGTAAGGCCATGGGGTATCGATCTTTTGAGAGAGTCATTAGATAAGGTTAAAGTGATTCAGGAAAATCTCCTGGCAGCTCAGAGTAGGCAGAAGGAGTACGCGGATGGAAAGGTCTGAGATCTTAAGTTCATGGTTGGAGAACAAGTCTTGTCGAAGGTCTCAACCATGAAGGGTGTGATGAGGTTTTGTAAGAAAGGTAAGATTAGTCCCAAATTCATTGGTCCGTTTGAGATACTCAATCGTGTAAGGGATGTAGCCTATGAGTTGGATTTGCCCCTAGGTTTGTCAGGTGTTCATCCAGTGTTCCATGTCTCTATGTTGAAGAGATATCATGGTGATGGTTTGTTTATCATTCGTTGGGATTCTGTCTTGTTGGATGAGAATATGTTCTATAACGAAGAGCCTATTGCTATTCTAGATAGAGAGGTTCGTAAGTTGAGGTTGAAAGATACAGCATCAGTGCAGGTTCAGTGGAAGAACAGTCCCATTGAGAAAACTACTTGGGAGACCGAATCCGATATGTGAAAGAATTATCCCCAGCTTTTCACTGAGTCAGGTACTTTTTCCTTATTTCTATTCCTTGTCGGTTTGAGGACGAACGGGTGTTTAATTGGTATCTGATGTAACAACCCGCTAGGTCGTTATGAGGGGGGACTTAGAAAACTAGACCTCCGTTGGGAATTCCAAGGCTGCAGGTGGGTCCGTAGCATGTTTTTATGTATATGTGCTTGTTTAGTTTGCATCTGTAGGGCCTCACATTGGTGGTGGGATTTTTGGGTGAAAATTGGTGGAAATACCCCAGCTACTGGTCAAAATGGACTGCTGCAGAGAGTGTGGGACCGTTGTAACGAGTTCATCGTAGTGGGACAAGGCTCGCCACTGCGGCGAGTTGGGGAATTAATGAGGTCCACCATAGCGGGAGGTTTCTGGCTACAGCGAGACCGCTGCAGCCAGACACTGACCGCTACAGCGGTCAACGGAGGGCAGAATCCGCATTTTATATTCTTTATTCCGAACCCATTCTCCACACAACTCCAAAACAGTTTCCAAGAACTCATGTGGCGAAATTCTACGACTAGGGCTAAAATACTCTTGAAAGGTAAGTCGCAACCCCTCACTTTATTCATTCCATCATATTGCTAGGTTCCATGATTAGTTAAAGGTTCTCTAATGGTGAATAAAAGTATAGAACCATAGAAGTTGTGAACCCTCGAATAAATGAATGGGTTATTGCTTTTATTGCTATTTAATCATCTAGGAGTATAGATTATCCCTTCCTAGGATGAGAATTTGATTATTAATTGATGAGAATGATGTATAGAGACTTAGGGTTTTATAAAAATGATAACTTTAGCATAAAAACTGCTTGTAAAAGGGTTGAAACGATTAGAAAAACACATGGATGGATGGAATATGATTTTTGGGATTGATTTTATGATGAATTCACACATAGTGGTAGTTCACCCATTTGAAAAAGGGTATAAGAAGTTGGGTTCTCTTTCCTAATTGTTATTTGTTGAGTAGATGACACATTACTCACTTAACGTTATAATTGTTAGACTTTGAACGTTCTGAAGCTTTGCGAAAGGAAAAAGCTATCGCGAAGTTATTGCACCGTCCGAGTTCTACTTCGAGGGTGTTACGGTCTACTTCGAGTTAGACTTTGGATTAGTTGATTGTATATGTTATGAAATTGATAGGAGAAGAATGATTAGGGCTTCGGGCATAAAGAGTGGTTGGAAAGTCCCTTATTTGATATTGGTTGATTGATTATGTGATTAACTATTATGATATGATAAAGAAGGAGTTAATGAATACACTTCTTGTTGACTTGAAGTAATTCCTTATTCATGCTATTGATGAATTGATGAATTGAGTCTGGATACGACTTGTGACATCTTGATTTGTGTTCCCTGATATTGATTTATTGATTGTTCACATTCCTTAATTGTTTGTGGAACGAAAATAGAGTGTGATGAGAAAGATAATATAAATATTAAAAGGCGTATTTGACAGGGGGTGAGGATGTGGCCTAGTTATGGGCTCGTGATCCAAGTTAGTGGTACATGGACACCAGTGGTCCCCTACAAGTCATGGCTACTTGGGTTAACATTACCATTTAGCATGTGTGTATGAATATGTGATAGAGTTGAGATATTTTGTGAGTTATAGTTGTGTTGGTAATGACACGGGTTGAGTTACTTTTATTGATTTCTGTTTGTGTGGGCTTATTTTATGTCATATCCCGTATTTTGTACATTGGGATATTCCGAGCTAGTTGTGATAAGTTAAGGACAAGACTATTCCGGGATACGAGGTTGAGACTTTTGACCTCCGGTTTTGTTTTAAGGCATAAGTTGCTTATGATTTTATTGGTATGGAATATTAAGGAAAATTTAGAGTTAAAAGTGAATTATGAAAAGTTGACATTTCATGAACAAGCCACAATGTGGCCGTGTGGCTCATGGGTGGTTCCCACCCATGGCTTGGCAAATTTTAATTCATCCAAGACATGTGTGGGCCATGGTACACATGGATGGATTATAAATGATCATATTGGATGACTAGCAAGTCATATTCTTCATCTTCCAACCTTAGAACCTCTAGAAACTTGGAGAAAAAAAAAAGGAAGCCATATTCGGCCAAGGTATGGCTGAACAAGGTCCATGAAAAAGTGAAAAAAATAATAATTCCCTCTAGCAATTCGACTCCTTAGAAGGTGTATAATAACGTGGAGTGGTTGTTGAAGCAAGCAAACCATTCATTCTTGCAAAGCACCAACCCTAGCCAAGTGAAGAACTAAGTGGAAAAGGTAAGGTTCAATCTCCTCTTACATGTGTTATGGATGATTTGTGCATGTTGTAGTGTGTAAATGGATGTAAATTCATGAAATTTTGTATGTTGATGTTGTATGCATTAGTGGGGCTTTTGGTGTAGAAGGAATGAACTAATTTTATTTAGTATTTTGGTTGTTGTTGTTGTAGATTCTATGATGTAAAATGAAGGTTTAATGATCCAAGTTGAGGTTATAATCGTGTGGGCTGATTTGGAAGTTAATGTGATCTTAATATAGTTTCTTGTATTTATGAGAATAATGTTGTTAAAGTGTGGATTGTTGGTGTAGTTCATGAGTTTGGAAGAAAGAAATGTATTGTGGTTGTCTTATTGAATTTGGAGAGGTTTCGGGTGGCATTATGTATTGGTTGAGTTGTTTTGAATATTGTACGGATTGTTAGGTTGTCTTGAATCTTGTTTGAATGGTTTCGGATTGTGTATTTGAACGTTGAGCAATGATGTTGGATTGATTATATGTGTTGATTTGAATGTAAATGGAATGTTGTCGAATTGTGCGAGTAAAGAGTTACTACCGTTAGCATGCGTTTTCTTTGAATTGATTGTTGATGTTGCTAATATGATTGTTGGTATTGTTGTTGATGATTGGCTTGAGTTGAATTCTCGGGGTTGTTGAGTTTATAGGGGAAATCTTTGCCCAAATTTTTGTAAATAAGCGATGGTCAGATTGAATTCCTAAGTGCCTATGGCTAATGTTTGGTATATAATGACGTTATTGTAGATCTCGAGAAGCCGAGACTTTAAGTTTGGATTAGCTAGTGGAGCGGACGAGGTATGTAAAGCCTAAGCTTTCTTTCTTTTGGCATGTCTTAGTTGTAAGTAGGCTATGATACGAGCCTCGGGGTAACACTATTCTTACGATCCGGGCATGTCTATGATTCTTATTCACTTCTTGACTTTCGTATTCTTAATATAGTCGAGCTATGGTCTTCATGTCTTTTGTATGATTGGATTTCAAAGGTTGCATACAAATTTTCTGTTCTTAAAGGATTCTATGTCTAATAATGACCGTAACTTTCATAGACGGAACCGGATCGCTCCGATATGTTCGTAGAAAGTCCAAAAGTGAATAATGTCTGTAACTTTCCGGGGCGGGCCCGGATTTGCTTGATGCATGTCTACGATCCCTGATATTCTTTTTAGCGTAGTCCTAATGGCATTTAGAAGGATTTATCATGACTATCGTTGATACTTGAGCATTGATTTCTCATGACTATCGTTTGATACTCGAGCGTTGATTTGTCTACTTATCTATCGAGTCTTAAAGATGATTTATGTGCATGTGGTTTCTCACTACTCTGCTCGTGCCAGCCTCAATATGTCCTTCACTGAGTCCCGGGCCAAGACACGCATTCGTGCAACTCCACAAAGATATTCACCGAGTCCCTCGTTACCGAGGGCCCGACACGCTATATATATATATATATATATATATATATATATATATATATATGATGATGTGATGATATAGGGATGGCGGCCAGGATGGCACATGATGACTTCGTTCACCGAGTCCCTCGCAGGGCGGGACACGCTATATGTACATATTTGATGATTTTATTTACCGAGTCCCTCGGCTATGCACGGGACACGCTATATATATATATGCATACGTACATGATTTATGTTTCGAGAGGCAAAGTCTTATGGTTTTTCGATTACCGTACTAACTTTCTATACTCCTTATTTCAATATGAGCTTCTTCCGTGTTCCATGCTTTACATACTCGGCACATATTCCGTACCGACCCCGCTCTTCGAGGGCCGCGTTTCATGCCGCAGGTACACGTCCGTTTCCGTGATTCGTCGACCTAGGATATCTATTCTCGCTATTTGGAGCGCTCCCTTGCTTCGGAGCCTACATTGAGTCGTATGCTTTCGTTATATATGTGTATGTACGTATCTATTCGGGGGGTACGGCGGGGCCGGTTCGTCAGTATGATTACGGTATGATTCTTAAGGTCTGTAGACATATGTGTGGGTTGTGGGTAGTTAGTGTACAGATGTGTCCGTGTGGTTTGCGTTCTGGGCATCCCCCTATATTATGACAACCTTACCGGCATATGCCCGTTATGTATATATGTACACGTGACAAATTTTTGGGGCGACGTTTACTTTTACCGTGTATAAGTTACCGATTATGGATACGACGTCTTACCTTTGCATATGCTTAAGTTATTGGTATGTTGATTATGGTTAATGGGTGTGTACGAGTGCCAATGGGGCCGGCACTAGTCACGGGGTTGGATCGTATGCAAGGGTATCGCAGCGATTTCATCCCGGATCGTTTGCTGCATCGTGTCCCGGCAGAGTCTTGTTTATGATGTGAAGCCGGCCACACACTTATAAACAGGAGGCTGCGGGGCATTTAGGAATCAGTGACCTTTTGTTAGAACCCGTATTTTTGTACATTGGAACAATCCGGACTAATTATGATAAGTTAAGGACAAAACTATTTCGGGATACAAAGTCGGGATTCTTGACCTTTGATTTTATTTTGAGATTAAGTTGTCATGAATTTATTGGTATGGAACAATTAGGAAAATTTGGGGCCAAAAGTATAAAAATTGGGGGAAAATCATCCCAAAATTTCCCTGTTGGGGTTATGTGGAGTGTGAACCCTTTGGATTTTTG
>NC_081351.1:62452104-62474630 GCF_029784015.1 Lycium ferocissimum
AAATGAAAAAGGGATTACCCCAAGCAAAAATAGTATTCTTCTCCTTCTTTATCACATCATAATTGATAATCACATGATCAATCAACCAATATCAAATAAGGGAATTTGCAACCACTCTTTATGCCCGAAGCCCTAATCATTCTTCTCCTATCAATTTCATAACATATACAATCAACTAATCAAAGTCTAAATCAAGTAGACCGTAACCTACCTCAAAGAAGAACTGGGACAATGCAATCAATCTGCGATAGCTTTTCCCTTTCGCAAAGCTTCAGAACATTCAAAGTCTAGCAATCATAACGCTAAGTGAGTAATGTATCATTTGCACAACAAACAACAATTGGGGAAGAGAACCCAAATACTTCTACCCTTTTTCAAATGGGCTACCACCAAGTGTGACTTCACCATAACATCAATCCCAAAAATCATATCCCATCAATCTATGGGGTTTTTTTTAATCTTTTCAACCCTTTTACAAGCAGTTTTTATGCTAAAGTTACCATCTTTATGAAATCGAAAGTCTCAATACATCATTCTCATAATTTAATAATCAAATTCTCTTCCTAGAAAGTGATAATATATACTCCTAGATGATTAAACCAAAATAAAATCAATAACCCACTCATTTATTCGAGGGTTCGTAACTTCTAGGGTTCTATACTTTCATTCACCATTAAAAAACCTTTAACTAATCATGGTACCTAACTATATGATGAAATGAACAAAGTGAGTGGTTGGAGAGTTACCTTTCAAAAGTTTTTTAGCCGTAACCTCGGAATAAAGAATATAAAATGCGGATTACTCCTCCCACGACCATTCTTTGCGGTTGGTGTTTCACTGCAACGGTCTCGCTATGGCGGACTTCATTAATTCTCTGACTTCCTGCATTGGCGAGCCTCACCCCACTACGACAGACCCGCTATAGTGGTCCTACACCTGCTGCAGCGATCCATTTTGATCAATTTTTTCACTAGTTTTCACCCGAAAATCCCAACACCAATCCGAGCCCCTACAGACGCAAACCAAACAAACACATATACATAAAACACACTACGGACTCACCCATATCCTAAAAATTCTCAATGGAGGTCTAGTTTTCTAAGTTACCCCCATAACACCTAGCGGGTCGTTACAATAAATACACTACCAGCCATTAGGGGTCTCATCACACCCATAACGGACTTACCTTTCAAGAGTATTTTAGACCTCGTGAATGCAACTTGACCCTGACCCGACCCATCATGATCGTGGTTAGCCTGTCGGGAACGTGATGCCTTGGCCACGTGACCCTTCGTAAATGCGACAGCTATTTTGCAAACGCGAAGGCCAAAATCAACATTTGAAACACTAGAAAATTCTAGTGCTTCCCGGACACAAACCATATATGCATTTCAGTCATAAAACACACTACGAACCTGCTAATGCTCTCCAAACTCCCAAAAGAGGTCGTCTTGACTCGATGTTAACGGTGGTCAATGTGACATCTCGTGTTTTCATACGCTATGTTGCGTCGTAAGTTAGTCGACATAAGCTCGGGGAACAAAATTATCTTTAATATTACAAGTGCTTAAGCCATGTTTAACAATTATTAAGTACGTGTCATGAGGATTAGAGGTTACAAAAATTGAACAGATTAAGTTTCATCAAAGTCCTACATTTGGTCATGAGTTACGACAGGATTTGGCCCATATTTCTGTGGTTATATCTCCAAGTATACAAGGAGTTACGGGGTGAATTACCTATCCATGTTCAGGTTTATCGAGTCTAGTTTCCAACGCATCAAACCATTCATCAATCAGAGCTTTATATAGAAGGTTATGTACGTTTAAGATAACGCTACAGAGCAGACAACATTTATGGACCATGAATAGGAATTACGGCTTGTAGATGGTAGCATGAAATTGAGCAGTAGAAGTTGTTTTTTGATGTATAAATTTGTGGCTCTTCATTTTGACTTCATTTCTTATATCCTCCAGACCCTAAGCACCTATAAACTCTCTATAAAGGTTCACATAGAATCCAAGAGAAAAAACTAAGGCAAACAATGTGAATCAAATGTCGGGAATCTCGTGGTGCTTGGTGGATTTGTTTCTCTTCATCTTGTGGTTGATTTGAAGGAATTAAGAAAGTGAAATAATCTAAGATTGAGGACTATTCTTGTGTTATAAGGTAAGATTACCCTCCCCTTCTTGTAATTGAGCTTTTGTAAGCCATGGCTAGTTTGTTTGATGAAGTACTTGTGAAATAAAGGTTGGAAATCATTTTGGCGTTGTTGTATTGTAGTGGACTATTTTGGGATTGTTCTCATGGTATAAAATGGCTGGAAGAACATGAAGAATAACTTATTTATATTGCTAGTGTTGAGCTATGTGTATATTGAAGAAGGGATGCTATAGTAGCATGTTGGTTGTTGCTATGAGACAAGCTTGTTGCTTGTTATCTCGTATTCTTGATCCTCCTTTAGTTGATGATATTCTTATTATCGTTGTATGTAGATTGAGGTACGATTGACGAAAGGCATGTAATGGCTATACCCCTTTTTCTTTTATATCCTATTCTTTGGTTGGCATGATTTCATAACTAAAACAATTTCTGGAAAAAGTGTACAAACGAAGAGTTGTTTATAGAATCTCTTTTTATTGTTATCATATCTCAGTTATGTTATCGTCATCCCTTATCGGGAATCCATATTCAGTTCATACTTATTCCATGTCAGTAGAGAGAGTAGAGAGTTTATACATTGTACTATTATTACACAGAGATTTATCGAACCTTATATGGCCGAACAGAGATATACCGAGCCTTATATGGCCGGACAGAGATATACTGAGCTTGATATGGCCGGGCAGAGATATTATATTACATATGAGATGAGACGGAGCAAGTAAGAGTACTTCCAGGGTACCCTTGATTCTCAATTTTTTACTTAAATTAGTTTATATTATAGTTATTCAGTTGCTTTACATGCTCGGTACTTTATTTCATACTGCCGTCCCTTTTACCGGGTATACTGCATTCATGCCTGCATGTCCTGACATACTGATAGAGAGACCTCCTCAGTAGGTTTGTAGAGTTCAGTTGATTGGTAAGCTCCATTTCATCCGGAGTTACTAGGTCCAGAATTGGAATCATTTTAAGTTTATACAGATATGATGGGTAGGCCGGGACCCTGTCCAGACCACAATACAGTTTTGTTCTTCTTATAGGCTTCTAAACATGTCCTGTAGGTATAGTATAGCAGCATGGTAGCCTTGTCGACCCACATAAATGTATATATCTCTTTTGGGATATCCCCTATCAGTTGAGACAGTTGTTCTTTACAGATTATTCTGAGCATGGCCTTATTGGCCTAAGATGGTATTGATTGTCTTACAGATTGACCTTGTCAGCCTAGATTGACTGTTTTGTATTCAAGGATGAGTCACAAATTGGTACGCTCGGGGTCAAGTAAGGCACTGGGTGCTCGTCACGCCTCCCCAGGTTTGTGGCATGACGTCAACTCCAAATCCTTAATTAACTAGTTTCTCAACTAATGACTCAAATCACTCCCGTACACCTCGGGACCGAAACCAATGGCTCGACTAAGTCATAAATTACATTCTGGACCTAATAGAATTGATGAAACTTTAAAAAAGACTCATTTACCCTCGATGTTAACTTTGGTCAAACTTCCTAATTTACTTAGCTTAAGAACTTCCAATTTTTCTAAAGCTAATTCGAAACTCACCCGATTTCCTCGGGAGCCACAACACCCATCCCTGCAAGTCATAAAGTCCAAGATGAATCTACGGGAAAGTTATTTAGGGGAAAACAAGCTTAAATTCTCAAAACGATCAAGCGTGTCGTTACAACTTGATCTAGTTGATAAACTTGCTTTTGATAATGTCAAAATGGAAAAGATTCAGTTCATATGCCACATCAGATATATTAGGCGTAGACATTACATAACCACATGACATTATTAAGGTGGTCCAAGATGATTGAAGATAAAAAGCTACACTGCACATATCATGTTAGGTCCCGTATCTCTACATTGGGACATTATAAGGCTAAGTGCGACAAGTTTCAGACAAAACTATTTTAGTAGGTTCCAAGGGTTTTCATCTCCCGATTTCGTTTCTATGCACAAGTTGCCTATGGATTTCGTTTGGTATAAGAAAATTATTGGAGAATAAGGGTTAATTAACCAAGATTGGATGACTAAGTGAGATTAAGAACTTAATTACATCCTTAGTAAGCTTAAGTGGCCGTGTGGGCCCCATGGTTTGGCCAACTCTTATTGGCTAAGAACTTGGGTGGGACACATGTCAACTTTGTGGACTGCATATATAAGGAGGATTGCTGATTCATAGTTCAATTAAACTTTCATTTCTACATTACAAAGTTGGAGAAAGTTAGTGATAGAAGGAAGCTCTCGGTACAAGCTGGCCGAGAGTGAGGTGCTTCATATTGATAAAAAAAATCAGTTTTCCAAGAAAATTAACTTCATCAAGTGTATAAGAACGTGTAGTAGTTGTTGGGAAGAGACAAGGAGGTGTAGCATTCAATAGAGTTAAAGATTCGCCAAGTTTGAAGGACAAATTGCAAGGTAAGCCATTGTTCGACCCAGATTTGAATGTATAATTCATGCATGTTGTTGTTGGATTGTTGTTGTGGTTGAATTTGAGGTTGAGCCGTGAGCTTGGTGAAGCAAGGGGGTGGTTCCATTTGCATGTATTGTTGGTAAATAAATGTATGTCAACATATGTAATTAGAACAAGATTGTAGAAATTGGTTTATGATGTGCATGTTAGAATTGGGCTATTTTCTTAAAGTTTGAATGAGCCATGTGTTGTAGATTTGAATGGAATTATGTTTGGTTTTCTTGTACATGTATTGGAAATGGATTGAAGGTGTTGTAGTGTGGATAAATGAGTGAAAATCACGGAGTGATGGCATTGAAGACCTTTTAGGGGGTTTATGATGTTTTGTGCCAAGTTTTGTTGTTGTTATGCAACATTGTGGTATATTGCATGTATGTTGAATATGTGAATTAAGGTGTTAATGAAACAAATCATGTTGAGGTGTATAGGCAGTCCAAAACCGTGGACTGTTTTGGGTACTAGAAGTGAAGTAATGTTGTTGAACGTTGTTATGAACATGTAGTAAAAGTGAAATGGTATTGTTGTTTGGCGTGAGTTGGGACAATAGAATGATATACAAGCTCCCAAGTCCCCTAAGTCATATTAAAACAAGTTTGGGGTGATATAAGAAAGAATGATTAGCAAATGTTAGCTTGTAGCACTAGTTGGTTTGAATGCTCCAAACGTCGTCTAAATGTTTGAAAGGGGTTGTAGTATTAAATTCCTTTGTAGACTAATTGTAGCTTTTGATATCTTGATATAGGATAAGTCTTGTAAATAAGTACAAGTTATAATACGACTAAACGCTAAAGGTATGTAAAGTTATCCATTCTTTCTTTTTGGCATGTCCTAGAAGTAAGTATGATATATCCAAGCCTCGGGGTAACTCCACTCTCTAACCCTAGTATGACATATGATTGTTATTAGTTCTTAATGTTGAGACTATTGGTATAATCGAGTTATGGTTTCATTATTTATTACATAATTGACTAGTATGTGATGTACGTTCTTATTCTTAAAAGGAATTGCATAGGTATGCTTGATAAGATGTAACATGCTAGGGTGATACATGTATATGAATGAAACGTTCCTTAAATAGTCTATGATGGTAATTAGAAGAACTTATTGATTATTGTCCCGATGTTCGAGAGCTGTTGTTTACTATCTGGAGTCTCAAAAGATAAATTGCATTTACGTGGTTGCTTATTATTCGTGCGTAACTTATATTATTCACCGAGTCCCTCATTACGTTATATGATTCTAAAGTGTGATCGCCTGGCATCGTAGCCGGTGGTGGGGGCAAACCCAATGGTGGGGCAAACCCGGTGGTGGGGCAAACCAATGCGGGGCAAACCCAATGATGGGCAAAATTCCACATTGGTTTAAGTCAATCCCACATTGGTTTAGGCCAATCCCAATTGATGAATCCCACATCGGTTAATGTCACCTCATATGGCAAGTTATGATATTATGGTGTGTTACGGTATGAACATGATGATTATTCGCTTATGTCACTCGGTTCCATTGTGGACCGGATATGATACATGACATTGATATGCATATTTGTATTTCGGGGAGTAAGTATTTTGGTATTAGTTATTATGCCCACTTTCTCCGTCGTTATTTCGGTTGCCATGCTTTACATGCTCGATCTACATATTCCGCATCGACCCCTTTCTTCGGGGGGGGGTTTGTGTTTCAGGTGCCAAAACGCTCGTTTCTCCGCCACCCTAGGATATTGATAAGTGCTCCTTTGTTCGGAATGGATATGTATATATCTTTGTTGTACGACAGGTACGATGTCGTTGTCACTCTTAGGTCCGGTGTCACACATGTGGGTATGTGTAGTTGATGTTTTATTGTGTGGACATGACTTGTGTTTGGGGCGTACCCATTTGTAATGCTTGTGCCCTCGCGTAGATATATGTTTATTATGGCATTGTACGAAGGTAGCCTTCGCTTTATGTTTTGTTGGGACGTTCCCCCATATATATATGACGACATTGTCGGCTTTTGTGCGGTATTAACTCTGGTTGTAACTCTTCGAGCTAGGTAGCATTGATATATACGTCTTGTCTTTATACTTATATGATTCGTGCATGCTAGTAGTGTGTGACTATAGCTAAAAGTGTATACGCTCCACGGGCACTAGTCATGGGCTACGGGGTTGGGTCGTGACATATCAAGTTGCCACTTAGGGTGTATTATAAAAGAACTAGTTCTTACTTATGAAAGAACTCAGTCCTATTTGAAGGCACTGAAAAGGACACAAGATGAGAGAAAAAGTTTTCCTGAGGAACAGATAAAGAGCCTGGTCTTTAAACTTACCACTGAAGAATTCTTTTCAAAACGGGCATATGGGATGATGTTCCTTGAGAAGGCATATTGGACATGATCAGGTTGTACACAACCTAGCCACTTATCGGATTGAGAAGAATGAAAGGTTAGTCCCTAAGAAAGATTAAGAAGGCCATCAAAACATTCTTAGCCATGCAAACTAGCCATCTAGCTGGCTGTAATGAATGGAAGGTTAAGTCCTAGCATCCGACTCATTGAGCTTACCAACCTTGTTGTGTTCGAGGGTGAACTAATACAAACTTACAAACCTTTTGTAGTGAGCCTTAGGTCTATCAATTCGAAGATAGAGTGTTGGTCATCATCAAAAAAATGGGAAATTGTTGCATAGTTACTGACTCAATAATGTTGCTGATCTAAAAATGATATTTTGATGCTTTAACAAACTCTGCATCCATAAGATAATCAAGTATGAGGGAGACATAAAAAAAGCATTGAAGAACTAGAGGTCCAAACAGATCTTTAAAATATTCAACGAAGCAGTCACAACTTCAGAGAAACTTCTCAAAGAAATTGATCCTTATCGAGGTACACTTGAAACTGTTGAAGAACAATTTCATAATCGACTAGGAGAATTAGAATTTTACTCATTCATATTTCATGAGGATTAAGAGTTAACTATATGGAATTATTATCATAAGATGAACACATGGAATTAACATTTAAGTAGGAAACAGAGAAGCCGACATGCATACAAGGAAAGAAGGAGATCCAAGTAAAAAAAAAAAAGAGTAGTTTTCATATGCAATTATGAAACCAATACCTGGTTGGATTCAAACAAGATAAGGCAACAACTACTTTTATATAAACACAACATGAGCAAAATTTGAAGCTTGACCATAATAATAACATTCCAATGTGAGGCATCAAGTGAGGGTAGTCAACACATGAGTTTCACGAGAACCAACTACACACCAACAAAGAACCTGAGCTTATCAAGATTTTTCTTTGTAACTGTTAGGTTCTAGTTGTGGTTCCATATATTTATCGTTGTGAGCTTTGTGTAATATGTGTTTGGTACGAAGTTACAAGAGACTTCTTTGACTAGACAGAGTCATTGAAGTGTTGCTAGCAATTTGGAACTATTGAGTGTTAAGAGGGTAGAGGCGGCACTATTGGAACAATTCCTTAGTTATTGCAAGGGACATTGTAAACCTTAAATTATTAGGCTTGTTTAGTGGGAGTTTGGGAAAATTCCTACTGCGTATGTCATGGTGCCCCCCCCCTCCTCCGCCCAAAACCCTTAGGCAAAGAGTTTCCACGCTAAATTCTTATGTTTATTTATATTCCACAATTTACCTTCTTGCATAGTTGCTCAAAGAACATAGTTCTTACAATGCATAAGAGGTATCCAGATAATAACACACATGTATTATGTGAAGGAAGTATGCTAAGAATTAGGTCATTACGGCATGTCTTACTAGCTCTAATAAGTGCATATGTGCCTTCTCAGTTAAGATCTTGTTGGAAACTCAAGAAGGGGGTGAATTGTGCACTCCTAAAAATTTAATCGACTATATCCGATTTTTCTTGGTCCTGCAAAGAGAACTTAACTCCTTGTAAATAATTAATTAGATGTATCAGCTTATAATAATGTAAGGCAGCAAAGTAAACATTAACACGCAATTTTTTTTACACTGGTTCACATATCAGTGTGCAAACTATATTCAGTCCTGTTGAACACAAGGTTATTAATCCTTCTTAGTTCTTCGGTCAACTACAATTGATGTTTTGGACTTTGTTCACAACCAATGATTTTATCTCGACTATTTCTAGTCAGATACAATTTTATTTTTTCAATTAGTTCACCACAAATGATTCACTCGACTAATCCTGGTCACATACAAATGTGATTTTTCAATTCATTCACCATCAACGATTTAGTAGACTCTTTGGTTTTACAAGTTCATCAAAGAAATTTATCCTGACACAACAATCTCAAAGCAGAGACACTCTTTCCTTTTCTTTGTTACACTCACAATATGAGATACTACAGTGTTTTTGTTAGAAAACTCGAAAGAGAGTAGTCTTAATTGTGATCAGATTTGTGTGATTTTAGACTAAGAAGGCCATCTATAGATATAGGAATTTGGATGTGGTTCTAGCTGTTATGTTAGTCTTCAATGATATTGGCTCCTTGTAGTTCAAATATGATACTGGAATTTCTTCTTGATTGGCTTAAGGGAATTTATCATATATTTTTGTGTAACAAAGAAAAGGAAAGTGTAACAAGGGAATTTATTCAATGTCTTTTTACTTGATCTTCTTTTTGAAAATAATTCTTCCGAGCTCCTTTTTCTTCTTAGATCCTTCATGGACTATTTTGTATTTGGACTAAAATTCTTGGATACTTTTCTTCTATATAATCAGATTTGGCCTTGATCTTCCATTTTAATACAGTTGACTTTAGGCTTCTCCTTTGTTTCTTGTATCATTCTTTGATCATCTATCTATTTTGAGTCAGTCGACTCTTTTACAATTCACTTTTATGCGAGACATAAAAACTATTTCGAGGTTGTGACTCTATTTGGATTTTTGGATTTTTTAGAGTCGCCGCCTAATTTATAAGGAAAATTGGGAAAACCAAAGTTAAAAGGGTTTATTCAAACAAGAGAAAAATTCTTTTTAAAACAAAGTTTGAGATAAGGGTTCTGGTGATCCCCTAGGGAAGGTTTTAAGCACCCCATTAACGATCCGTAGAATACGGTTGACCTACGAGCCTCAATGTGTGATTATTGTATTTATTTGCTTAAAATGGTTTACTTCCATATATAACATGTCATGGCATATCACAACTCACTTTGGCAAAAAATCATTTATTTGAAAGAGTTCATATCTTTTTGGAAAATGCATATAAGGTTTAAACGGTCATGCTACTTTACGACCAAAACACACACAAGGTTTCCTTTGGGTAGAGTTCAACTTAATTTAGTCCCAAGTGTTATGTTCAATTTAATCCTTACAATTTATTTGAAAATTTGAGTGTATTTCTTTTGTAAATATGCCATGGGTATACAAGTATATAGAAAAAGTTTCGCATTTTTTGTTTAGCTTTTGTCCAATTTTAGTCCAACCATATCCTACTTTTAAACCTTTACCCCAAAATAAAGTTTGAAAGCATTTCCTCTTGTTTAAATGACTTAAGGTTTGAGTCTGTGCCCATAATGTTTAAAATAACCTTAAGTTTTGAAGTTGGCTTTTTGGAATCACTTGTGCTACTTCATTTATTTTTTTTGGAAATCAATCTTTTGTTTTTATCAAAGCTATTTATCAAAATCAATTGCAAATTTCATGCGTTTAATTCATTTGTTACTAAGTTTGATTTGAAAATCATTTGAAGAATTCCTAACTTTCTATGCGGAATTTCTAAGTTCTAAAACATTCGATTTTTCAATATTTTACAATCATTTGTTTACATGTACAATACATATACAAATTTATATAAAAATGAAAAAGAGAAGAGTTAGGCTAGTGGGTCTGTCCGAGCCCATTAGTTGCCATTTTCACCCAAGGTTGGGCCTTTTATGCGTTTTATTTGTTCGGACTCAATAGAAGAGAGTTGGACCTTTGGCCCAATAGTGGTTTCATGAAGGAATTTCCAAAATGGCCCGAATGTGTTCTTATGCAAAACAAAGAGGGGAAAAGAAAATATCCGATTAGAGAGCACCTAGACTTAGTAATTCATCTAACATAAACTAAAAGGATATACACACACACACACATATGCAAGCAATCAATTAAGGTAAAAGGGGAACAGACCCAAATGTATTAAAAGGGAAACTGATACAAATAAGCCCAATTAGAGAAGATGCACTGACGGAGAACAAGCCCAGATTCAACATTATTTATTTAAGTACTAAACTGTACCCTATACATCCACTACATGAGATAAGGTTATCGGCTAAATGTGAAATGCAAAACAAAAAACTTTACCTCAACATAGCACAGACTGTTTTAGTGAATGCAAAATACTAATGCAAATACCATTTAGACAATTCAACAGATAGGTCATGGTACAAAATAACTTAAAAGGTGTAACATGCTAATAAGGATATATTTTAATGTTTAAACAGACAAGGCAAGTGTTCAGTAGGCATGTGAGACATGAAGAGGAACAAATAACTATTTGAAGGGGAGCATTTCAGATATGCAAGATCAATTTAGGCTAAGCTATGCACACAGAATCTCATAGGGAGAATAAAGAAGACAAACTTAACATGGCATATTAATAAAGATGGGACACTGTTCTAAATTCCCAAAACTTTATATCATTCTCTTAGAGTTAAAATGTGAATATTCACCCAAACAAGATCAAACTTCACATGAATGTGACATATATTATCATGAATGAACCTTGGAACAGACAAACCAAACATCAGGAAAATAACGTGTGCATAGGGGTATAACTAAATAACAATGGTATACAGGACCCAACATTTAGATTAGATGATTATTGCAAAGTCCTATAACATGTTAGAATAGCTTAAACGGACATATAGACCAATCTAAGTAAGCACAACCCAACACTGATGCATACATGAGTTACATAGAGACATCAAACATACACACATACCAACATATTATCCTTTATAGAGTTAAATCAAACACATATTCCACACTAGGCTCAAATTAGTTGAAAGTAAACTTGAAATGTTCATTAAAAGACCATAGTAGAGGCATATCAACTCAATACAATACCATTAGACAGTTTTTGTCAAATATAAATGAAACCATGCCCAAAACTACACTAGACAGTTTCATGCCACTTAAGTTTAATTCTAACAAATAGAGGACCTAGGTGATGAACTCAACTCCTATTTGAACACTGACTGGACTAGTACCACTAAAGAATCAATAAATGATGAACATTCTAAGCAAATCAAATGTCAACTAGACCCTTAAACATGCTGAAGATAAGATATAGGTTAACAATAGCATTAAACACTACAGTTTAAGAGTCAAATCCCTATATATTTATCTAAACCCCAATTGAATCTAAGTATATAACCATATTGAACTGCTACTAACCACCAAAGGGCCAAGATAAACGAGTTAAATAAATATGCAGCTTATAAACTAATCTAAACATATTAATCATTTTAACACAATATTACTTTTGCAATAAGGAAATGACATGTTTATATAACAAAGGAACTAGACTAATATTGACTGACACTCAAACATACATGAATTTTTAGATTCAACATACTTAAAGACTAATTAAATAGGACATCCTTAAACTAACATTAACACTAATCAAACTAAATTAAGCTAATCATACAACACAACCATTAGCCAACACATAAGAATTTAAATGACACTATATTAGATTAAACCAAAGTAGACTTCTATTAAAAAGACTAATAACAGGCTAAACAAATAATTAATCCAATGAACTAATCCCACACAAACACATATAAACATATGAACACCATTAAAATTATTAAGACTAAACTATAAGGAGGAGTTTTTACCTTTTTCAAGTGCAGCCTATTGTCGAGATTTGAAATTGGAGATTCCTTGCTCCTCACGCTGAATCTCAGCCACAAAAAAAGAAAAGATTAAACTAAGGCTAAAAAACTAAGTGTCCAATTCCAGTCAGTCACTTTTTGTTAAAGCACTAGTTTTGTGTTTTTGCTTGTAAATATGCCAATTTCTTTCTGCGTGCGTTGTTAATTGGGGGTTATTTATATAGAGCCCCAAATTTGATGGCCTCAAACCCTAGGATCGATGTGGGACAGGTGATTTCAAGGGGAATTCTCTTGAATTTCCCCCTCAAACTGACATAGACCAATAGAAACCAAGGATTTAAAATTAGATAAAACAAAACAATTAAGGTATATCAGTTCTTTTGACTATTAATTTGCAGAAAAAGCAAAGAGAGGAACGGGTTATACCATGTTTGAGTCAAATTATGATAGAAAAAGGCAATGCCTTAATTGTTTTACCTAATTTAGTTGAGCAACACTGCGGAAAGGCAAACATACACTGTAGTTTTCCCATTTCTAGGCTAGATGATGTGAAAAGAGAAGAGTGATGGTGCAACGACCCACTAGGTCATTATGGGGGGTGACTTTGAAAACTAGACCTTCGCGGGAAATTTTAAGGCCCCGGGTGAGTCCGTAGAGTGTTTTTATGTATATGTGCATGTTTTGTTTGCGTCTGTAGGGCCTCGGATTGGTGTTGGATTTTTGGGTGAAAAACTGAGCTATTGGTCAAAATGGATCGCTGCAGCAGGTGAGGGACCGCTGACATAGGTCCGTCATAGCGGTGCTAGGCTTGCCGTCGAGGGGAGCCGGGGATTAATGAGGTCCTCCATAGTGAGAGGTTTCTTGCTATAACGAGACCGCCGCAACAGCCGACATGAGTTAGAATCCGTGTTTTATATTATTTATTCTAGACCCATTCCCCACACAACTCCAAAACAGTTTCCAAGAATTCCTGTGGTAAAATTCTAAGGCTAGGGCTAAAGTACTCTTGAAAGGTAATTAACCCCTTTACTTTGTTCATTCCATTATATTGTTAGGTTCCATGATTAGTTAAAGGGTCTCTAATTTTGAATGAAAGGATAGAACCCTAGAAACTGCAAACCCTTGAATGAATGAATGGGTTATCGATTTTATTGCTGTTTAATTATCTACGAGTACAGATTATTACCTCCTAGGATGAGAATTCAATTATTAAATGATGAGAAAGATGTATTGAGACTTAGGGTTTCATAAAGGTGGTAACTTTAACATAAAAACTTTTTGTAAAAGGTTTGGAACGATTAGAAAACCCATGAATGGATAGAATATGATTATGGGATCAATATTAGCATGATTTCCCATGTAGTGATAGTTCACCAATTTGAAAAGGGGTAGAAGGGGTTGAGTTCTTTTCCCCAATTATTTTATTGTTTGAGTAGATTATTCGAATACTCATGTAGCGCTATATTTCTAGACTTTGAACATTCAGAAGCTTTGCGAAAGGGGAAAGCTATCGTGGAGTGATTACTTTGTCCCAATTCTGCTTTGAGGTAGGTTACGGTCTACTTGAGTTATACTTTGGTTAGTTGGTTGTATATGTTAGGAAATTGATAGGAGAAGCATGATCAGGGCATCAGACATAAAGTGTGGTTGGAAATTTCTAAGTTTGACATTGATTGATTTATTACGTGATGAACTATTATGATATGATAAAGGAGTTAATGAATACTCTTCTTGTTGACTTGGAGTAATCCCTTATTCATGCTATTGATTCTTGAGTTTTGATATGACTTGTGACATTGTGACTTATGTTCCTTGATATTGACTTATTGATAATGACATGGGTTGAGTTACTAGTATTGATTACTACTTGTGTGAGCTTATCTTACTTCGGTCTTGGATAATTCTTGTTGATAATGTCATATGGTTATGTGCTGTTGTGCCTATCTATCTTTTCTATTGATTTTTTGATGTTATGCATGATACTAATCTTAGTCGGCCTATGAAATCTACCGGTACATAGTGTTTGTACTGATACTATCCTGCTGCATTCTTTTGAGTTCTGATTGTGATCCAGAGACGTCTACCAGACCTCATATTTAATGTGAGGCTAGTTTTCGACAGATTTGAGGGTGAGCTCCTATCCATGTCAGGGCTTCCTAAAGATCTTTCTCATTTCGACTGTCTATTTTATTTTAGACATTTATGTTTAGTTCAGACAGTTGTTCATTATTTAGATGTTTATGTTTTAGAGTCCTTGTACGATGACTTTCGAATTTTGGGGTTCTAATAGTTAGACTTCCTCATTCGTTCATAATTTATGGCATGACTAGACATTTTGGATGATTATTGCTTTCGTTATATTCTTGATATGTCTAAAAATGGCTAAGTAATTGGTAATCGTTGGATGGTTGGTTAAGGGAATTGGTTCGCCCAATAGGTGATTTAGTGTTGGTGCCACTCACAGCTATTTGGGTCGTGAAAAAGTTAGTATCAGAGCCCTAGATTCATCGATCTCATTGTACAAGGACATATATAGTAGAGTCTCGCGGATCGGTACGGAGACGTCTGTACTTATCTTCGAGAGGATATAGGACACTTGGAAAATTCAAATTCTTTCTTTCTTTCATGCTACTTGATTCCATTTGGTATCTGGATGATTCAAATTGGTATCTAACATTTCTTTCTATTCTCTCACAGATGGTAAGGACTCGTGCTGCAAAGAACAACTAATAAGGTACTCGCGCTGGCCACTAGAGTCACAACTTGCTGTTGAGGTTAGGTTGCTGGGGTCGCACTTCATGGTGGAGGCCAGGCCAAGGGCCGTGGCAGGAGGCGAGAGGAGCGACACCACCGGCCGTGATGGGGCTCACGTGGTCGGTCGGGACCGCGCTGTCCCTCCTCGATCCTCGGTAGTTCCGGACAAGGCAACAGAGTTTGCAGCAGCACTAACTCAGCAAGATATAATAGCTCCTCCAGTGTTGTCAGATGTGATGGTCCAAATGTTGTGCCAACTGAATGGTTTGAATGAGGCGAGTATGTTACCAGTTGTTCTAGGTGCTCAGGGTGCCAGAGTAGGTGATCTGGCTCCAGGCGGAATTCGTGCTCCGAGTTACAGCATACTGCAGCTGTGACTCCTCGTTTGGATGAGGCTCCGGGAGTGGAGGTTTTCCTAGACCAGTGGGAGGTCTGGTGTTAACCGGTGATGAGCATGATTTATTTTAAAGGTTTACTAAGATGAAGCCTCCAGAGTTCTTCGGCACTGAGGTTGAGGATACTTACGAGTTCATTATGGATTGTCATGAGAGGCTCCATAAGATGGGGGCCGTGGAGAAGTATGGGGTTGATTTTATGACCTTTCAGCTCTTAAGCGATGCCAAGCTATGGTAGAGGTATTTTGTAGAGTGCAGGCCAGCGAGATCACCTCCGTTGACATGGACTCAGTTTTACCAGGTGTTCTTAAACAAGTATTATCGCATACTGTGAGGGTCTACGGGCGTGATGAGTTCTGTAACATTGAGTAGGGTAATTTATCTATGGCTTCTTATGAGGCTCGGTTCCATTCGTTGTCTCGCTATGCCCTCTAGCTTGCACCTACTAAGGAGGAGAGGGTTAAAAGATTTATGAAGGGGTTGAACACTGCTCTTCAGTTGTCAGCTCTTCAGCTTGCAGCAACAGGTGCTTCATTTCAGGAAGTGGTGGATCATGTTAGGACATTAAGGGTGTGAGGCAGGACGATTATAACAAGTACGCGGAGAAGAAGGCCCGAAAGGGTGGTAGTTTCAAAGGGCTCTTTCTCTAAGGGCCAGAATACCCGTGTCTTTTGGGGCCCCTATGTCGATCACCATGCGAGCTACGAGCTGGAGGTCCATCAGGGGCCAATCAACACTATTCCAGTCAGCTAGGGGGTTCGCAGACCAGAGCACCAGATTATGGTGGTTATTCCGCTTCGTCTGTTTCTGTTCAGCGTCTGACGCTAGAATAGACCGCGGATCCTTCGAGTGTGATGATATGGGAAATTTTAAAAGAAATTAACCCAGACCTAGACAAGGTGGACAAGGTACTCAGTTTCAGGCTCCCAGAGCTCCAGCATTAGGTAGAGGAGGAGGATCTTATGGGGGTAGCCGCGCTCAGTCTAGGCGTCGCGGTCACATGGCCGGTAGAGTTAGAAACTAGCCTAATAGAGGTGAGTTTCAGTCTGGCAGAGGTGGACATCAGCCTGCCAGGGGCGGTGCTCAGATAGGGAAGGTTGATACCAATGGTTCGCAGGCTACGGGCAGTGTGACACTCCATAAATCTGAGTTAAGTGTGAAAGTGTCTTGGAGGATTGGACTTCACTTTTTTGGGTAATGTAAAATATGGCCAAGAATACGGCTCGTATTTTGAAATACAGTCCATATACCTTGGGCGTATTTCACCCACTTTCTTAGGTGGCTCACTGTTTTTGGCTATCATAAAATAAGGCTAGAGTTTACGGCCCGTATTTTGAAATACTGTCCGTATTTCTGGACTTATTTCACCTGTTCCCTAGGACTGCTCACTGTTTTGTTAATCGTTAAATACGGTCACAGAATATGGTCCGTATTTTGAAATACGGTCTGTATTTTGGCCGTATTTCACCCGCCGCCAGCTGTGTATATAAATAGCAGGATTCAGTTAATTTTATGACTTATTCTCATTCCCATAAACCCTAAGGACGAAAGTCTTGTCTCGACGTCTCCAAACACATAAGTGAGAACATCTTTAACATTATTAATCAATCCTAGCATTAAAACCATGACTCTTAACATGATTCTTGAATGAAAAACCTAGGGTTTGCAAAGTAATCCTTCTCAAGGTGACTCAAGCTAGGGTTTTGGGTGCTCTTCGTTGTAAAAGTATATTGTTGAGTTACGTAAGGCTTAATTAAGGTATGTCTCTCTTTTAAAAACCTTATTATGGGTGCATGTCTTCTTCTAAAAAGTTCTTTATTGAATAAAAAGGTGAACTTCTCATACAAAACCCTAATTCATGTTTTGATTGTGGTTGGTGTGCATGAGGGGACAAGACCATATTAAACCTTGATTGTATTTTCCTCTATATACGTACATGAAATCATAATCGTTTTCTTCTATAAGAGATGGTCATTAATGAGGATTAATTGTTGGCATTGATGACTTAAATAGGAACAATGACAACGGAATCTTATTTAAAGAAGTGGAAACATCTTCAAGATTATCTATGAAACTATGGATTTTCATAATGACATAATGAACTTTAATGTTAATTGATGGTGTGACTACTATGAGACAAATTGTGAATGGGCTTCTATGCAATTAACTTTGTTACTATGTTTGGCCTAGCTACTCGGGAGGAAGGGAAGCCACTATGGATCCTAGTGTGATAATTTCCTAGCCATTCGGGAGGAAGAGTGGCCACCACCGGTTCGCTACCGGAGTGCGTTTATGCCTAGCTATTCGGGAGGAAGCCACCGAGAATTACATATTCCGGTGTGGTGCACCGTGATTAGGAACCTTTACGGTCATCCCTTCGATGTGCTCAATTCTTGGGCCTGTATTGGCATGTGTGATATCCTTATTTTTCATGGAATTGCTGTTGTTAATTATGATCAATTGAAAGGCATATTTGAATTTGTACATTGACAAGAGGCCTTATAATCGATTTTGATAATTCTTATTGAGATTAAAAAAAAATTGAATAATTGTTCATACATCGGTTTCACATGATTTTCAGGACTGATTTCCTTATGTATTATTGTGCTCTATTTTCTTATTACTTATTGTCCTCGAGGCACTCACTGAGTACGAAGTACTCAGGCATACCATTGTTGTTTTTGATGATATGTTAGGTAACGGAAAAGAGCAGGTTCTTGATACTCCGGGTGTTTAGGAAGGACTTGTTGTTGTCGATTTGGTGAGCCCACACGTTCATTTGTGGGACACCCTATTTATTTGTTTATTCATTATACTAGTTTTTCGGGCTGCGTCCAAATGAGTCAAACTATTATTTCTTTATCTTAGAAGCTCCATAATATGCATTATTGTGGGTAGTTGTTGAGTTATTGATTAACTCTCGGGCACGTTATTACGTTTGACTAAGTATTTGAATAATAAAGATTTCTGTTGATTTAATTCATATATTCATGATTTTTTTACATTTATTTCATAAAAAGTTGGAGGCAAATATTGAACCCGCGAGCTTTAAGTATTGTTATTGCATCTTTAGGTTCTTCCGACGTTGTTCATGCACGTCGGATCGCCGGTCACGTCTAGGTGGGTTTTGGGGCATGACAAGCTTGGTATCAGAGCCTAGGTTTAGATACGTCCTAGAATTGTTGTCGGTGTCTGTGAAGCTGTGTCTAGTGTAGTTTTCCTTGTGCAGCCTGATCACTAGCATAACTGAGAAACTCCCAGGACATTCATAGGTGTTTCATATTCTTCTTAACTCTAGATTGTGTTGTAGAGCTAGAAGTCCTTTTAGAATCATTCTAAATTGCTCGTTAATTTGTGCCTTGCAGAAATGGCTCTGACGCGATCCAAAAATGGTAACCGAGCACAACCTGTGAGAGCTAACTAAAATCTTGGGGCCGCGAATGCTGGTAATGAAAATGATACCGAAAATCAAGCACCACCTCCAACACCGCCTGCTCCTGCTGTTACTATTGCGGGTATGCCTGAGATTGGTACTATGCAAATGGCTATTCAAATGTTGACTGCATTAGTTACGGGTTAGCAAATAGCCCCGGAGGTGTGGGACCATCGGAGGTAGACTTACAATTCCTTGACTTAAAGTCACCGCAGTTCTTTAGGTCACGAGAGGGCGGATGACCGCGAAGACTTTTAGATGAGACCTTCAACGCATTGAGGGAAATAGATGCCCCGGATTCCGAAGCTGTGAGGCTCACTTTTTATCAGTTGAAGGATGTTGCTCACGCATGGTTTGAGATGTGGGAATCTGAGAGGGGTGACGCTGTTTTAGCTCTGACGTGGGCTGAATTTGAAGAGGCGTTCATGGAAAGGTTCTTGTCTGATAAAGAAAGATTTGCTATGGCTAAGAAGTTCTAAATGCTGGAACAGGGTAACAAGTCAGTTCGTGAGTATAGTTTGGAGTTCACCCGTTTGTCAAAGTATGCTTTACACATGATTCCGACTGAAAAGCATAAGTTGACTCATTTTGTGAAAGGATTGGTACCACGTATCAAGTTTGCATGTGCTACTATTGCTATGTCTATTACTTGTACTTTCTCATCCCTAGTTGGGTTTGCTGAACAACAAGAGAGTTGGAAAAATAAAGAGATGGTGGATCGAGATCAAAACAAGAAGGCCCGATTGGCGGGTGGTTTCAGTGGTAATAATTAAGGGAGGGAATCGTAAAGGGTATTCCACACCTGCTTAGTCTGGCGCATATTCGAATACTAGTGTGCCTTCTGGTAGGCAAGGTCAGAAGAGTAATAAATCAAGCAGGTTTCCCCAGGGTAATAGTCGGTCTGCTATATGGGAAGATCGTATATGTCATCACTGTGGTATTAGGGGCATCTTAAGAGGGAGTGCAAAAAGTGGCTACGTGAGATGGCTGCCACGTCTAACCAAAAGAATGATTCGCCTGCTTCTGCATCTCTTAAAAATCCGCCTGCTGGAAATGCTAACAATAATAATCTGAATGCTCGTAATAATGGCAAAGGAAAGGAAGTTGCCAACACTTCTGGTGGAAGGATAGCTCGACTTTATGGGCTAACTCGTAGGAAGGCAACTGAGGCTTCGACGCCGTGACACAGGGTCCACCATCTGTTCTCATGATGCTTATTCATTGATTGATCCGAGTTCAAATTTATCCTATGTGACTCCTTATTTTGCTCTTGGTATGGGTATGAGACCCGAACCATTATTGGAACCCTTCGCTATTGATACGCCTTCTGGTGTTCTTGTTATTGCTTATAGAGTGTGTAGAGATTGTGTTGTTGTGATTAAGGGAAGCGAGACCGTGGCTGATTTGTATAAACTTGAGATGGTGGATTTTGATGTAATTATGGGGATGTACTGGTTGTCCGCGTGTTACGCTAATATGGACTGTCGCCACAAGCTAGTTCGTTTTGCCTTTCCTGATGATCCTGTTATTGTGGGGGAGGGTGAAATTGCTAAGCCAAAGGGTAGATTTATTTCCTATCTTAAGGCTTATAAAATGATTACTAAGGGGTGTATTTACCATTTGGTGGCTGTTAATGAAACAAAAGCCGTAATACCTAAATTTGCATCTGTTCCCATAGTTAGTGATTATCCCAAAGTGTTCCCCGAAGGTCTCCTTGGTATCTCTCCTGATAGAGATATTGATTTTGGGATTGATGTTATTCCCAACAACTAACCTATTTCTATTCCGCCATATCGTATGGCTCCAGCGGAGCTAAGGGAATTAAACGATCAGTTGAAGGACTTGTTGGATAAAGGTTTCATCCGACTAAGTTCCTTACCTTGGGGTGCTCCAGTATTGTTTATTAGAAAGAAGGATGGTTCCCTTAGGATGTGTGTTGATTACCGTTAGCTTAATAAAGTGACCATTAAGAATAAGTATCCCTTGCCTAGGATAGATGATTTTTTTACCAACTTCAAGGTGCTAAGTTCTTTTCGAAGATTGACCTGAGGTCTGGATATCATCAATTGAAGATAAAGGATAAGGATATCCCAAAAATTGCTTTCCGTACTTGTTATGGGTACTTTGAGTTTCTAGTCATGTCCTTTGGGTTGACTAATGCGCATGATGCATTCATGGATTTGATGAATCGTGTGTTTAAGCCTTATCTAGACGTTTCATTATCGTATTTATTGATGACATTTTGGTGTACTCTAAGAATCATGAGGATCATACTGATCATTTGAGGATAACTTTGACAACACTTGAGAGAACGAGCTTTAGGCAAAATTTCTAAGTGTGAATTACGTTAAATCGTTTTTTCTTGGATCATATGGTGACTACTGACGGTATTAAGGTAGATCCTCAGAAAATTTCAGCGATAAAGGATTGGCCTATACCCACTAGTGCGACTGAAATTCGTAGTTTCTTAGGTTTGGCAAATTATTACCAAAAGATTGTGGAAGGCTTGTCGTCAATATCCTCTCCATTGACTAAATTGACACAGAAGATTGCTAAGTTTCAGTGGTCCGAAGCTTGTGAAAAGAGTTTCCAAGAGCTTAAGACAAGGTTGACTTTGCTCCTATTTTGACTTTAACTTCCGGGTCCGGTGAATATACGGTGTATTGTATCGATGACTTCCAGCATCTGGTTTGGGTTGTGTATTAATGCAGAATGGTAAGGTGATTGCTTATGCTTCGCGACAGTTGAAAAAGTATGAGAAGAATTACCCAACTCATGACTTGGAGTTATCTGTTGTGGTTTTTGCTTTGAAAATTTGGCGTCATTATCTATATGGTGAGCATTGTGATGTTTTTACGGATCACAAGAGTCTGCAATATATCTTCAAGCAGCGACAGTTGAACCTCAGACAAAGGAGGTGGTTGGAGTTGTTAAAGGATTATGACTTGAACATTTTGTATCATCCTGGTCAGGCTTGTTATACTCCGTACTTTGTACGTTGGAATATTCTAAGTCGGTTGCGACAAGTTAAGGACAAGGTTGTAATTTTTTTCCGATTTTGTTAAAAGTGCATAAGTTGCATATTCATCTTTTTATTGGTATGGAGTGTTAAGGGTAAATTTGGAATAAGGAAAATTTGGGACCAAAAGATGAATTATGGAAAGCTAGACATTTCATGAAAATTTGGGGCCAAAAGTGAATTTTTAGAAACTTAATAATTCATGAAAATGGCCATATGTGGCCGTGTGAGATGTGGGCCATAGGGCCACTTGTACAAATTATATATGTAGAGAAAGATGACTAATTTAAGTCATCTTCATCATTTGTCACACTTAGAAATTTCAAGAAAAAATCAAGAAGATTTGGAGAGCAAGAAAGAGAGAGGTTCGGGCCATGGCACCAAAAATTGGTGACCATGAATAGTGATCCAAAAAATATTTCTTCTAGTTTTCCCACTAATTGAAAGGCTCTCGTTAACGTGGAGTGGTTGTTGAAC
>NC_081351.1:62474730-62488677 GCF_029784015.1 Lycium ferocissimum
AATCCTTTCTCAAATGAGGATCTGGGTCAAAAAATAATTGCATATTTCGGGATCCACCACCCTCCCTTCCCACATGTAATGACCCACTATGTCATTATGAGGGCGACTTAGTAAACTAGACCTCTGTTGGGAGTTCCGAGACCGCGGGTGAGTTCGTAACATGTTTTTGTGTATGTGTTCATGTTTAGTTTGCATCTGTAGGGCCTCGAATTGGTGTTGGATCTTCGGGTAAAACCAGGCTCCTTTGGTCGATTTGGACCGCAGCGGAGTGGTATTTTGTGTAGCGACAGTCCGCCATCGCGGGGGTGTGGCTACTTTGGGGAAGCGGGATTTAATGAGGTCCCTATAGCGGGTCAATTACCCTATAGCGAGGCTATGTATTTCACCTGAACATCGACATTGCCGTATCGAAAGGAGGCGAAATGTTTTATATTCCATATTTCGAACCCATGAATGGGAATTGTATGATAGTTGGGGTCAATTTTTATGATGAATTCACACTTAGTGATAGTTCACCCATTTGAAAAGGGTAGAAGTAGTTGGGTTCTCTTCCCAAATTGTTGTTTGTTTGAGTAGATGATCCAATACTCACTTAGTATTATAATTTCTAGACTTTGAACGTCCTAAAGCTTTGCAAAAGGGGAAAGCTATTAGGGAGTGATTGCATTATTCCAGTTCTTCTTTGAGGTAGGTTATGGTCTACTTGAGTTAGACTTTGATTAGTTGATTGTATATGTTATGAAATTGATAGGAGAAGCATGATTAGGGCTTCGGACATAAAGTGTGATTGGAAATTCCTAAGTTTGACATTGATTGATTAATTATGTGATGAACTATTATGATATGAAAAAGAAAAAGTTAATGTATACTATTCTTGTTGACTTGGAGTAATCCCGTATTCATGTTATTGATGAATTGATTCTTTAGTCTTGATATGACCTGTGACATGGTTACTTATGTTCCTTTATATTGATTTATTGTCTGTTCACATTCCTTATTGATTGGTGGAATGGAAATACATTGAGATGAGAAAGAACATATAAATATAAAAAGGCACATGGTGAGGATGTGGCCTAGTTATGGGCTAGTGATCTGAGATCAGTTCCGGAGCGAGTGGTACATGGACACCATGAGTACCCTACATGTCATGGCTATTTGGGCAAACAATAGCATTTAGCATGTGTGTACGGATATGTGATAGATTTAAGATAATTCGTGAGTTACGATTGTGTTGGTAGTGACATGGGTTGAGTTACTTTTATTGATTATTGTTTGTGTGGGCTTATCTTATTTCGGTGTTGGATGATTTTTGTTGACAATTTCATATGATTATGTGTTGTTGTTCCTATCTATCAATTTTATTAATTTTATACATGATAATAATCTTAGTCGGCCTATGATATCTACTGGTACATAGTGTTCGTACTGATACTACCTTGTTCCATTCTTTGAGTGCAGATTTTTATCCAGGGACATCTACCAGGCCTCATATTTAGCGTGAGGCTAGTTTCCGATAGACTTAAGGGTGAGCTCCTATCCATGCAGACCTGCGAAGATCTTCTCTTATTAATGTCTATTTCATTCTAGACATTACTTATGTTATTCCAGACAGTTTTTATTTCCTTATATAGTTTATGTTTTAGAGTCCCTATACAATGACTTTTGGGTTTTAGGGTTGTAATAGTTAGAATTTTCCGTAGTTTATTTATTTATAGCATGATTAGACAGATTATGATTTAGTTCTGGCTATTGATTGTGATTGCTTAAATGATTAAGTAATTGGGTAAAAAAGGATGGCTCACCCACTAGGGGAAAATAGTGTGGGTGCCACTCACGGCCAGTTGGGTCGTGACAAAGTTGGTATCAGAGCCCTAGTTCGTCGATCTCATTGTACAAGGACATGTCTAGTAGAGTCTTGCGGATTGGTACGGAGACGTCTGTACTTACCTTTAAGAGGTTATGGGACACTAGAAAAATTAAAATTCTTTCTTTCTTTCGTGCTACTTGATTCAAATTGGTATCTGGACGATTCAAATTAGTATCTAACTTTTCTTTATATTCTCTCACAGATGGTGAGAACTCGTACGGAAGTAGCAGAAAAATGAGGTAATTGCACTGCCCGCTGCGACCGCAGCTCGTGGTGGAGGGCAGGACGATGGGCTCCAGTTCGTGGTGGAGGCCAGGCTAGGGGTCTTGGTCGTGATTGTGGCAGAGGCAGGGGAGGAGCAACACCAGCCAGGGGCAGGGCTCCTGTAACTGGTCAGGCTCGCGCTGATTCCCATGAGGCTAAAAAAATTCCAGATGAGGCAGCAAAGTTTACAGCAACACCAGCTCAGCCAGATATTATAGCTCCTCCAGTATGTCAGACGTTTTGGTTTGAGTGTGGAACCTGCTGAATGGGTTGACAGAGGTAGGTGTGCTACCAGCAGTTCCAGGTGCTCAGCGTACCAGAGTGGGTGATCTAGCCCCGGCGGAGTTCGTACTTCGGGGTTACAGCATGCTACAGCGGTGGCTCCTCATTTGGATGAGGCTCCAGGACTGGAGGTATTTCCTAGACCAGTGGGAGGTCCGGTGTTGACTGGGGATGAGCATAATTTGTTCTGGAGGTTCACTAAGATGAAGCCTCTGGAGTTCTTTGGCACTGAGGTTGAGGATGCATATGAGTTCATCATGGACTGTCACGAGAGACTCCATACGATGGGGGCAATTGATAAGTATGGTGTTGGGTTTGTGACCTTCCATTTCTTGGGTGATGCCAAGTTATGGTGGAGGGCCTTTGTAAAGTGCAGGCCAGCGGGATCGCCTCCGTTGACATGGACTCAGTTTTATCAGGTGCTCTTAGACAAGTATGCTTCTCATACATTAAGGGACCGCAGGCATGATGAGTTCAGTAATATAAGCGAGGTAATATGCACATTAGTTTGTTTATGAGCCGGTTCCATTCATTGTCTCGTTTGTGTCCTCGTGTGCCTTTCTGCGAGCGGGGAGAGGGTTACGAGATTCGTGAAAGGATTGAACACTGCTCTTCAGTCGTCAGTTCTTCAGCTTGTAGCAACGGGTGCTTCTTTTCTGGAAGTGGTGGATCATGTTAGGATTGTCAAGGGTGTTACGCAGGATGGTCATAGCAAGTACGTAGAGAAGAAGGCCCGGAAGGGTGGCATTTTTAGGGGCGCTTTCTCTAAGGTCCAGAGTTCCCCGAGTCTTTTAGGGACGCCTTTGGATCGGCCTTGCGGGGCTTCGGTTGGAGGCCCGTCGGGGGCCGGTCGATGCTATTTTGCTAAGCCGGAGGATTCTGAACGAGCTCCAAATTGTGGCGTTATTCGGCACATTTGGCGTCGATGCAAGACTGCGGATGTTTTGAATGCGGTGAGACGGGGAATTTCCCCGGAGAAATGATCCCCAAACAGAAGCGAGGTGGCCGGGGTACTCGGTTTCGAGCTCCCGAGCTCAACATCGGGGAGGGAGGATCTTATAGGGGCAACCGTGCTCAGTCTGGGCATGGCGGTCACACGGCTGGTTGAGGTGGCACCAAGCCTAACAGAGGCAGGTTTTAGTCTGGTAGAGGTGGAAATTAGCTCGGCACGGGTGGAGATCAGACAGGGCAGATGGATCGTAATGGTTCGCAGGCTACTGGCGGACGGGTTCATTGTTATGGCTTTCCTGGAAGGACAGAGGCTGAGGGATCAGATACGGTCATTACAGGAAATATCTCATTCTGTCATCGGATGGCTTCTGTATTGTCTGACCTTGGGTTCTACATTTGCTTATGTGTCTATATATTTCTCTATGGATCTTGATATGGTCTGTGATTTGTTTGATGCCCCTATACAGGTATCTACTCCAGTTGGAGAGTCAATGGTTGTAGATAGAGTTTTTTCGATCTTGTACTTTCACACTTATGGGGTATGTCACCTGGGTTGATTTAGTGATTCTAGACATAGTAGATTTTGATGTCATCCTGGGTATGAGTTGGTTAGCTCCTTATCATGCAATTCTAGAATGTTATGCCAAGACAGTCACCTTAGCTATGCCTGGGGTGCTTAGACTTGATTGGAAGGGTAACCTTAGTCCCTCCCCAAAGAGAATTATTTCATTTATTCGTGCAAAGAAGCTAGTGGATAGGGGTGCTTGGCTTATTTGGCAAATATCCGTGATACCTGTGTTGACGGTCCATCTCTTAAGTTAGCTTTTGTGGTACGTGAGTTTACGGAGGTGTCTTCTGCAGACTTGCCGGGCATGCCACCAAACCGTGACATTGATTTCTGCATTGTCTTAGAGACAAGAACCCTCCGTATTTCTATTTCGCTATATTGGATTGCACCAACAGAGTTGAAGGAATTAAAAGAACAACTTCAGGATCTCCTTAGTAAGGGTTTTATTCGTCCGAGTGTCTCTCCGTAGGGCGCTCCGGTTCTATTTGTGAAAAAGAAAAATGAGATTATGCAGATGTGCATTGATTATCACCAGTTAAATAAGGTCACCATCCGAAATAAATACCCCATCCCTCGTATTGATGATTTGTTTGATCAGCTTCAAATGGCTTCTGTGTTTTTGAAAATTGATTTGAGATCGAGTTTTCATCAGTTAAAAATTCGGGCAGAGGATATGCCTAAGGCAGCTTTCCGGACTAGGTATGGACATTACAAATTTCTTGTTATGTCTTTCGGCTTACTAATGCCCCAGCTGCTTTTATGGACTTGATGAATAGCATTTTTAAGCCGTACCTAGACTCCTTTGTGATAGCGTTTATCGATGACATCCTGATTTATCCGAAGAGTAAAGAAGATCATTGAAAAACACTTGAGAGTTTTTCTTAGGTTGCTGAGAGACAAGGAGTTATATGCCAAGTTCGCTAAGTGTGAGTTGTGGGTTTCGTTTGTGTCCTTCTTAGGACATGTGGTTTCTAAGGAAGGTATTATGGTTAATCCTAAAAAGATTGAAGCAGTGAGAGATTGGGCGAGGCCAACATCTGTGACAGAGATTCGCAACTTTGTGGGGTTGGCCAGTTACTACCGTCGGTTCCTGAAGGGGTTTGCTTCTATTGCTTCATATTTGACCTGTTTGACTTAGAAAGAGGTGCCTTTTTGGTGGTCCGATAAGTGTGAGGAGAGCTTTCAAAAGCTCAAGACTCTATTAACTATAGCTCCTATTCTATCTTTGCCTGTGGAGGGCAAGGACTTTGTGGTATACTGTGACGCTTTTCGTTCTGGTTTGGGTGTTGTTTTGATGCAAGAGAAGAAGGTGATTGCTTATGCTTCTAGACAGCTGAAGATTCATGAGAAGAACTATCCTACTCATGACTTGGAGTTGGCAGCTGTGGTTTTTGTGTTGAAGATTTTGGAGACACTATCTTTATGGTGCCCGTTGCGAGGTATTTACTGATCATCACAGTCTTCAACATGTATTTACTCAGAGGGATCTTAATTCTAGGCAGCGGAGATGGATGGAGTTGCTTAAGGATTACGATATTACTATCTTGTATCATCTTGGCAAGGCAAATGTGGTGGCAGATGCCTTGAGAAGGAAATAAGCTAGCATGAGTAGTTTGGTTCATTTGATTGCGTCAGAGCATCCATTGGCCAAGGAGGTTTACACTCTAGCTAACAGTTTCATGAGGCTTGATATGTCCGTTTAGGTAGAGTGTTAGCTTTTGTGGAGGCGAGATCATCATTTTACGGAGCAAATTAAGGCCAGACAGTTCGAGGATGCGAGTTTAAGTAAGATTCACGATAAAGTCTTGCATGGTAAGGCCAAGGAGGCCATGATTAATGATGAGGGTGTCTTGAGAATCAAGGGGCGTGTTTGTGTTTCCCGTGTTGATGAGTTGATTAAGACAATTTTAGCGGAGGCTCACAGTTCTAAATATTCCATTCATCCTGGTGCTACCAAGATGTACCGTTACTTGAGGCAGCACTACTGGTGGGCTAGGATGAATTATGATATTACTGAGTTCATGTCACAGTGTTTGAACTGCCAACAGGTGAAGTACAAGCACCAGAGACCTCGGGTACGCTTCAGTGGATACTCATTTAGAGTGTAAGTGTGAGATGATAGCGATGGATTTTGTGGTTGGTCTTCCGAAGACCTTGGGTAAGTTTGATTCGATCTGGGTCATTGTTGATAGATTGACCAAGTCTGCCTATTTTATACCTATTCAGATTACCCATACTGCTCAGAAGTTAGCGCAGATTTATATCTGTGAGATTATTCGTCTGCATGGGGTTCCCATTTCTGTCATATATGATAAAGGCACGACGTTTAAATTTCGGTTTTGGAAGACCTTGCATTCCGAATTGGGCACTAGATTGGACCTTAGTACAGCTTTCCACTCTCAGACAGATGATCAGTCTGAGTGGACTATTCAGGTCCTGGAAGATATGCTCTGAGCTTGTGTGATTGACTTTAGTAGCCACTGGGATATGTTTTTACCATGGGCAGAGTTTGCGTATAACAATAGCTACCACTCGAGCATTTAAATGGCCCCGTTCGAGGCTCTTTATGGGAGGAGATGTTGGTCTCATATCGGGTGGTTTGATGAATTTGAGTTAAGGCCATGGGGTACAGATCTTTTGAGGGAGTCATTAGATAAGGTTAAGGTGATCCGGGAAAAGCTCTTAGCAGCTCAAAGTAGGCAGAAGGAGTATGCAGACCGAAAGGTCCGAGATCTTGATTTCATGGTTGAAGAACAAGTCTTGTTGAAGGTCTCACCCATGAAAGGTGTGATGAGGTTTGGGAAGAGAGGTAAGCTTAGTCTCAGATTCATTGGTCTATTTGAGATCCTCAATTGTGTGGGGGATATAGCCTATGAGTTGTCTTTGCCCCAAGGTTTGTCATGTGTTCATCCAGTGTTTCATGTCTCTATGTTTAAGATATATCATTGTGATGGTTCATTTATCATTCGCTGGATGAAAATATGTCTTATGAGGAAGAACCTCATGTGATTCTAGCTAGAGAGGTTCGTAAGCTGAGGTTGAAAGAGATAGTGTCCGTGAAGGTTCAGTGAAAGAACCATCCCGTTGAGGAAGCTACTTGGGAGACCGAATCTGATATATGCAATAAGTATCTCTAGCTCTTCATCGAGTCAGGTACCTTTCCCCTTGTTCCTTTCCCTTTGTCCGTTCGAGGACGAGCGTTTGTTTAATTGGTATCTGATATAACGACCCGCTAGGTCATTATGGGGGTTACTCAGTTAACTAGACCTCCATTAGGAGTTCCGAGGCCGCGGGTGAGTCCGTAACGTGTTTTATGTATATGTGTATGTTTAGTTTGCGTTTGTAGGGCCTCGGATTGGTGTTGAGATCTTTGGCTGAAAACTAGTGAAAAATCAGAGCTCACTGGTCGATTTGGACCGCTATAGCGGTGGTATTACCACTATAGGCGAGTCAGCGCATGGCGGGCGTGGATCGCCGTGGGGAAAGTGATTCAATAGGTCCGCTATAGCGTCAGTTCTACTATAGCGAGACCGTTTTATGTCGAATATCGGCGGGAGGCGGCTCTTTTTATATTCCATATTTTCGAACCCATTCCCCACATAACACCAAACAGTTCCAAGAAATATTAAGGCGACTTTTCTAAGGCTAGGGCACCACTCTTCATCAAGGTAAGTCTCAACCTTTATCTTCATTCATTCTATGATCATCTTAAGTCCCTACCTAATCTAAGGTTCCTTAATGGTGAATTGAAAGGTTAGAACCCTAGAATTTATGAAACCCTTGAATAATGAATGGGTTGTTGGTTTATTTGTTGTTTAATCATCTTGGAGTATAGATTATCAATTCCTATGATGAGAATTTGATCATTAATAGTGGAAATTGATGTATTTAGACTTAGGGTTTCATAAAGATGATAACTTTAGCATAAAAACTACTTGTAAAAGGGTTGAATTGATTAGAAAACTCATGAATGGGAATAGTATGATGGTTGGGGTCGATTTTATGATGAATTCACACTCAGTGATAGTTCACCCTTTTGAAAATGGTAGAAGAAGTTGGTTCTCTTCCCCAATTGTTGTTTGTTTGAGCAGATGATCCAATACTCACTTAGTATTATGATTGCTAGACTTTGAACGTTCTAAAGCTTTGTGAAAGGGGAAAGCTATTGGGGAGTGATTGCATTGTTCCAGTTCGGATTTGAGGTAGGTTACGGTCAACTTGAGTTAGACTTTGATTAGTTGATTGTATATGTTATGAACTTGATAGGAGAGGTATGATTAGGGCTTCGGATATAAAGTGTGGTTGGAAATTCCTAAGTTTGACATTGATTGATTAATTATGTGATGAACTCTTATGATATGATGAAGAAGTTAATGTATACTCTTCTTGTTGACTTGGAATAATCCCTCATTCATGCTATTGGTGAATTGACTCTTGAGTCTTGATATGACTTGTGACATGGTGACTTATGTTCTTTGATATTGATTTATTGACTGTTCACATTCCTTATTGATTTTTGGAACGAAAATATATTGAGATGAGAAAGAACATATAAATATAAAAAGGCACATTAGACAGGGGGTGAAGATGTGGCCTAGTTATGGGCTCGTGATCTCAGGTCAGTTTCGGAGCGAGTTGTACATGGACACCATGGGTCCCCTGCAGGTCATGGCTATTTGGGAAAACAATACCATTTAGCATGTGTGTACGGATATGTGATAGTGTTGAGATAATTTGTGAGTTACGGTTGTGTTGGTAATGACATGGGTTGAGTTACTTTTATTGATTGATGTTTGTGTGGGCTTATCTTGTTTGGTGTTAGATGGTTCTTGTTAACAATTTCATATGGTTATGTGCTATTATGCGATATGTCTATTTTATTGATTCTATGATTATGCATGATGCTAATCTTAGTCGGCCTATGATATCTACAGGTACATAGTGTTTGTACTGATACTACCTTGCTCTTTGTGTTAAGATTGTGATCCAATGACATCTACCAGACCTCATATTTAGCTTGAGGCTAGTTTCCAACAGGTTTGAGGGTGAGCTCATATCCATGCCAGGCTTTCTGAAGATCTTCTCTTATTGATGTCTATTTCATTCCAAACATTATATATGTTAATCCAGACAATTGTTATTTCCTTAGACAGTTTATGTTTTTAGAGTCTTTGTATGATGACTTTCGAGTTTTGGGTTTGTAATAGTTAGAATTTTTCGCAGTTTATTTATTTATAGCATGATTAGACAGATTATGATTTAATTCTGGCTATTGATTGTCCTTGTTTAAATGATGAAGTAATTGGGGAAAAGGTATGGTTTCACCCACAAAGGGAAAATAGTGTGGGTGCCACTCGGCCAGTTGGGTTGTGACACCACCAGTAGTAATTTATTTTCCAAGAAGTGAGGGTTCAACAGACACTAACCCAACCCCAATTGTCGAACTTAGAGATCTTCCAAAAGGCTCAGTGTCTTTTGTTGCACCACCTCAAAAGAAAAAGGAGGAGTCTACTATTCAGGGGATAAAGTTGGAAGAAGCCAAGATATAAAGAAGAGTGAAGGCATGAGCAAAAGTAAGAAATTATTCGAAACAGGACCACCTGCTATGGAAAATGCACCTACTCATCTGAAGAAAAAGGCACAGATAGATTCAGACAACTGAAGAATTGTGGTGGATGAAACTGCACAGAGGACGAAAATATGCTAAATCTAAGTGCCTCTTGAGTTATTGTCCTAGCACTGAACAATTCCAACCCCTACTCCATTCAAATATAACGTATCCCCCCTCTGTGTCCTACTTGTCATGTCTAAATGGCATATACTGTCTTCTGTGATCAATGGTTGAATATGTATTTTAAGGTGCTAATAAAATTTCTTGCTTGTTGAATCTGTGGAATGGTGTATGATCTGGATACTCTAACTAGATATAATATTGAGAAAGTGATCCTATCATGAGCATATGTGATATTCCCAGTGGCTATGAGTTTAATATTGCTCTATTCAATTGATGCTTAACTGAACTGAAGCAACTTTTTAATGATTCCAAAAGAGGAAAGATGTATCCTATACAGTGCTTATGACCCTACTATGTTAACCTGGTTCAATCTTAGTGTTCATTTTATTCAAAATAGGATACACAATGATATGAAGAACATGAACTTTGTCATCATCAAAAACGGGAATTTGTTGGCATGCTTAAGTTTTGATGATTGACAAAATACGCACACTTGGTAAATGAACCAGCTTCCCAAACATGTTCTACCAAAAGGAGACAAGTGGGAAAATACAAACACATAGCAAAGAGCATGACACCATGAAACAGGTATATTAACATGTTCCATCATCCATCACAAAAGCAGGCTCAAGATGGAGTCGCATGAATGAATGAGAAGGGGATGATGAAACAAGTCCGGAAACATGTTCCATCTCAAACAGTGCAGATATTCAGAGGCAGACGAACTAAGTTAATGAAACAGGTTCAAGAACATGTTCCAGCGCAAGTCCTACAACAACTAGCATTTGCAAATTTATGGTAAATACTTAGCGGTCAAGTTATAGGATTCCTTTCCATAATTAAACAAGGTTCTTCCGACTCCTAAAAGGACAATGAAGTCGATTCAAAAGGAAAGAATCCCAATTCAACACGAACCGTAATATATCTCATGGGACTACTCAAACAGGGCTTTGTGTTTGCCGACCTGATATGTACTCAATGCTATATATATCGAAGTATTACCAAGAAGAAGGTTTTCGCACCCACAAAGAGAGATTTCAGAATATTGAGCGATCAAAGAAGACATCAAGAATATTTAGAATCTAGGCGTGTATCCTAGTGCAAGAAGAATGATTGAAGGAGTTGTTCTACTAAATGATGTTTTCCAGTTCTTAAGTCTAGACTTTTGTATTAGGTTATTTATCGAGTTGTACTTTATCTCCTTTCTTTTAAGTCCAGAAATGTTGTAAATGCAACTCAAGTTGGGGATCAACTTGAAGGTTGATTACTAGTCTAGTGACATTAGTGAGATAGGAATTAGATGTTAGTTCCTAGGTTATAGAGTATGTAACTTGAATTTTTAGAGGCTCACCATTGTAGTGGATTTTTGGGGAAAATCCTATAAAGGTGTAGGTAGTGGTTTTTATCGCCCTTGTGAGCTGTAAATTCCATGTAAAAATCATTGTGTTCTTTACTTACCTACAATTTATATTCTACAAGATGCTAGCATAGAACAAGTAGAGTAACATGTTCCATCTTATAGGAGAAAATTAGATATGACATAGGATAGGAAGTACGTCATGCAACCTAACAATCTCTATCAAGTTTGATCTTCTTCTTCTTTACGAGTGTAGATTTAGCACTCATTCCAACACCCTTTAACTAGGCCTTTGATGAGAGGAATTCTTCTTTTATATTGTCATGTGTTCAGATCATCCACATATGTTCCTATATCCTCTCTCTTAGACGTATTCAATTGGATCAATAGTGGTTTTTAAGAACCTAGGGATACTTAGGTTCCTTTTGATTGGAGGAGGGATGTGTAGAATTTCTTCTAGTCCATCTTTGCTAATTTGTGTTTGGCATGGGAGGAACAGGTTCCATTGATGTCTTTCTTTCAACATACTGAATATTTCTCTTTATTTCTTCGATTATCTGTGAGCATGTATCCCTATAGTGTCCATTGTTCCCATAATGAGTGCATAATTAAGTGAGTGGGATTGACACATACTTGCTCCTAGGATTATATGCAGTGTTGCTTCTTTTGAATCTGTCACGACCCAACCAGAGGGCCATGACGGGCACCCGAAGCTAACAACCCGAGTACCCCTTTTAATACTTTCATAATCATCTCTAGGTGAGCTACATGGCTAACTAATAATTACCATGCATCAATACACCAATTCCATCGGACTAAGGTATCATTAAATATAAACGTCACCAACTATGCCCATATATATATACACAAGCCGATAAGGCCATCAAAATGATATAAAAAATATGAGCCGACCAAGCTAAGAGATATCTAGCTATACATATCTGTCTACGAGCCACTATGAAGAGTATGTAAAAACAAAAAGATGGGACAGGACCTCGCCATGCCCATATATGTACACCAAAAGAATAATACCAACTATTGTAGCACCGGGTCAAATGGAGCACCTCTATGCAATCACTGATGAAGCAGCCTAAAGATCTGGTCTGTCTCCCGGTCTACCTGCGGGCATGAACGCAAAGATTCACAACAAAAGGGTGTCAGTACGAACAATATACTGAGTATGTAAGGCATGAATAGTAACATGATAAGAGCATGAAGAATAGCATAAGATAAGTGATTCATTTATACCTCATAACACCTCTTACGACATTCATCATGCTTAATCAACCTTTCACTAACGAAAAAATTCCATACATGTACATATAATGATACCATACCAAACCATGTAGTGGTGGGCGCGCTATAGATATCATATTTGGCCATATAAGCTCGGTTTCACAACATAGTTACATACATATATGACATGACCTACATAAGTATCCGAGAGAAACATTACAACACTATCGGGGTGACATAAAGTCGATAAACCCCCAATTTCTATTATGGAATCGCCATCATCATCATCATCATCATCATTATGATCATCACTATGAAGAGCTTTTACCAAACGTATCTCAAGAATATTGAAAGTCATCAACTTCTAGCACTCCTAGGAATAGCACATTGCAAATATCTTGGATGGCGTCTCTAGAATTGAACTCATCATCATAATCGTTATCGTTATCATCACAAAGAACATTGGCAAAAATATCATATGAATCCCGAGAATTATGAGCTTATAGCATTTATAGGAATAGGAATATTGTGGACATCATGTATAGGTTCACAATTAGGGAATCATGCCTTTTGAAAGGAAGGGTTAGCCTTACATACCTTTACGACTCCTTATTTACTTAATGTTCTCCTCTAAAGTCCGCAAAATCTACATTCAAGAGGATTCATACAAAGGTTAAGTCCTAAAAACATTCTTAAATTCAAACTAGAATGATTGACGAGCTAACGAAATTTGAACAAAGACATCCTCTATCTCATCGACTTCTACCATATTCCAAAACAACTACCAAACAGCAATAAAAATACCCACAATATCATAATCAAGTAGTTATATTGAATTAAATCTCAAAACTCATTCTCATAATCAATTTACATCAACAACTTCAACACAACCCTTTGCACACTTGCATACAACACTCCCTCGTCATCACTATTTCCCCTCATAATAAGATTATACTCAAAACATTCTAAAAATTATAACCCAAGTTAATTTAGTACTCAAAATATCATCAAATCCATATTTGAACTTGTCACGACCCGACTGCGGGCCATGACGGGTATCCGGGGCTAACCACCGAACACCGTTCATTCTGTTACTCGTCTACTCGTATTCATAATACATACTCGTGGTCGTAGAAAACTATTAACATTTGAAACATATTCACTTTTATAAACATAAGCCTTTCGGCTATCAAGATAATATATACATGCATATACATGAAGACTATGGGACCATACTATCCACACTGCGTATCTACGAGCCTCTACTAGAGTACTAGACATATGGACGGGACAGGACCCCGTCGTGCCCAAATCATGAATATATACATATATGTACCAAAAGAATAGTCAATGGCACCTCCGAAAAAATGGAGTGCTCTCAAATCAGCTACTAGCTCCTATAACCGCCGTCTCCCTCGCTTACGTGGGCATGAACGGCATGTCAAAGAAACGTGACGTCGGTTAACATTGTACGGTATATGTAAGGCAGGAATGAAGTAAACATAATAAGAAATTCATAAGGCATAGATGGAGAAATAACCATTGTATGGATTCGTTTTATACATATATCATACATAGTATATCATAGGGATCATCATAGCATATACATCATCATACCATACATGCATCATCATATCAATCATACATCATCATATCGTTAACCCGCGTCCGGGTAACCATCGTATGCA
>NC_081351.1:62488777-62518167 GCF_029784015.1 Lycium ferocissimum
AGCACATTGCAAATATCTTGGATGGCGTCTCTAGAATTGAACTCATCATCATAATCGTTATCGTTATCATCACAAAGAACATTGGCAAAAATATCAGATGAATCCCGAGAATTATGAGCTTATAGCATTTATAGGAATAGAAATATTGTGGACATCATGTATAGGTTCACAATTAGGGAATCATGCCTTTTGAAAGGAAGGGTTAGCCTTACATACCTTTACGACTCCTTAGTTACTTAATGTTCTCCTCCAAAGTCCATAAAATTTACATTCAAAAGGATTCATACTAAGGTTAAGTCCTAAAAACATTCTTAAGTTCAAACTAGAATGATTGACGAGCTAACGAAATTTGAGCAAAGACTTCCTCTATCTCATCGACTTCTACCATATTCCAAAACAACTACCAAATAACAGTAACAACACTCACAATATCATAATCAAGTATTGATATTGGATTAAATCTCAAAACTCATTCTCATAATCAATTTACATCAACAACTTCAACACAACCCTTTGTACACTTGCATACAACACTCCCCCGTCATCACTATTTCCCCTCATAACAAGATTATACTCAAAACATTCTAACAATTATAACCCAAGTTAATTTACTACTCAAAATATCATCAAATCCATATTTGAACTTCCTCTTCCACTTTCTTCCCTCACTCAAGTTGTTCAACAACCAAGCATTCTTAATAACATGTAATAGATGTGAAAACTAACCTTTTATCACATAAGGATAAGATTTGGATCAATTTATTCCACTTGAATGAAACCCCAACTTCAACACCAAAGGAATTCTTGGATTCTACAAACCCTAGTGAGCCTCCCAACACTTGAATCTCTTGATCTTTGATTTCACTTGGGTTTGGTTAAATATATTTGGAAGAGGATTCTAGAGCTCTCAAGAACTTGGGAAATGTTGAAAATGAAATAAAATAAGTAAGGGTCGGATAAATATATTGCTTAAAAAAATATGGGCCGACCCGGATTTACGGTCAAATTTACGGACAGAAAAAATTATACGGTCCATATAATTTGACAGTAAAATCCCACCAGTGGTTCACCCTTTTCCTGATCGATTTACGGTGGAGGTCAGCCAGATATACGGTCCGTAAAAATTATACATTCCGTATATCTGACCGTAAAACCCCTTTTTTCCTGAAAACACATTCTCGTCGATTTGTTCAACCTTTAATCCTTCCAATACCTGCTAAACATGAACTTAACACCTTGTAACTATACGATGAACTCAACCCCTTGTAACTATATGATGAACTTATCTAGTCTCATTTAACCTTGATAACTCCGTCTCCAAGGCTAGAACCACTAACACACGATGAGTCTCAATGTACAAAATCACGAGGTGTAACAGAATCCCAGGCCCCGCCTTGTTTTCATTCAAGGATTTTAGAGTTTCTGAGGACCTGTTCCATTGTAGAGACGTTTCTTACTTCTTCTGGGGCGTTGTTCAACTTTTCTTGGAGAGCCTTCTTTTTTGTTTTCTGTATATAGATCAGCTTTCACACTTCCTGAGATTTTTACAAGACTCTTGAGTGTCTTTATCCTTATCCATGTCTTATGTGGATGGCATTCTAAGTCGTTCTTTCTCTACTACCAACTCAGAGTTCTCTTTGTTCAATGTCAGAACCTAGTCCTTGCGGGAATCATGCATAAGTTTCAAATTATTTTTTGTGCTCTTCTAACCTTCTGAGTTTTGTTTCAATGATGGAATGTGTATTTACCAACATCCTTCTCTCAGAGTAAAGCTCTTCAAAGGCATTGATGACAATATGAGTCACACTTTCTAGCTTCTCTCTTGTGTAAGTATGAATCTCATATTTTATTTCAGTAAAGTTTACCTCAGTGTCATTATCTTCTTAGTCTGAGTATGAGTTGGCCATGAGTGTCAGTGCTTCCTCTATATCTGATTCTTCTATTGCCACCAAGGATCTATTTTGGTTTTTTCTCTCATCTTCATGATCACTTGAGGAGTTTACCATTGCAGCTAAAGCCATTTGTACAATTTGATCAGCTTTCCCAGTGCTCATCCTGCTTCTAAGAACCTGTTCCTTTCATCTTCAGTCAGGTTCATTCTTTCTCAGCTCGTCTTCCTTTTTTGGGCATTATCTGATAAAGTGATTTGAAATTCCACATCTGAAGGATCCTTCTTTATTGCTTCTATCATGTCCTCTTGATTTTAAGGTGATTCCTCTATTCTGGAATCCTTCTTTCTTTTTTGATGAATTTTTGGAACCTTTTCGTGAGCAATGCATGAAAGCATGGTCACGGTCAGCCAATCAAGGCCACGATTGAAGTATACTCTATAAGTGATGCCCACTGGAAGTGGGTGCGAATGAGCAGTGACCGTGAATTAACCGAGGCTATCACAACTGAGCAAGGATTCTTTAGATTGGTTGAGTCAACCGTGGCCACAGTGAATGAAAAAACTGAACCATACAATTCTGGATATGGCCACGAATAAACCACAGCCACAGATTGGGAAATGAATTGGTAGGGAGATTTTTTCTAATGGGCCTTAAGTTGCACGAATTCAAATTAGGGACAAAGACATAAATGATCATCCGGGTGAAACTATGGACACCGGATGGCCCAAGAAGCTTAAAAGACATTTTTTAGCCTTTTCAAAATAATTCCATTTCGTCGCCTTTTTTCAACTAATTTTACCACATGTAAAGAAACTATATCATTATTGTATAGAAATATATATATATATATATATATATATATATATATATATATATATATATATATATATAAAATGTATCATACGGATATAAATTATATCATTGTTGTATAGAATATGTATCCCTACAATATGTGTATAGAAAATGTATCATTGTTGTATCAATTGTGTATAATAATTGTATAATCAACGTATACTTACTAATTATACACTTATTATACAATTATTATACACATATTTCCATAGCCTAATGATACACAAAATTGGATTAAAAGTTAAGTTAGATAGTTAGTGTCACGTCCCAAATCGGGCACGTGCGGGCACCTACGTAATCCCACCTAGTAGGCAAACCCTTTACCCAAAATGTACACCATTTAAAAGACTGAGCAATAAATCATTTTCCATTAATAAAACATAATTGCGAAATAAGAATATTTATACAACAATTTCCCAAAATCGGGTCTAGTCTAGTACAAGAGCTTCTAAAATAAGACTATAATGAGACAAATAAAATACATTCCCTGTTTGGAATATAATAAACAAAGTCTTCGATATAGCCACCGGAGAATCCTTGGAAGCTACTAAACCGCAAACTCATCCTGCAACAAATTACACCCCAAAAAGAGTATAGCAAGAGTAGTATCAGTACAAAACTCATACTGGTAAGTATCATAAGCCGACTAAGATTAGTTCATGTATACACTCATAGAATCAATCAAGATAAACAGGCAGGTACAATCATTCACATATTCGGGATTTCTAACATATAGTGACCCCTCTGCATACACCGGTACCAGGCTTTCCTCATACTAGTGAAAGAAACACAAATTTAATCTACCACAATGCACACATTCATAATCACCTTAACCACTATGCCTCCCCCCTCGAATGTTGTCATCCAGGTGTAATAACGGAGATAAGCAGCTAGTCGAATAATAACCTATTATACCAATAGATGGTAAAGAAATTAGGGAGACCACCAACAGGATTGAAGAAGGGATAGAAAGAATCAGGGTTGGACTAGAAAAAATGAATGTCGGACTACAAAAAATGACCAGACGTGAAGAACTTAAAACAGTAGCGGCTGTGAAATCTTAATCGACCTTCAATCACGAGGAAGAACTGGAATGCTTCAAGGTAGCAGACCCTACTAATGGTCATGAAAACAATACCAAATCCTTACCAGCAAAAGTCGTTGATTAACCTCATTTTGGTTGGTATGGAAAGGTCAAATTTTCTATAATAACAACTGCAATATATTTCCCTTGTTTCCTTATGCTTCCCTTTTTAATACTAGTGGGTCAAAAGTGACTAGAATTGAAGGAAAAACTATGATGTCAGATTCCCAAATTGGGTTGGTTAATTTTGAACTCTTTAATCTTTCTCATGTTTACTCAAAAGAAACTCTAATGAAGAAGACATCATATACTTGCAAGGTGCTCGATGAGATTCCTAAAAGAGATTTAGATGTCAACTCTCCATATAAGAGTACTATTGAAAGAAATGCATCTTTAAAGATAGTGAGAGTGACGTAGAAGCTCTGGATGATATGCATCTTGGTTGGATTTCTTAGATGATGAGGGTGATATGGATACATGATCTTTAAATAATGATTGGAAAGAAGTTATCTTATGGCAATCTCTTTTTGATTTAATTCTTTCCACGGTCCTGACTTCCTGCAATTTATGGTTTGACTTTGAAAGTGATATGAAACTTCGAGCAAAACTTGGCCATGGAAGGGATTGAGAAATCACTCTTCCTAATAACAGTAGAAAGATCAAAACTAATTACAATTGAGAATTAGAATGGTTAAATCATGTTGTATACCTTGTGAACTGTTGCATTGCTGCACAATTAGACGCCATTAACTATCGATATTCTAGTCCATATTCCACTCTTGAGGGCAAGGGTGATCTCATGGAGAATGGATACAATCAGTTATTTCTGTTATTCCACTCTCCTGGTCCTTTATTTAGAAGCATGAGTCCGACAGTTGAAGGAACTGCACCTTCTAGTATAATGGACAACCTTTTGCTGTCATCAATAGCTCAGGACAGACACATAAATATTGTGAAAGGGGATTTAACCTTGGTGGAGAAGATGGGAAAATGCCTGAGAGAATTACAATTGAGGATCTTCTGAACAACATTGTGTAATCAAGAATCAATTATTGATGGTCTATCGAAGTAAAAGTTAGGTTATCAAGTTCATACTCATATTTCTTATCCTCTTGTAACTGATATTGCTAGTCTATATCGTCCAAATCCTAAATATGTGTTGCAAAGGATAATAGTGAATAGGGGTAATAAGGCAGTGGCTCAACTTCTTATTAAATAGGGAGGTCTTTCTGCAGATTGTGCTACTTGGGAATTTGTAAATGCTTCGAAGACTCAATTCCCTCCGTTTGATCCTTGAGGTCAAGGATCTTTTGTAGCAGGGGAGTACTGATACACAAAATTGGATTAAAAGTCCAGTTAGTTAGCTGAAGTTAGTTACGATTCTGTTCAGTTAGGGGTCAGTTAAGCTCTCTCAATTCATTATCATTACATATAAGCATTGTACATTATTGATTACATTCATTGATTGATGAATATACAATTTCCTCTTCTTCTTCAACATTCTATATTTGTTTCTTTATTCTGTAATTGATTGATCCACTTAAAAGCCTTTGTAACATTCTTGTCCAATCTTGAGATTCTAGAATTTATCTAATATTCCTAAATTTCAGCTATCACCTAAGGGGATCAATTTAATACTATGTATGTTATTAGGCCTAAGAGATTGAGATTGTCACGAAGTAGTTGCAAGATCAACGTGCTATCCTTGTAAGATTCTTCTCCTAATGTATCCAACTTGGCAATTGCTTCATCAAATGCCTGGCCACATAAAGAAGATGAAAATGAATATGCTTTTTCAAGTTTGAGATTAAAAAAAAAAAAAAAAAGATATAGAGATATCTTTGCTAACACAACAACCTTGTTTGAATCAAAAGATATAATCTACGAGTAAGAAATAATAAGGTAACACGAAGAAATTCTTACTTGTTTAGCAAGACCACAAGCACGATCAGGAGAGTTCAAAATCTCATAATAAAACACAAAGAAGTTGAGAGCCAATCCAAGTTGGATAGGATGCATTGGGGCAAGTTCAGCATTTGTAATAAGTATTGCTCTGGCCAGGTCTGCATAATGACAAGAGAAACGGACGGAGGCACTGGGACGAGTAGTGAGACTCAAAAAGAAAGAAGACAAGAGAAAAGACTGATGGGATAAACAGGCTATTGTCTTTATTTTGGGCCTAAGGGCTATTTCGGGTCATTTTCTTAAAAGTGGGTCTTTTGGGGCCTTTTCTTTTTGTTGGTGGCAGGGCCCAATCGAATACTGACCAGAATGAAGAAATAAAAGGTTAATAATATAGCAGTAAATAAAAGGAAAATTTACTTGTCATAGCTATCTCTAAGACCTATTTATGAATAATAATTACCTTCCGTTTTATTTATTTTTTCCAGCTAAAATATTTTCTTATTTTACACATCATAACTAGTGTCCTGTATTTCACAAGTTCCTCTTTTAAATTGATTTTCTCTCACCTAAAAAATCTATCTTCTCCCTCACCCCCTCTCTATCTCTATCTCTATTCGCTCTCCTACCCCAGATCTCGTTTCCCCTTAGCCGTCCCTCTCTCCTCCATCTCCAGTATAATGCCGCCGTCAGCACCAAAAACAGCGACAGAATTTATAATGTCATGACCCAACCGGAGGGCCATGAAGGGCACCCGGAACTAACCCCCGAGCACCCTCTCATCATACTTTCATAATCATCAATAGGTGAGCCACATGGCTAACTCATCATTACCATGCATCAATAACGCAAATTCCACCGAACTAAGGCACCATTTTATATAAATATCATCAACTATGCCCATATATACACAAGCCGACAAGGCTATCAAAATGATATACAAAAGGTGAACCGACCAAACTGAGGGATATCCAGCTATACACATCTGTCTACGAGCCTCTACAAAGAGTGTGTAATATCATAAAGACGGGATAGGACCCCGCTATGCCCATATATGTACACAAAAGAATAATACCAACTATTGCAACTCCAAATCAAATGGAGCACCTCTATACAATCACTGATGAAGCATCCTAAAGGTCTAGTCTGTCTCCCTGCCTACCTACGGGCATGAACGCAAAGATCTACAAACAAAAAGGTCGTCAGTACGAACAATGTACTGAGTATGTAAGGCATGAATAGTAATATGATAAATGTATGGAGAATAACGTAAGATAAATGAATCATGTATACCTCATGATACCTCTTAAGACGTTCAACATGCTTGCTTAATCTTTCTCTACATAAGACATTTCATATATATACATATAATGATACCATACCCGACCATGTAGGTTCGGTGTCATCCATACCCGGCCATAACAAGGCTCGGTGTTGTCCATACCCAATTTCAACACTAAGAGAATTCTTGGATTCTACAAAACCTAGTGAGCCTCCCAACACTAGAATCTCTTGATCTTTGATTTCTCTTGGGCTTGGTTAAATATATTTGGAAGAAGGTTCTAGATCTCCCAAGAACTTGGGAAATGTTGAACATGAAATAAAATGAGTAAGGGTCAGATATATATATAACTTAAAAGTCTGGCCCGGCCTGGATTTACAGTCAACTTTACGGACCGTAAAACTTATACAATCCCTGTAATTGGACCGTAAAATCCCACCAGGGGTTCACCTTTTCTGGAATCAATTTACGGTGGAGGTCAGCTAGATATACGGTCCGTAAATATTATACGGTTCGTATATCCAACGGTAAAACCCACTTTTCCCCAAAACATATTCTTCGTTAATTTGTTCAACCTTTAATCCTTCCAATACCTGCTAAACATGAACTTAACCCTTTATAACTATAAGATAAAATTGTCTAATCTCATTTAACCTTCATAACCACCGTATCCAAGGCTAGAACCACTGACACACGACGAATCTTAAAGTACAAAAATCACGAGGTGTAACATTCTTCCCCCCTTAGAAACATTCGTCCTCGAATGTTAAACCCTTAGGGATTCTACAGAAATTTCTCCAGAGTTTCCCCTGTAAATACGCCACTACCATCCTATCACAACAACCCAGAACACACAATGCCTCACAGGGCTACAATAATGGCCGCACACAACCAAGAAATCATCAAAAGAAAGCATTACGTACCTAAAGGTAATGTTGGTTCTATCGGAACCTCCTCTGGAAGTGAAAACAAACGTGGATACCTGAACTTCATATCTTCTTCAGCTTCCTAAGTCATTTCTTCCCTATTATTGTTTCTCCATAGAACATTAAGCAAGCTACATCTTTAGTTCTGAGTCTCCGAACTTGCCTATCTAGAATAGAGATGGGGACTTCTTCATAGGATAGTTTCTCGGTGACCTGGACATCATCCACAGGTACAATTCTGGAGGGATCTCCAATGCACTTGCGAAGCATCGACACATGGAAAACTGGGTGGACTGACTCCAAGTCCGATGGTAGATCTAACTCGTAAGCTACCTGGCCTATCTTGCGTACAATTTGGTAAGGCCCTACATATCGGGGACTAAGCTTGCCCTTCCTACCAAATATCATCACACCTTTCATAGGTGATACCTTCAAGAACACCCAATCATTAACTTGGAACTCTAAGTTTAGTCGGCGATTATCAGCATAAGATATCTGACGACTCTGAGTTGTCGATAACCGATCCTGAATAAGCTTGACCTTTTCCATGGCTTGTTGGATCAAGTCTGGCCCTATTTACTTAGTCTCTCCTACTTCGAATCATCCAACTGGTGATCTACACGTGCGCCCATATAAAGCTTCATACGGGGCCATTTGGATGCTGGAATGATAACTATTGTTATAAGCGAACTCTATAAGAGGTAAGTGATCATCCCAACTACCCCCAAAATCTAACACACATGGTCGTACCATATCCTCAAGAGTCTGAATGGTGCGCTCCGCTTGTCCATCAGTCTGGGGATGAAATGTTGTACTAAGACTCACTTGAGTCCCCAACCTTTCTTGGAAGGACTTTCAGAAGTTAGCCGTAAACTGTGTCCCTCTATTAGAAATAATAGATACTGGAACACCATGGAGTCATACTATCTCTTTGATATAAAGCTTCGCATAATCCTCAGCTGCATATATAGTTCTGACAGGCAGGAAATGAGCTGACTTTGTGAGTTTATCCACAAGTACCCATATGGAATCTACTTACGCTGAGAACGAGGAAAGCCTGCAATAAAATCCATATTAATCACTTCCAATTTCCAGGTCGGGATTTTCATAGCTTGCAACAATCCACTAAGCTTTTGATGCTTAATCTTTACCTGTTGATAGTTTGGACATTAATCTACGAATTTCGCTATGTCTTTCTTCATTCCGTCCCACCAATATATGAATTTAAGATCATAATACATTTTCGTCGCTTCCGGATGAATAAAATTACGAGAACGATGGGCTTCCTCTAAAGTCTGGTCATGTAATCCTGCAACATTAGGAACACACAATACATCGCCTCAACACCTAAGAACTCCATATGTAGAAATCTAAAAGGATAACTTTTTCTTCTGGGGGAGTATATTCCTGTAATGAACTAATATGGGATCCTCATACTGGCGCTCTTTCACCTCAACTACTAGTGATGAAATAGCTGAATTCTGAACGGTAACTCCCATATTGCCCGAGTCCATTAACCGAACTCCTAGGCTAGCTAGCTACTGAAGTTCACGAGCTAACTCTCTTTTCTCTAGCTGAACATCACATAAGCTACCCATAGATCTGCGGCTAAGAGCATCAGCCACAATGTTCGCTTTCCCTGGATGATATAAGATGCTAACATCATAATCTTTCAACAGTTCCAGCTATCGCCTTTGTTGTAAATTTAACTCTTTCTGCTTGAAAATATACTGAAGACTCTTATGATCTGTATAAATATCAACATGGACACCATACAAATAATGTCTCCATATCTTCAATGCATAAATCACCGCAGCTAACTCAAGATCATGGGTTGGATAGCTTTTCTCGTGTTTTCGCAACTGCTTTGAAGCATAAGCAATAACTTTACTGTGTTGCATTAACACACAACCCAACCCTACTCCTGAAGCATCACAATAGACAACATAGCCCTTCAACCCTTCAGGAAGTGTCAGAACCGGGGCCGAATTGAATCTATCTTTCAGCTCCCAAAAACTGCACTCACAAGCATCCGTCCATTGAAATTTAGTTAATTTCCGAGTCAGCTTCGTCAATGCTACAGAAATAGAAGGAAAATCTTTTATAAATCTTCTATAATAACCTGCCAAACCCAAAAAACTGCGAACTTCCATAGGTGTTGTAGGCCTTGGCCAAGCCTTCACAGCTTTGATCTTCTGGGTATCCACCCAAATACCATCAACTGAAATAATATGCCCCAGAAAGGTCACAGAATTCAACCAAAACTCATATTTTGAAAAGTTTGCATATAGTTTCCGAGCCTGAAGAATTCTAAGGACGATGCGTAAATGATCTGCATGTTCCGCCTTGGATCGTGAGTATACCAAGATATCGTCGATAAATACAATCACAAAAAATTCTAGCAAAGGCCTGAACGCATTGTTCATCAAATCCATGAACACTGCCGGTGCATTAGTCAACCCGAACAACATCACCTGAAATCCAAAGTGACTATATCGGGTTCTGAAGGCCGTCTTAGGAACATCTTTCTCCCTAACTCTCACCTGGTGGTATCCCGATCTCAAGTCTATTTTTGAGAACCATTTAGCACCCTGCAACTGATCAAATAGATCATCAATTCTTGGGAGTGGATATTTATTCTTGATCGCCACCTTATTCAACTTCCTGTAATCAATACACATTCGCAAGGAGCCATCTTTCTTTCTTACAAACAATACAGGTGCTCCCCACGGTGACGTACTAGGCCTGATGAAGCCTTTTTCAAGCAAGTCTTTCAGTTGCTCATTCAATTCCTCAACTCTGCAGGAACCATTCTATAAGGAGGAATAGATATGGGCTTAAAAAAAAGGGTAGCAAATCAATAGCGAAATCAATCTCCCACTCGGGTGCAAGGCCTACAAGCTCATCCAGAAACATATCCGGAAACTCATTCACCACAGGGACATATTGGAGAGTTGCTGCTTCTATATACTAAATCCGGACTAAGTGATAAATACAACCTTTAGTAATCATCTTCTTTTCCTTGAGATAGGAAATAAACCTACCTCTCAGAGACGCTGTATTACCCTTCCACTCTAAAACTGGCTCTCCCGAAAATTGAAAACGAACCATTTTGGTTCTACAATCAACATTGGCATAGCAAGAAGACAACCAATTCATACTCATAATGACATCAAAGTCTACCATTTTCAACTCATGTAGATCAGCCATAGTATGATGATCACAAATCACCACCACACAATTTCTATATACCCGACTAGTTATTACTGGGTCACCGATGGGTGTAGACACTTTAAAAGGCTTAATTGGCTCGGGTTTCACCCCAATACGATCGGCACTATAAGGAGTAATATATGACAATGTAGAGCCTGGATCAATCAATGCATATACATCATAAGAAGATAGTGATAATATACATGTGACAATATCGGGGGAAGACTCGGGATCCTGTCGCCCAGCCAGTGCATAAATACAGTGCTGAGGACTACTCCAACTGGGCGCTCCTCCTCTACGTCTACCACGACTCGCTGTTGTCTGTAAGCTCTTCCCTGGAGGGCGTACGGATGATGAAGAACTAGTTGTTGATCCTGTGGGCTGGACCATACCTCTACCACCTCGGAATGGACACTCACGCATAATATGGCACACGACTGGCCACAAGCATAACAAACATATAAACCTAATTAGCACTGTCTCTAATGTAGCTTCCCACACTGAGCACATCGAGGTAAAAGTGGCCTCATCTGGCCTAAATCACCCCTGTACTGAGAACCCGAAGCTCTGAAGCTCTGACTCGGTCCGAAGTGAATAGGTCTATCAAATCTCTGGCTTGCAAAGCATGGAGGTGCACTAGTCGCTGAATGGCCTGAGTGCCTAGAATACTACTTCCTCTGCCCTCCTCTAAACTCATTAACCAGATAGAACCCCAATCATGCTCACGCTCACTCCTTGGTTGTTGTTGCCGTTCTTCCAAAGTCTAGGCATGGGCCTGAATGCGAGAAATATCCATACCTTCCTGGACCAAGGCTGTCAAGCACTTATCCATCAAATACTGCCCCAAACCATTCACAAATCAGTGAACGCAATCTCCCATGTCGGCTACCATGGTCGGAGCATACCTGGCCAAAGAATTAAAATGAAGGCTTTACTCTACAGCACTCATACCTCCCTGTCTAAGATTCAAGAACCTATCAGCTCTGGCCTGTCGCACCTCAGGCGGCAAATAGTGTCAGAGGAAAGCATCTACAAACTCTTGCTATACCGGTGGAGGTGCATTGACTCCTCTAGAAGACATCCAAACCGTATACCAATGAACCGCAACATCCCGTAATCTATAGGAGGCCAACTCTACCGGCTCAATGTCCAAAGCATGCATTAACCGCAATGTTCTCAACATTCCATCTATAAAGCTACGAGGGTCTTCATCCGATTTTGACCCAAAGAATTCTGGAGGGTTCAAACTAATAAAATTGTGGGCTCTGGCACTGACAGCTCTATCTCCATGACTCGTACCTTGCCGTTGAGCCTAAGGAGCGACTAACTGAGTCAGCAAATGGATGGCCTCTTTCACCTCTTAACCTGAGGCATCTGGTGCAGGGACTGGGGGTGCTGGAGCTGCAGCTGAGGCTCTTTCATGCTCCTCTGAAGCAGGTGGAGTATGAGAGGATCGAGATGGAATCTCATTCTGTGACTCGCCCTCCTCTAAATCTGTCAGCGGTACCCGCTCAGTCCTTCCTCCTACCACTGTCTTGCCCTTTTGGGCTGTTGTAGCTCTTTACAAGCATCGCTAAAAACATAACGCATGGTTAAGAAAAGGAAAATTCTTATATCATGGCTCTATTGCACGATCTATGATGAAGAAGAAAGTCATTCATTCCTAAATGCCCGCAACCTTCTGTTTATAAGTATGGCACGCTTCACACCCATAAACAAGACTCTACTGGACACGACTCGTAGACACACCCTGGGACGAACTACTCTGATACCACTTTTGTCAGGACCCAATCAGAGGGCCATGACGAGCACCCGGAGCTAACCCCCGAGCACCCTCTCATCATACTTTCCTAATCATCTATAGGTGAGCCACATGGCTAACTCATCATTACCATGCGTCAATAACGCAAATTCCACCGAACTAAGGCACCATTTTATATAAATATCATCAAACCACCCATATATACACAAGCCGACAAGGATATCAAAATGATATACAAAAGGTGAACTGACCAAACTGAGGGATATCCAACTATACACATCTGTCTACGAGCCTCTACAAAGAGTATGTAATATCATAAAGACGGGACAGGACCCCGTCATGCCCATATATGTACACAAAAGAATAATACCAACTGTTGCAGCTCCGGATCGAATGGAGCACCTCTATGCAATCATTGATGAAGCATCCTAAAGGTCTGGTCTGTCTCCCTGCCTACACACGCAAGCATAAATGCAGCATCCACAAACAAAAAGGACGTCAGTGCGAATAATGTACTGAGTATGTAAGGCATGAATAGTAATATGATAAAAGTATGGAGAATAACGTAAGATAAATGAATCATTTATACCTCATGATACCTATTAAGACCTTCAACATGCTTACTTAACCTTTCTTTACAGAAGACATTTCATACATATACATATAATGATACCATACCCGACCATTTAGGTTCGGTGTCATCCATACCCGGCCATAACAGGGCTCGGTGTTGTCCATACCCAACTTCAAAACCAAGGGAATTCTTAGATTCTACAAACCCTAGTGAGCTTCCCAACACTTAAATCTCTTAATTTTTGCCTCTTTATCTTTGATTTCTCTTGGGTTTGGTTAAATATATTTGGAAGAATGTTCTAGAGCTCTCAAGAACTTTGGAAATGTTGAAAATGAAATAAAATAAGTAAGTGTCGGATATATATATATAACTTAAAAATTTGGCCCGACCCGGATTTACGATCAACTTTACGGACCGTAAAAATTATACGGTCCGTATAATTGGACCGTAAAATCCCACCAGGGGTTCACCCTTTTCTGGAATCGATTTACGATGGAGGTTAGCCAGATATACGGTCCGTAAAAATTATACGGTTCGTATATCCAACCGTAAAACCCACTTTTCCCCAAAACATATTCTTCATCGATTTGTTCAACCTTTAATCCTTCCAATACCTGCTAAACATGAACTTAACCGTTTATAACTATAAGATAAACTTGTCTAAGCTCATTTAACTTTGATAACCACCGTATCCAAGACTAGAACCACTGACACACGACGAATCTCAAAGTATAAAAACCACGAGGTGTAACATTAAATACTATTACTAATCTTTTTTGACATCGTGCTTCCTACTAACTCTTTTTCCCACTGCTTTTTGCCTCAACTTGTTTACTGTCTTGACCCCATTTATCTTGGGACCATCAATTACAACAACCTCTCTCGGATCTAGTAAAAGTCACTAGTACATTGTTGTTATTCACTCTCTTCAGCGTTGTTTGTCTGTTTTTTTTTCATCTCTCTTCAGTTTCCATATCCAGAAATAATAAGTTCAAGCTTTTCATACTAATTTTTGTAGATTGCTATGCGTATTCAAAGTTTGTTGTGTTGTCAACTTTCAACTTTGATGATATCAATTTTGATTTCGAGTTCGCCGGAAATGGAGTACTTGATAGATCGGAAAACCTAGTTGATTTTGCTACAGAAATTTCTAGAACATTGAAACTTGAGGGTATTTTCATATTTCTCACAATATCCAAAGATAGTTACAGCCTCAATTCATTACTTCTGTTGACATCATCGTAAACGCTCGGTCCCGTGGAGGCGGTAGCGGTGGTTCTGAGTGTATTTGAGTAAATATAGTGTATTTTAAAAGGATTTGAATGTATTTCATTTATTTGAGTGTAAATGCCTTCAAAATACAGTCGAATGAAAAGATTTCTGAGTGTTAATACAGTCAAATATATTTAAAATGATTATTCTTCATTATGCCTCTGAAATTTTGTTGAAATACAGTCAAATATTGTATTTTGGGGGGCAAACTGGATATATTTGACTGTATGTGTTGGTTAAATGATCTATGTACATATGCTTGTATGCAATTTTTGAGTGTAAATACATTCAAATACAGTCGAATACATTCAACTGATGCGACGTCAGACGACGACTTTACTAATCCGAACTCGAATGCATTTAAATACCGCCAAAACAAAAGGATTATCAGTATATAAATACAATGAAATACACAAGTCCTTCGTTTATTTAAAGGATTTACTTCACTCTGTTTTTACGATACATGTATTTCCTGTATTTAAAAACATGGAAAATACAGCCGAAACTCCTTCATGTATTTAAAGGATTTACTCCACTCTGATTTTATGATACATGTATTTCGTTGTATTTAAAAACACGAAAATACAGCCGAAACCACATAAAAGGTAGTTACGGTTTGTAAATTGCAAACTTGTAGCTATATATTGATAGGAGCTTATAAAAGGTAGTTGTTTATGTAAGTTAACCTAAATAAAACCTATCCTTTTAAAAAAAGACAGATATCTTTCCACAAAGAAATAAGAAAATATTGGTAAAGAAAAAGAAAAAAGTGGTGAATTCACAAGGAAATCTTCATACGACCTTGAAACAATTTTTTGTCACAAATTCATTAAATCCTAATTAGTATAAATTCTTAAAATTTGTATCAACTACTGGTGCCATTATTATCGGATAAACAGGTGGAATAATCCAGTACCAAGTGTAAAACATTAGCTCTATCTTAATTTATATGGAGGTTGACTAGCCTTCCATTGGCATCAATGTTCTGTTCTGTCGGATGACATAAAGATGTACAAATATTATATAGTAGAAAGCTAGGGCTTGATTGGACCACGCTACAGCTCCCCAACCATGCCTTTAACTCTTTTTTATTTAATTAACGAGTAATTTTGTTTAGAGAAAAACTGTTTTTGGATCTAAACCATAATTCGTACCAAACATGACATGTACGTATCGATATCGTTATTCCTGACTGTATTACTATTCATGTAGTTTAACATTTCGTAGAAGGTTACTGTGGGTTAGTAAATTTAACTAGAAAGTCAAAAAGTTGGCCTAAGATGGATTGATAATTGATCGACTCTTTAGTATATGGAGATTGTAGTACCTTTGTAAGGGGAATACTTCTTTATTTAGGATCTGCACAATATCATCCCAAACTGTAATACATCTAGCTACAAGCTAAAACACTATACCACTCTGGAAAATAGTAAACATCATTATCTCAAATTACCATTGCCAATGGTAAACCACTTAAGTATATATCCAAAATTACAACTTTCACATCAATGCAATGACAAAATCTGGAAGCCATGAGTTATTAATGTGGGAAGTAGATACCATAACCCAAAAACATTTTTGTATATCATTGTGCTTAGTAGATACTTTTATCGATAATATGTGCAGAACACCTAAATACATTGTATCTTCAAGCACATTGTATCTTCAAGCACACACAACAAATACATCCAAATTCATCATTCCCACCAAGCATGAGTTATAGTCCCAAGCTTAGTAGTTAGCCTCTTTCATTCCAAACCACACTATATGGAGAGGTCTGAGGTACCTTCAAGAAGTAGGTGAACACCAATCAACTAAAGAAACTGAAATTAAGAGGAGTGCAAAAATAGATATTAGTGGGTCACAAAGTATGAGTTAGAGCTGTTTCACCTAGTGCACAAATATTCCCTTATTTCATGGGAGAATTTAACATATGGATAACCTTTTTGTCTCAATTTCAACGCTTTAGATCACTAATGGAGACAATGATGAGATTCCCTCCTGCTATGGCCACAACACATGGAGTTTATGAGAACTAAAGGGATAATAAAGTCATTAAGGCTAAGCACCAGGTCACTGTCTCTGGTTCATAAACAATACTTTCTCAAGTGGCAAAGTGGCATTAGTTAGGAGATCATGGGAAAACTTAACCTACCTAACAGAATTCTTCAAGTAATGGTATAATTAATTAAAGGAAGAAAAATGAATAAAATCGCACTGTAGTATTTGCTCAAACAGAACCAAGGGTAACTAAAAAGAAACTTATTACTGCCAACTTGTATAGAGACATAACTGGTGTTGACATACTATCAAAAGCTCCCAAGCATCAAAATATGCTAGTGTTTAGGGAGTGTTCGGTACGGAGGAAAATGTTTTCCACGGAAAATGGTTTCCTGCAAAACGTGTTCTTGGAAAATAAGTGAATTTTTACTTATTTTCCCATGTTCTGTTGGGTAGAGGAAAATAAGTGAATTTCTTACTTATTTTCTCATGTTCGACTGGTTGTAGAAAATATTTTTTCGAAAATACCCACCCAAGCCCCACCAACTCCACCACCCCATACCACACCAACCCGCACACCTACCCCACCCTCACCACCCACCCCAGGCACCCACCATCCACCACCCACCTCGCCCACTCCCCAACCAAATCTCACCCCCACCCAACCACAGCCTCGAACGCACTTCACCTTTACCCACCCATACCCTACACCACCACCCACCCCAACCCCACCCCACTACTCAATCCAACCCTCCCACCCACCTATCCCCTCCCAAATTTCTATTTCATATATTTTATTTTACTGCTGTAAAAATTTTATAAAAAATGGGAAATTTTTCTTACTCACCTCACCCCATCACCACCCACCGCCCCCCCCCCCCCCCAACTACAACCTACCACTCACCCCGCACCAAATTTAACCACGCAAACTTTCCATTTTTATAATTATTTTATAAAGGTAAAATTAAATATGAAGTAGAAAATTCGGGAGGGGGTAGGGGGTGCGGGGGTGGGTGTAGAAAATAAAAAAAGAAAACTTTTATTAATTTCTTTTAGAGGGGGTGGTAGGGTGTTGGATCGGGGAGGGGGGTGTCGTAGAAAAAAAAAACTTTTCAAAACTTAAAAAAAAAAAAATGGAAGGGCTAGTGGGGTATTGGAGGTGTAGGGTGTCGTAAAAGACTAAAAAAAACTTTTCAAAACTCTTTTTTTTAAAAAAAAAAAATAATAATAATTTTGTTGGAGGGGGTGGTGGGGTGTTAAGAAAAAAAAAAAATCGGAGGGGTGGGAGTCCCTGGGGGGTGGAGGAAGGGGGATGGGGTAGTGTAGAAAATCCAAGAAAAAAATTTAAAAACTTTAAAAACATAATTTTGGAGGGGGTGGTGGGTGGGGTTGTGGGAGTGGTTCGGATTTTGTGGTTGAAGTGTGGGTTGAGTGGTGCTAGGGTGGTTGGTGAAATGACACTTGTGGATTTGTTTTCCCTACTTTGATTAGGGAATTCATTTTCCCCTTTTTCATGGAACTTGTTTTCTAAAACTTTTGACCAAACGAACATGAGAAAATTGAAAATATTTTCCTACATACCGAACACACCCTTAATCTTGCAATATTTGTTAGTATTAGGTTTATCATTAATTTTCAGATACCCCTTTCTCAGATCTCTACTGACCACCCTCTTATTCTATCCTACAATTTTCAAAAATTGTAGGTTCAACATTTTCAACGGAATCTCCATATTATTATTTCTTACTTCTTCCACTATATCCGTCTTTTTATAACACCATAATACTACACTATAAAAAAAAAAAATTAGTAAATCTAAAACGTTGCACTTAGATCCTCATTTTTTTTTGGGATGAAAGCACATGGTACAGTAGGTCAAATCACATTAAATGAGTGGAAAGCAAGAGTTTTGAACCAAAAGAAGAAATTGAAATGAGTAGAACACATATGATAGAAGGACGGAGAAAAATTATATTCCCTCCGTCCCATTTTAAGTGTCTTACTTTTCTTTTTAGTCTGTTCTAAAAAGAATGCCTTTTTTTATACTTAGTAAGTTAACATTTCAAACATCCTACGTGACAATTTTAAAACCACAAGATTCAAATTACTTTTTGCTACTTTATCCATTTTTAATTTAAGACCACAAGATTCAAAAGTTTTACTCTATTTCTCACACTTCATGTCAAGTCACACTAAGACACTTAAATTGGGCGGAGGGAGTACGATGAAGTCGGTCATCAAAAAGATGAAACTCCAACATTATGTGAGGAAGGGATTTGCATATTAATCACAAGCTAGCTATTTAAAAAGGACGTATTCAAGCTATATAAGAAACTGACTTCTTTTGGCAAGAGTCAAATTATCATTTGTAATCCTACTTATTAATCATATGAGGAGAAGTCCAACCTATAAGACACATAGCTTCATAAATCGCTCTTGAATTTCACACTGAATTTTCTAGCCAAATATTAGAATTACCGTTGAATGAACTTCCCTGCTATTTCCATATTTCACGTTTGTAAGTTCTTAAATATGACTCAATGTTGTGCATCTTACAAGAAAACTCTACTCTATGTCCTCTGTGATTAGTTACTCAAACTTTTCACAATGGATAACGAAAACTTGTTATCATAAACAAAGTTCAACACTTAACAGCAATTGTCCTTTTTTTTTCTAGGTATCATCATAAGAACTAAGCTTGACATGTATCATAACCAGTCCACAGGCAAACTAAGAAAATAGTAAACGCAACAAACCCATTCAATAAAATGGACCAATAATCCCGTAATACCAGCACACTTCAATTGAACCCAAAACAACTAAAGGAGACAAAATTTGATATTAATTATCATTCTAAAAATCTAGAATTGTAGTACAATTTTATAAATACCCAATGCAGTTCTCCACACCTAGAACCATAAAAGAATCAATGCCACATTATTTGTCTCTAGAATCTCTTAAATATGCTTTTAGGGGGTTGGGGTTCCAAACTAAAGAGAAAAACATTGGGAACTTCATCGATATATTTTCACCAATAATGTCCGATTGAAGAGGTCTGAGTGACTGCGGAAACGGTGATTGGGCAGTGACTGGGGTAGTTAATGATATAAAACCCTAAGTCTTTTCATTCATTTATTATTTCGAAAGTGGTTTATATGGGGAGAAATTCAAGAGGATTCTTGAATAATATTCTTAGTGGTAAGTCCTTCTAATCTCCTTGCTAATTCATTATTCCTAATCATCTTAGAATCCCTTTTCCCTGTTAGTTCATTAGTAATGGAAAATTAAAAGTAGGTTTGATGGATTTTCTATCTAGGCTTTTAAATGATGAAATTGATTCGGTTATGCTAGATTATGATGTATCTAAGGTTGTTAATCATATACCTTTCATTATTAGTGTTGAATTCTTGAATTTAAGAGTTAGGGTTTATATCCAAAATTGGGGGTTTTGCTTGGATTTCGAAATTGGATGAATCCTTGAGTTAGTTTAGAAATTAGTTAATGGGTTTTGATCACCTAGTGTTTAATTGGATAATTTACCCCCGAATTTCCCGTTTGCCCTTGTGGGCCCCGTTTTCCCAAATTCTAGGGTTGATTTTGACCCAATTTGAATGATAGCGATATAGGTATCGATCTTCAAGATTTCTAATCTAGATTCAAATATGCCTAGACTTACTTGATCTTGAGGTTCAGCGGAAGGAAAAGGCTAAGAAGTGATTGTTAGGGTATTGTTGTTCGGCCATCCAGGTAGGTTATGGATTACCCTTGGTGAGACTTCATTTAGTGAAGCATATATTTAGATGATATTGTTGGAGAAACCATGTAAACCTTCAGGTATGAAGTTGGGTTGGATATTGTCTTAGGTTAGGCCCTGTTGTGTGATTGGGGCTAGCCACCCCGTTGTGGTGTGACCTGATTTGTTCTATTGTTGTGGGCTTGATGTCGCGTAGTGATAGTAGATATTGGAGACTATTGATCTATCTTGTTCATGATATTGTGGTACCTCACTTGTTGATGTTTGATACGAGGATAGTATTTTATATGACTTGTTTAGTCTTTCATGATATTGTTAGCTTACCCATGCTTGGTACTTGTGATATTGATCTTATTATTGATGTTAGCTCATACATTGCACGCTTTCTCCTCCTTCATGATATATTGTTGATACATTGATGATACTTGAGGAAACACTATCATGAGCTGGGCTCAGCTTGCATGAGAGTGATGTGAGAAGTCCGATATCCGATAGTTATCTTGGAATCATGGATTGAGTGGAGTGATGTGAGAACTCTGATATCCGATGGTTGTCCCGGAATCATGGATTGAGTAGAGTGATGTGAGAGTGCGATATCCGATAGTTGTCCCGAAATCATGGATTGAGTGAGGTACATGGACTTCGCGGGTCCCCCATGGGTTGTGCTACCGAAAAGTCGATACTTCCGTCCGAAGTACATGTGTACATAACATTGCATTGCATTGCATATGCATTCATACATTGTTGCATTGCATTATGGCTTTATTTGTGATGATCTGGTGATTTTCTTGTGTTATTTGGTTTCGGATTGGAGATATTGAGACTTGGCACAGTTGGGTTTAAATGCTTCAACCTAGGTGATGACGTGTACTTGGTTCTGACTTGTGTTTAACTTATACTTATTGATTTATCTGTTTATCTTGCTTTATTGTCTGGATTATGTTAGCTAAACTTAGCCGGCCGATGATACCTACCAGTACTGTAGTTTTGTACTCACCTGCACGCGCTGCATTCTTTTATGAATGCAAAATTTCAGGTTGGATCTACTTCTGTTTCTTGTGGCTGATAGTCGCCCCGAAATTTTCTTAGAGTCTATAGGGTGAGCACCAGAAGTCCGCCGCCTTGAAGATTCTATTTTATTTATGTCTTATTTTCTATTCCGAGACATATTCAGTGTTGATGTATTGTTGATATTCTAGACTTGTAGATTATAGTTAGATGCTCTTGTATGGATTAGACGAAACCCTGGGTGTATTTTCTTATTTCCGCACTTTTTCTATTTTATTATCATCAGAATTACGTGATTTATTCTCTATTTCTTATTTGACTTATTTAATTATGTCTTTATTATCGTTGGTTGAGGGTTCGCTTATCGAGGTCAAAAAGATAAGTGCCCGCACAACTTAGCCAAATTGGGTCGTGACATTAACAATCAAAAAACAATCTTGTTGTTCTCCTGCAGATTTGAAAAATAAAAGAAAACTATCAGTATCTTTGTAGCTATCAAAAGAATTTAAAAATCTGCAACTTCCTTTCTAGTATAAATTATAATAGTTTTACTGCTGCAACATAGCCTTTTACTCAACATTCCTGGTTCTATTTAGTGATTTCATGGAGCACTATTATTTTTTTCTTTTTCTAAGAGGGTTCCAAGTTTTAAGAAGGATATAATTGAAAAGCTTTTTTTCTCTTGCATAGCTTACCAATGACAATTAAGTCGACGATTGTGTTAAAGATTCCGGAATCTGATATCTCTAGATATGTCCATGTTATGTTTCTTGGTGGCACTTCAGGAAGATTCCTTAGTTCAAATTTTAATGCAGGTTAAATTCTAATGCCCTCAGTGCTAGTGTGAAAGAAATTTCACATGTTATGCAAGAGTTTAGAAAGCACCAGCTACCACTTATCACATGCCATCAATTCTTGTTCGATTCTTACTTATGTGAATGTGGTGTGTGTCTATATGGATAAGTTGATAATGATTGAACTCAAATAATCAAGGGAAAAAGGTGCGACATTTTAGATAAATTCAATATATCATAAGAAAAATACTCACCCGCCCCCTTTCCCCGCCTCAACACTTGAGAAAAACAAAAAGAAGAGGGATTATTATGGAGAAGGGTAAAGTGAATAAAGAGGAAAAAACAGAAACAAAACATACATGCAGACACCTACTGATTGAAGAAATCAATAGTCAAGAAACTAAATGAGAGAAGCGAGCTTACCGAAGAGAGCTTACCAATTAACACGATCACAGCACACTGGGTTGATCAGCAACCAAAGCAACATAGAAGACCGACAACCAATCAAAAGAACACACTGCCTTGTAGTTTTCTTCCCTTAAGGATTCCATGTTAAAACTATATTGTTTCTTGTTCTTTTTTTTGTTTGTTATTATTTCTCGAATTCTTGATTGTCTCATAACAACTGGTATCAAAATACTTGTTGTCCTTAATAAAAGTATTTTAGACAAACTTTTAGCTTTGCGTCCCAAAATACAGGAAGCAATTTAGGAGGAATTTTAGTTTCCACAAGTATGGGTCATACTCATGGTAGACAAACTAGCTTTGCATATTAAATTTGATTTCTACCCTAGGTTTCTATTTACTATGTGTGCTGATATGTGGTTTAACTGTAATTTCTTTCAAATTATATGATCTAAAACTGTTGATATGCAATTTAGTTCAAAAAGAACAACTATGCCAATTAAAATGAATAGTATTCAGCTTTGTTTGTATTCTTCTTCATTTATCTTGAGAACATCTTTGTTTGTGAGCTGTATTTCAAAAATCTGAAAAACTATATAATATATTACCTTATAGAATGACCTCGGCTATTTCCTTGTTTATTCCTTAAAGCATGAAAGAAAGAAGATGATAGAATATTATGTGTATTCCTTGATGAAAAACAATGTTGTACAGTGTTCCTATATATAGCAAATGAAATGAAAATGAAAGCTAACAAACTATACACTTGTCACTATTCTATTTGTTGTGTTCCTAACAAATTGTAAATCTGTACAAAGAGAATGTACACGTATACCACAGTGATGTCAGTATATGTGATGTAAGCAATTTGTATATATCTTGTATTGGGCCAGTGCTGTGTATTCTGCATTCCCAATTTATTTTGCCTGGCCCAATGGAACAAATAAGCCCAAAATGTGTCACTTAAATAAATTTGGGTCCAATACCAATATATGTATGCTCAGCCGACCACTTCATCCTTTTAGTCAACTGCTTCAGTTGAAAGAAGCTTATTTCTGTCCGCCACCATTTTACCTTCTTCTTCTTCTTCAATGGTGGTCGGACAGTCACCGGAGAAAACTTGTTCAACACCCCCCCCCCCCTCAAGTTGGAGGGGGCGGTATGCAACCCCAACTTGCCCAAAATGTGTCGGTGAGAGGGGCCATTTAGGGGTTTAGTGAAAATGTCTGTGATTTGTGAGGTGGAGGGTACAAAAGAGAGAGAAATGAGTACGTAAGGTATTGTTGCCGGACAAAATGGCAATATAGATCTACGTGTTTCGTTTTTTCATGAAACACGGGATTTTTAGCGATGTGAAGAGCAGCCGGTGAGTCTGAGTGTAGGGAAATTGGAAGAGGTGGAGAGAAGGATAGATCTTCAAAAAGGCGAAAAAGCCAAGTGATTTCTGCGACTACGCGACGCATCGATCTGTATTCAGCCTCCGCCGATGAGAGGGAAAAGGAGACTTGCTTCTTCGATTTCCAAGAAATTGGACAATCTCCAAAGTTGATGAACTATCCGCTAATAGAACGATGACTTTTTGGGCAAGTGGCCCAGTTGGCGTCACAAAAAGCCCTTAACTCGAAGTTTGGAGAAGAAGACATAAAAAGACCAAGTGCAGGGTCTGAAAGAACATATCTCAAAACGTGAATGACAGCATCAAAATGGGGTTCTCGAGGTGATTGCATATATTGGCTTAAATGTTGGACACAAAATGAAAGATCTAGTCTGGTATGTGTTAAAAAATTGAGCTTTCCTATTAATTTTCGATATATGGAAGGATCTGCTAACAATTTGCCTTTGTTTGTGGGTAATTTGTGAGAGGGATCTAATGGAGAAGAAGCTGGACGAAGATCGAGGCAATTGAATTCACTCAACAGTTCTATGGCAAATTTCCTCTGGTTCAAAATCAGTCCCTGAGGTTCTCGGAATACTTCAATCCCCAAAAAATATTGTAAGTTTCCCAAATCTTTTATCTTAAATTCCAAGTCTAGAAATGCTTTGATGGAATGGATTTCACATAGATCATTGCCTGTTAGCACAATATCGTCAACATAGACTGCGAGGATTGTGATATGCAACCCATTCTTCTTAAAGAATAAACTATAGTCGTTGTGTGAGTGACTGTATCCCTTGAAGCTAAGAGCTGAAGTCAATCTTGCATACCATTGACGTGAAGCCTGTCGTAACCCATATAAAGACTTTTTCAGCTTACAAACTAAAGTAGGATCAGAAACCTCCATTCCAGGAGGGAATTTCATAAAAACATCTTCATTAAGTTCTCCATGTAGGAAAGCATTGTCAACATCTAGCTGAAATAGACCTCAATTTCTCTTGACTGCAACAGCTAACAAACATCTGATGGTTGTCATTTTGACAACTAGACTATGAGTTTCATGAAAATCGATGCCTTCTCTTTGAATATCTCCCCTGACAACTAATCGTGCTTTTAGTCTCTCAACACTTCCATCAGATTTAAGTTTAACTTTGTAGACCCATTTGCAAGGGATAGCCTTTTGTCCTTAGGGTAAGCGAACAACATCCCAAGTGTTATTTAAAATGAGAGCATTAATTTCCTTACTCATGGCCTCTTGCCACCCTGGGTGTAGGCTAGCTTGTTTGAAACTGGTTGGTTCTTGAATGTGAGAAAGGGCATTGAGGAAATATTGGTTGGAGGAAGAGAGAGAAGTAAAGGAGAAAGAGTGAGAAGAGACAGGGGATAAGAAGCAACTAGTGGATCCATTAGCTAGGTGAACCGTGTCACAAATGTAGTCTTCCAAGTATGGTGGAGTTTTTGTAGCTCTTGTAGAATGTCTAAGGATAGTAGGATTGAGAGTATGTACAGGCTGTTCAGAGGCAGTAGGAGGAGAAGATTGATGCATGATAGGAGGAGTTGATAAACTAGGTTCGGGTGTGTAGGAAGATAGTAGTGAAGAGTTTGGATCAGGTGAACTAGGATCAGGATAAAGAATTTCTGATTGTGAGTGTGTAGGATGAGGTTCAGGAGAAGGATCAGGGGAATAGGGAGATGTAGAGCATGGTTGTTGCTGAGTTAAAGGACATAGTGAGATAGGATTAGGATCAAGTGAGGGTGATGGAAAAATAGGAGGTGTAGGATGTTTCTGTGAGAAACAAAAGATGGACTCATGGAAGATGACATTTCTTGACACAAAAATTCTTTTAGTTTTCAGACTCATAAGCTTGTATCCCTTTTTCTCAAAGGGATAACCCAGAAAGATGCATGGTTCGGCTCCAGGACATAGTTTGGACCTCCCTTAAACCAAAGTATATGCAAAGGCAAGACAACCAAAAACCTTAAGAGAGGAATAGTTAGGTTTGTTTCCAAACAATCTTTCAAAAGGTGTTTGAAATTTCAGTAACTTGGTAGGACATCTGTTTATCAAATGAGTGGTTGTCATCAAACAGTCTCCCCAGAACTTATGAGGAAGATTTGACTGAAATAATAAGGCTCTACTAACTTCTAATAGATGTTTGTGCTTTCTCTCAACTATTCCATTATGTTGAGGGGTTTCAACACATGATGTCTGATGAACAATACCCTTAGACTTTAAGAATTCAAAGGACTCATTACTTCCCCCTAGTTCCCAGGCATTATCAGATCTGATCTTCTTTATTTTCTTGTCAAACTGCCTTTCAATCATAACAATAAAAGATTTAAGAATGGGGAAAGCATTGCTCTTGGTAGATAGAAGGAAAGTACATGTGCATCTAGTGTAGTCATCAACCAAAGTAAGAAAATATCTAAAACCATCATAGGTAGGTGATTTTTATGGTCCCCATGTGTCTATGTGTGTTAGATCAAATGCTGCTTTAGAAGTAATGTTGCTATTAGGAAAAGGTAACTTGGTCTGTTTTGCTAAAGGGCAAACTTCACATGGAACAGCAAATTTAGAACAAAAGAAGCTAGAATTTCATTGATATTTTTCATATTGGATAAGGGCATATGGCATAGTCTTAGATGCCATAGCTTGCTAGTTACATCAGAAACAGAAACTGAAGACAAAGCTAATGGCCTAGTGCCTTTTGAATGAGAAACTGAAACAGACAAAGCATTACAAGATTTAACTAAACTAGATGCTAATGTAGGACTTATTTCTGGAGCAGATTTGAGCAGATAGAGTCCTTTGTGAGCTTTACCAAGGACCATGGGGCTCTTCATTGAAGGGCCCTGCATGAAACAATGAGAAGAATTGAACATTAGCCAATAATTGAACTGAAGACACAGTTTGTGAACTGAAAGAAGGTTATAATGGAAAATAGGAATAAACAAGACCTTGTGTATGATAACTTGAGTGAATAATTTGACTGAACCTGCATGAGTAACTCTAACCTTTTGAGAATTAGGTAGATTAACAGAGATTGGACTAGGTAAGGGATAGATTGAAACAAAGAACTTTTTGTTAAAACTCATATGCTTACTAGCACCTGAGTCAATGATCCATGAATCACTATTTAGGAATTTGTTTGGGGAACTTGAATTAAAAGAGAAAGAGACAGTTTGTATACCAAAGACAGTTTGCATTAGTTTCATTGCTCTGTTCATTATTTTGATCATTTGCCTTGAATTGATTTAGCATTTGTGCTATTTGTTAGCTTTGCTCTTGGCTCCGAGTCAAGTTGCTTGCATCCCCAGATTCATTGTTGTAGAAGAACTGTTCCCCATTTCCTTCATGTTTGAATGCTGCATTACCTTGAACAAAATTATGGTTGTTCCTAGTTCTAGTAAACTTGAAGTTTGGTGGAAAACCCTTGATCCTGTAGCACTGGTCAATGGTGTGTCCAACTTTCTTGCGCATACTTGCAAGTAGGAGTGATTCTCTTGTTGAAAATATTTCCTTTAGGCCCTTTACCATCATTGTAGTATGGTCTCTGACCACCTTGACCAGCAGCTATAAAAGAGAAGGTTTCATCTTGATACTTAGGTGTGGAATGCATCTCTCTCTCTCTGCTCTCTCTCTCTCTCTCTCTCTCTCTCTCTCTCTCTCTCTCTCTCTCTCTCTCTCTCTCTCTCTCTCTCTCTCTCTCTCTCTCTCTCTCTCTCTCTCTCTCTCTCTCTCTCTCTCTCTCTCTCTCTCTCTCTCTCTCTCTCTCTCTCTCTCTCTCTCTCTCTCTCTCTCTCTCTCTCTCTCTCTCTCTCTCTCTCTCTCTCATCTTGGAATAGTAAGTTGCAGAGATCATTAAAATATTGTGTTAGCACTCACAAGAATGTTTTTGAGACCCATAAGAAACTTGACCAGCTTTTTCATCTTGCTTAGCTTCTAGATCATTCCATATATCCTTCACGATGGTGAAATAGATCACACTTTCGAGAAATTTCTTTGAAAGTGAAAATGAATCCAAACTCTACTAGTTCATCTTGAAAGCCTTTTCATCTTGAATAGTAAGTTAAGCTAATGTCACTTGCACCACGATGAAGATCACTCAACTCTTTTTTTTGGAGTTGAAATAATTTGGTTCCAACTAACAAAGCTCTATCCAAATCTAGCTTCTAGATCATTCCATATATCCGTATCGAAGGAGAAATGAAGTAGATCACACTTTCGAAATTTCGGTGGTGACTTTAGTAACCAAGCAAATAGCCATACTATTTGTTTAGTGTTATCACCCATGATATTTTCCATGCACTTTGATTTTGATGAGAGATAAATATGAGTAGGGGTTTTAGACACCTTTCACGTGGTTTTACGAAGAATATTATGTGTATTCCTTGATGAAAAACAATGTTGCACAGTATTCCTATATATAGCAAATGAAATGAAAAGGAAAGCTAACAAACTATACACTTGTCACTATTCTATTTGTTGTGTTCCTAACAAATTGTAAATCTGTACAAAGAGAATATACACGTATACCATAGTGATGTCAGTATATGTGATGTAAGCAATTTGTATATATATTGTATTGGGCCAGTGTTGTGTATTCTACATTATTTATTTTGCCTGGCCCAATGAACAAATAAGCCCAAAATGTGTCACTTAAATAAATTTGGGTCCAATACTCATATATGTATGTTCAGCCGACCACTTCATCCTTTTAGTCAACTCTGCTTCCGGTTGAAAGAAGCTTATTTACGTCATACCATTTTACCTTCTTCTTCTTCTTCAATGGTGGTCGGACTGTGGTACTTGTTTAATTAACCTGAAACAGAAATTGAGGTTAGATTCTATAACTCTTACCAAATTTAGAATATAAATAGGTGCAGAGTGTCACGCCCCGAACCATGGCCTGGGTGAAACACGGCACTCGGTGCCATACTGCATGTGACCGAGCGAACCACATGGCTTGCTGAATCATCATGAGGCATACATGAGCGGAAATATAGCATGAACGTGATGAACTTTTATAAAACATGAGATGTCATAATAATTTAATGAAATACTTGTTTAAATCATATTTAAGGAAATATCATAAGTTGAGCTAAAGATGGCTAAACACCTTGCATGTCTAACATAACTAAAAATAGACTAGTCTATGAAACCTCTAATCGTGAATCCGACCGAAAAACATACTTGCCGACAAGGCCCCCGATACCTTTAGATGCGTACTAATTAAAGAATGACAAATGTCTAAACCCCGAATGATACGGGGCTCACCAATAAGCCGGGTACG
>NC_081351.1:62518267-62529341 GCF_029784015.1 Lycium ferocissimum
CGAAAATGATCGGGAAAAAAGGCACCCAAAAGGGGAGAGAGAGAGAGAGAGAACAAATATGCAATACAAAATTGAAGAAGAAAAAGGGAATAAGAACAGAGGCCGATAAAAAAGAAGCAATGGACAATCGGGGAATCCAGTTGTAACCCACAAATATAAGTATCACAATACGTGTCACCAAGAGGTAATAAAAGGGTTGAACCAAAATACAAAAGCCCCTACAAAATGATGATATTTCGTAAATACCCTTCGTTGTACCTTGATGACCCACACTTATTAAATAGTTAAGCAGGCATTTGGCTATGAAAATCAAATATTTTTAACTTTATTTGGTCTTTTGGAGTTGGAGTTGTGTTTGGTTATAGTTTTTGCAAAGAATATTTGGTTGTTTGAATGTTTGAAAGTGAAAACAAGTTTTTTGGTGTTTTCCAAATTCCAAATGCAACTTGAAGTTGTATTTGGAATTTTCATGGCCAAACGTTGATTTTCAAATAAAGTAAAAACGTTTTCCGAAAAAAGGTCAAAAAATTTCATGGCCAAACGGGCTCTTAGAGTAAAGTAAAAATTTATCATAAATAGTTCAATATTTGTTGCTTCACAAGGGTAAAGTCCATTCAGCTTCGAAAAGGAAAAAGAAAGGGCAATTTGCATGATTTCCCTTCTTTGGGGGGTGGCCTTTAATATTTTCCCCTCAAATTGCTAATCTAGAATTTTTTTCCCTTCACCTAAAATACCCCGAGATTTTGGATTCAAATCTTGGCTTAGTCATAAAAATAAAAATAAAAACTTGAAAGGCAAGGCTTCGTGAAAGGCATAACTAAAGTCTACCGCATAAGGCAGGCGTTTTGCAAAGCCTTGCCTTGCGAAATTTTATTTTAACTGAGCGGGGGTTCGAATCCCGAACCTCAGAGTATTTTCGGCCACCTTTTTAAGCGAAGGGCAAAAATTAAAGACTAGTGCCTTTGAAGGACAATCCGTGCAAAAAATTGAAAAAGAAAGAAAGCATTTTTTTTGCGCGGATTGCCCTTCTTTTGGGGTGGTCTTTAATTTTTTCCCCTCAAATTGGTGGTCTTTAATTTTTGCCCTTCGCTTAAAAAGGTGGCCGAAAATACCCTGAGGTTCTGAGTTCGAATTCCGGCTCAATTAAAAAAAAAAAATCGCAAGGCAATATTTTTGCAAAAAGTCTGCCTTATGCGACAGATTTTGCCTTAAGGCATAACTAAAAGTTTGCCTTACAAGGCAAAGTCTGCTGTCTACGGCAAAAGTTCTATATAACTTCACGCGAATAGGCATAGGTTCATATAAACTTATATCTTGCAAAAACATTATTATTTTTTACTCCACTTGGTTTCGAACCCAGAACCTCGAGGTATTTTGGACCACCTTTTTAAGCGAATGGCAAAAATTAAAGACCAGCGAATTGAGGGGCAAAAATTAAAGACCAGTCTGTATGAAGGACAGTCGTGCAAATTACCCGAACGAAAGGGGGTCACTGGCACAAATTGGGGTGGTCTTTAGATTTTGCCCCTCCTATAGGATTGTTTTAAATTTTACCCTACAACACTTTAAGCTAATTGTTGACACCTAATATTTGACCTCCCGTAATTTATTTTAATCACTCAGAGTCCTTGTATAATAAATAAAATGAGTTGTGCACCTTAAAGGGTTTAAATGATTTTTATATAAATTATCCAAGTCAGTATTTTACTCCTTTAAATTGGTAAAAAGATTTTTATGACATCACAAATTATTAGAAATTAATTGGTACCTTTTATGACATTTATGAGATACTTATTAGATTTAATCAAAGAAAAAAGTACATTTTGTTTAAAAATAATAATCATTTATTTAATTGTTTAAATTTTCGAAAATCAAAATTAGCAAATACTTTATTCCCTTCAATTCAAGGAGTTTGACTAATTAATTAACCATTTTACCGCTTAATCTTTAATTTTGTATAATCGCATAATTTGTCAAAATTATTTATAATAAATGTTCTAATTAGGCTAATTAATCAATTAGGTGGTCATTATTGCAAATTGATTTTTAATTGTTTAGCTATGTTTTGTTATGGCCACAATCAAATTAACCAATTCATAGTTTAAGGAAATTGGGGTCATTTTTGTAAAATTAGCCTCTTAATGGCCTTAATTGAAATAATCAAATTCATTGGCTCAAATTAATTAAGGTCATTAATGCAATTTAATTTTAAAAATTGCTGATTAGGGCCATATTCGCAAAATTAAGCCCATCTACACAGTTGGCCTTTTTAAATTATTTAATTGGTTAATTATGTCCAAATTTGTTTATAATTGAATTATTATGACCATATAATCAATATTTTAAATTTTGTCTGTTTATTAAATTACCTACTTTACTCTATATATACGTGTATACATTAGGTATACATATATATGCATATATTGTATACATAAAAAGGCCAGTCATTTTATTATACATAATTTGCACTGAGTCTAGTCCAAAAATGGACCGAGACCCGGCCCAGGCCCAATCCGCCTCAGCCTTAAGGGGGAATAATGTCCCCTTTATTCATTTTTCGTTCACATCAAACAACCCCTATATCCCCTCTCTTCTCTCTCTTCCCTTTTCTTGCAAACCCTAGAAGTCACCGTTGCTTCCACTTTCTCTCTCGTCCCAAATATGGTAAAATCGCAGAACAAATGTAAGATGCACAGCTTTTGTAGCATTATTTGCGTGAAATAAATTAATTTCAAGGTTTGTTTTTCACCAGATCTTTCCCAAATCGGTAATAACTTTTTATTTTGTTTTTCTTTTGAAATTATTCAGCCAAAACTTGATTATTACTGTCTTATTTGTTGTACTATGTTCATTTTGCTCGATTTTCATTGGTTGGGAATGAGTGGTTTGGATCGAGTCCAATGAGGCTCAGATCTGACCATTCAGTTGTTGTTACAATCGTTTCGCCCATAGATTTGTTTTACAAGGTTAATTTCTGGGAGAAATTAGTTGTCCCACATCGGTATTTTTGAGGGTTTTGAGCAATTTTAGAACCCCACCCTCACCATGAAAATAGGTCAAAAAAATTGGAAAAAACTTGAAGAGGCTAGAAACATCGAATTCAAGCCTCTCAGTATAAAATTTTACAACTTTGACTAAAAAGTTGGGGGTTTTCTTAGTTCTAAAATTTATTTTCTTGCTGGTTTTGTGTCGGTGTGGCTGAGTGTGGGATTTGGAAGCACAAAAAAAAAATCCTTCAAATTCAATCTTGTCCACGGCTGCACTCAAAAAAGGTAGCATTTTATCTTATTGCTTATTTTTGTTATTTTTCAGTAGCTCTGTTATGTGGTAATGGTGTGTTTGATGTTAGTTTGCTATTAGATTGTCTTGGGTTTAATTAGTGGTAATGTGTTGTTCTAAATGATGCTTAAGATTCATTAGATGTTTCGAAATGGAGATTACTTTCTTATCTTCACAAAGGACAAGCTTAACCTTAATAGTGGCTGTTAATATGGACTGAATGTGTGAGCTTAGATAATTTTATTGAATTTGTTCCATAGATAGAGATGTACAGACTGTTGTATGCTTTATTAGATGCTAAAGTTCCTACTTGGCTGCTCATTCTTCAAACATGATAAATATGGTTATGTGATTAATAATAGTAACTTTAGTTACCTTCTAGACTAATATTAATCCTATTTGAATGTAAGAGACTGCTAAAGTACTGTGATGATCCATCTTGAGTAGTTTGAGGTAGTTGCTAGCTTTCTTTGATAAGATTGTGTTATCCTGGAATCTTCAATTTTCTTTCCTGAGTCTACATACTTTGTTTATGTCACAATTAAGTAGCATGAGTCATTATTAGGATAAGTAAAGGATCATGATTGGACTAAAACAAGGCTTAAAGAGTATAGGCATACTTATATGAGTCTCATGATGTGGTTAAGGTATTAGAACAAGATTGAATAAGGTTTAATTGCATTTGAATAGGTTCAAGTATACCTAAGTCTATTTAAATATGTCTGGATTAGCCTAAAATAACTTTGAATAGTTGTATTTTATACACTAAAGGTAAGTATGAAACAAAAGACTTTTAGAACATGATATTTAAGTTCTAAAATTGAAGGTTGAGACCAAGGTTTATTTATTTGATAATATGTTCCCCAATGGTCCATTAGAGGCTAGTATAGGCATGAAGTTTTAAGAACATTTAAGATGAATTAGGACACCTAGATACAACTAGGATGATTTCATGATTGTTCATTTAAGCAGAATCTAGTCTTGATTTTTATGTCACCAGACCCTTCCCCCTTTCTATATATGATCCATGCTTGAGTCTTTAAAGGGGTCCAGTGATACCGAAATAGTAATTGAATCCTAATACGCTCTTTGTCTGTTAAAAATGATTAATCAACCAATGAAAAGGAACTATTTGAGTCTAAGGATTTGTGTTCCGTCTAAACTTAAGTTTATAATTATTAAGATGTTCAAATCTTTTCAAAGAGGTAATGTCTAAAAGGAATTCAAAATACCTTTCGTAGTTAAGACCCTAGGTTGAATTGATTGAAATTGTTAATTTGTGTGGTCAACTAGGTGTTGAGATGGAATTTGATTTAAAGGCAGTGTCAAACTAACCTTAACCACAAGGTCTTAGTGGTTTTCACTAGGCATGAGGATGAGGTAAAGGGTTAAGGTTGCCTTAGGAGAGTAAAGGGTGAACTTAGGCATGGACTGGAGGTAATGACCAGTGGGGCCTTTGTTCCCTTTTTACTGAAAGCGACACTCAGGAAAGGGATGGGGAGGTGATGACCTCACCGCACCCCCGTTCTCTCTTCAGACCCTGAGGTTCCCTTTTTCTCCTAAACCTTATTTCCATGGCTGTGGGATTCACAGAGGCCTTATGTTTGGTTAGGAGAAGCTTACCATGCCTAGGGGATCTTTGAGATTTTATGCTATTAAAACCAAGTTAGAATAAAGTGTGAGGGTCTGTCACATTCTCTACCATAATTAAAGGATTAAAAACTGCAATATTGACTAAAGTTCTGGGAGTAAGTCATTTATCAGGACCTGGATTCATGTTTTAGAGCTCAAACTTTCTTGCTTTGTGTTGTTTGAGAATGAATATGCTCAATGAAAACCTATATGATATGTTTATGCTGGACCTGTCTGTGTAGTTGCCCTAGCCAGAGTTTGAATCTAGGAAGAGGACATTTTAGTTAATATAAGATTGGTAGGAATTCTTGCTTTTGAACTTGAACTGTTACATTTATACCTTACTATGAATTGTGGTGTAACTTGGATTAAGGAGATAAGGTTGTACTCTGTTTAATGAGGTATGCCTCTATATGGTTGGTGTATTTAAAGTTATATCATGTTTATAACTATGGGATGAAATAACTAAACACTGAGTCTGTGTCAAACAATGAATAAGTGATAAGCTGGAATTGGTCTAATGTTGTTGTTTAAGGATGTTGTGAATACTCTTAAACAGCTTGTGAACCACTTGGCATAGGGTGGTCTTTTCAAAGACACGTCAAAGAGAGGGCAGGGAGGATTCAAGCTTAGCTTGAATCAGCTTGATTCATAGTACCTAACCTCCAAATGAGGGGTGTCATGACACAGTCTATGAACCATGGGGGCATTCCTGTTATGAGGGTGCACTGATCTTCCTTGATCTCACCATTTTATCAAAGGTTGTAAATAGAAAAGGGGTGGGAAAAAAATTAACTTGTCTAGATGTCTAAAGGAACTTAGGAAATTAGGAAGAAGAAATTGGTTGTTTCAATAAGTTGATTTTGCTTTCTTTCTAAGGGAGATGGACTAATTTGAAGTTGTTGGCAATAAGTGTTCTTTTAAAAAGTTATGAAAACTCTAAGTCACAAAGAGTTATTTGAACCTTGTGTCATTCCTCTTTTCTGTGAAGCCTTGTGATAAACATAGCTGCTCCTTTTTCTTTTTTTTTTTACTTAAGTGGTAACTCACTTGAAATCTTATTGTGTATATGCTCCTACTATTGTTAATTAAAATAAAGGTTCATTTCTGTGGGTTTCTCTGTGAATCTAAATTTTCCCAGTATCAACTCATTTAGTGTTGTTTTAATTCAGACTTCTTGGTGTTCCAACTTTTCTTTGTGATCATAAGTTGTGATGTGTTAGGATGTTTCTTTTACCTGCATCTCTCTATTGTACTTTGTTGTTGCATTAATTAGTTCTCACACTTGTTGCTATGAGGAATGCTAATATGTGAAGCCTGGTTAATCATTCACCTGATATGTATGGGTATTAAGTTAGACTTGAACTAGCTTTGATTTTATATTTGGATACTGTTCTAAGGAGTAGGGACTAATTAGGTGAATAAGATGATCTTGAGTCTAAAATTTAAACACAAAGAGCATGAATATACATAGAATATACACAGGTTAGGGAAAAGGAATAGGGATATACATGTAGTATATACTTGATATACACATCACATGTGTATATCATAGTATAATATGTGTATATAAAGGAACAAGTCAGTCATGAATGGGGTGTATGAATGAGTAGAAGGGATATAAGCCTTACTTAAGCTTTAAACTTTCAACTGGATTTTCCTTTAGGAGGCAGTTGGGCCTATTCCAATTCAGGTTTAATTAAAAATGGGCCAGATTTTATTAAGCCCCAAAGGTAAAAGAAAAAACGGATGGTTTTTGTTTGTATTATCTGTTGATTAAGTGGTTTGAAGCTGCTATGTTTATTTTCATATCATCACATTGCAATATCTGTTTTAGTCCTCTTACTATGACTTTTAGTTATTTCAGTATTGTTTTTAATTAAATCATTTCCATATGTGGTGATACTTGTGCACGATTATGGGACTCTGATTGTATATGGCAACACTTGTTTGGGGAGTTGAGGTGATTTTGGGTGGGGGGGGGGGGGATGACAGGTCTTAGCCATCCCCCGATGTCCAGCCATGCCTAGGGTTCATGAAACCCCTTGGAACTTATGCGGCGTTGGGAATACGAGTGATGACAACCTTTTCCCTTGCATGGTATGATTCCCAACCAGTGAGGCCAATAGCATACAATCGAGTGCTTCAATTGTGTAACTTGATATATATATATATATATATATATATATATATATATATATATATATATATATAATGATACATGTGATAGGATTAGTAAATATAGACTAACCTGGTTCCTTTTTCTTTTCCTCCTCTCACTGCATGGCCATTTGGGCCGAGGTCCAGCCACCCTATTGGACCAAAGGCCTAATATGAAAGTTCTTTCAAAATTATTGAGTCCGAGGAGAGAAAGGGAAGCTAATATATATTGAAGGCCTAGTCATGGGTGATAATGACATGAAGGCCCAACCATGAGTGAAAATGATTAACTAGGAGTTTGGTACACCCCTAGTCTATCCCTCCTTCGTTAATTATATTATGCCAGTTTCTTTTGTTGATTAAAATGTTGTATTGTAGTTGTATTTGTAAAACAACTCATCATATTATTGGAATCAGTTATGGTTTGCACTAGACATCATAGGCAAACGGTACGTACGCCGTTAGTTCGACTTTAGGTCTCCACGCGATTTTCAAAACCCGGCTTAGTATAAGCAATTTTTTTAAAAGAGTAAAAATGGCTAAGTAAATCAGTAAAAGGAATGGAAAGGATTAGTTCATTCACGAAAATATTTTTTATCATCTTCTTGAAAAGGAAAAACCGAGTTGGCGTTTTAAGTACATTTCTCTTGAAATTCTGTTTTTCTTAAGATGTCTTTAGACTAAAAATCAGTAAAAATAAATAAATAAAAAAAGTATTTCAATTCATATATAGTGTGTTTATGCACAAGACACAAGTCTTTTTTCTGGAATAGGCCCAGTCGAAAAAAATGAAAATTTTGAGGGTTAAGGCCCAATTGAAAATCGCATTTTTTAAAGTCCCACTTAATCAGATTTTCAGAAAAATGGAAAGACTGCTTTGGGCTAAGCCCAGTAATAAAAGTGAAACGGAATTTTTGGGCTAAAAGTCCAATAGATATAAACACTCAATTTATTTTTAAAGAAAAGACATAAAATTTGGGCCAAAGCCCACATAAAAAATGTTATCTTTTATTTGGAGATATTGGGCTTCAAATTCTTAAATTTCAGAACCAAGAAAGTTAGTTAGATCACATAAGCAAACTTCTTATAAATTAAATCCGTATAAATCATTTGAAACATAAAGTTTTAGATAAGGCCATTCTAAAAACGTATTAAATGGATTAACTCGGACTATATATGAGTCAAGCGTGAACAAAACTCATTTATCCCATACTTTAAACAAATGAACTTTTTATCTTTACAAAACTACTACTATCCTTATATATAAAAGGAACTAATTGTATCCGAATATTATAAGTCCGAAGCTGAATACGCTATATATATAGGAAATACACTAAATTTATTTCAGAAAATGATATGCAAAAAATGACAGATTTTATATTGCGGGAAATAAACACCAAATAAACAGTTCATGCAAATACTCATACATTGAAATTCGAAGGTCAACTATATAGTACGGATCCTTAATACTAGGGTGCCTAACACCTTCCCTAGGGGATCACCAGGACCCTTACCTAGAACTTTGGATTAAGAAGGATTTTTTCACGGTGTATGAATAAACCCTTCAAAACTGATTTTCCTAATTTCCTAAAAATTAGGTGGCGACTCTTTTAAAATAAAATTTGAAAGAGCACGAACTAGTTCGAAGTAACTTTTCTGAGCGCTAACCCTGCCCACAAAAATGTGAACTGTTACACTAATAATAAGTGGATGAAACTACCTTCCCATCCCCATAGCTTAGGTTTCTTCCTCAACTTCATCCTTCTTCCTTCAGATTCAAATCCAAGAGCTCCAAATATCAACTATGGTGGATTTCGAATTTCGTCATCAACTTCTCTCTAACAGCAACCTCATCACAATTTCAAGCTTCTATTAGCATTATCCAAACAATTTTTCTCTTAAAGTAACTACTCAACCAATTAGGTAGCCTCACTCACAGATCTAAAAATACAACAAGAAAATGGGAAAAATTGAAAAGATTTGGTCAATTTGCGGAAGAAGAAATGATTAAGTTTGTTCAATATATAAATCTTATTTTAGTTCACAATATATAAATCAGAAAGATTTTGATTTACATTATGCAATTTCCAGGTTCTTGAGCCAAGTTTATCAAAAGGAAGTAGAGTGACGGTATTATGTAACATGTTGAATTCCAATAGCGTTGTAGATCACTTTCATAATGAAACCCAAATTTCTGCTGCTAATTACCATGGGGAAGTTCCATCAGAGCAAGGCAAGAAGAGAGAAATTGAATAATATTAGCAAAATTGGATGCTTATTATACACTTCCAAGTTTTGCACTATATGACAAACTTAGCTTGATAATTATTCAATTTATTGTTTTCTGCCTTAAGGTCTAACTTGACAAATTTTGGAACATAAAGTTAGGCCTTAATGCCTAACTTGACTAACTTTAGAATCTAAAGTTATGTCTTAAAGCCTAACTTGATTTGAAATATAAAGTTATGCCTTAAGGCCTAACTTGACTAACTTCAGAATATAAAGTTATGCCTTAAGGCCTAACTTGACTAATTTCGGAATATAAAGTTAGGCCTTAAGGCCTAACTTGACTAACTTCGGAATCTAAAGTTATGCCTTTAGGCCTCACTTGACTAACTTTGGAATATAAAGTTATGCCTTAAGGCCTCATTTGACTAACTTCGGAATATAAAGTTAGGCCTTAAGGCTTAACTTGATTAACTTGGGGCATTTAATTATAGGTGGTGTTTTAGTTTTAAAATTGAATGGAGGTGACTCAAGTTTTAATTATTGAGTAGAGGTGATAAAATTTGATTAGTGATTAAGGAGTTTCGAGCTTGCCCAATAGTTTCATTTTTGACACTTTGACCCTCAGCTTTATTTTTAACACTTTGCCCTCAAGTTTTATTTTTAACACTTTGACCCTAAACTTTACTATTAACACTTTTCTCCAAAGTTTTATTTTTAACACTTTGACCCAACCACTATAAACCCTAAAATACCAAAATGGGTAAAAAGAAAAAAGCTCCTCTTTAGCGCCGTTTTCTCCAGTTTTGTTCTTCCCTTCTTTGTTCTTCCCTTCTCTTCGTCTTCTCTTCTTCGTCTTCGCTCTTTTTTCTTCTTCTTCTTCTTCTTCTTCTTTTCTCTTTTCTTCTTCTTCTTCTTCTTCTTCTTCTTCTTCTTCTTCTTCATCCGCCATTGCTCAAGAAAAAAAAATCATCCGATTTTGCAATTTGTTGACTGAATGTCATTGGTGTAGCACTGGGCATTACTTCATAAGTGTTTTTCGGTCCATTGGTAAGTAAAACAATACTGTTTTGTTTCAATTGTTCATCTGGGTATAGTTTCCCTAGTTGCTAATTTTCCCAGATTAGCTACAGTAGCAATTGTAGTTGTTGCAACAAGTTCTAAAGATGATGTATAAGAGCTTCTGAACTTTTTGCGTCAGCTGTTGTAGTTTCTGCAACAGTTGTTGCTAAATTATGAAGTTATTGCAATATATTTACTAATCTGTTGCAACAATTACTAAAAATGTGAATAAATAATTTACAACAGATGTTGTACTTTATGCAACAACTGTGAAGTACGTTGGAGAGCTCCATCTTTCCAACAATCGAGTTACTTGTTGAAACAAGTATGATACTTGCTGCAACAAGTACAACAGCTGTTAGACATATTTTACAGTTGTTGGATGAAACAGAGACTGAAGTTGTCTCCAATAAATAAGTGAGCTGTTGTGTCACACCCCAAACTGAGGAGTCTTGACGAGTGCCTGACCTTTTATGATCAAGCAGTCCTACTTTCGAACTTGAAACTCACTAAGCAACATAGTGGCCCATATATGACTTTTAACTGAATTATACACATCGGTGATACAACATAACAAACTCCACGACCAAAACTCATAACCATCATTTACATATATATTAAAATAACACCTGTAAGCCGACTAGGCCGCTACATATGTCGTATAATGGAATAAGAATCGACAAGGCTATCTAACTTTCTAACTACATACAAATGT
>NC_081351.1:62529441-62547402 GCF_029784015.1 Lycium ferocissimum
GGGGAAAATAGTGAGAGAGATAGTTTGTCATCACCAAAAGAGGGGAAAATGAATATATGTATGTTTTGATGATTGCCAAACTTGGTGAAACCAGAGAGAGCGAGAAACTCGATCCTCAATATGGCCTCTCCATACATCTCACAGTCACAAGAATATAATCAATATATGTGAGAGAGACATGTGTGAAAGATAAGAGGAACCGTGAAAAAAAGGGAAAGAGGACTGCAAGCTGGGGAAAGAGGAAGGACTAATCCGCACAGGGAACGAGTGGGAATCTGATTCTCAGGGGAATGAATTATTATCATCAAAAAGGGGGAACTTGATATGTCATGATAGATTTAGATGATTTGACAAACCTTACTTAAAGAACCAGAGGACTACTATGTATCTCGAGGTTTGAGTCTCAGGGGGAACAAATGAGGTATATGGGTAAGGGATCTGGTGCTTAGGAGGAATACAAAGGATGTCGCTTTGTCATCATCAAAAAGAGAAATTGATAAGAAATGATATGTTTTAATAACATGACAAACCCTAAGTAACCAGATACAATTAGGTTCATCTCGTCTCGAACTTAGTTAACCTTATTATATCTCATGTCGCTTGTCTAACTTGCATTTTTGAAGGATCGTATGCCCGCAGGAACCGCTATATGAGAGACCGTATATTGATTCAAGGACCGCATAGATCGTGTCTCCACTCGCCTACCCAACAATGGGCCAGGTAGCTACCGATAGTGTATCCGTACTTATAACGTGTTCAAAGAACAGATAATGAACCAGATTCCTCCGTATAAAGGTTCTAAGCCATCAAGCCGAAAGTCCAAATACATAGTTGTAAAGTGAATGGCTGAAAAGTACAATACGCTTATACAAAGAATACCTCACCAAGGCCGAGTGATTAATGGTCCAGATTTCACGACTAGTCATCTATACACTCTCTCTCTCCGTGCATATAAAGACATCATCTTCCAAGAGAAGACTCATTCTTGCACAATCCGAAAATTGCTCTATACAAAGTGCAAGTCTCCACCTTTCAAGGTGTTTCTCAAGAACAGAGTCTCAGCAACCCCAAAGACCAGGTCCAGAACTGAAGATACTTTAGGTCCTTAGGTTGTTGAGCCTTTGTTCTTTTGTGCTTAAAATGTAAACCTGCTCTTCCATTTAAAGAAGTTGTTTGTAGGTGTTTTAAATTATTAAGGTTACTTCCACAAGCTCTTAAGTGGTACACTAGGCTAGAGTTAGCTTAGTTCTATTAGTGTATGGCTAAAGTTAGTCACTGTGGTGAATTCTCAAAGGGTGCCTTTTAGTGGTACACTGGTTCGGGGTGAGTCTAGGTGTATTAGTGCTCGTCAGTGGGTAGTCAAGTGTGAGGGTTGCACAAGCATTATTGTAAGGGCGAGGGATTACGGGAGTTAATTTCTAGCTTACGATAGAGTTTTAACTCCGAGTTTCTTAGTTAGTGGAGTTAAAATCCTGCTGCGGGTAGGTCGGGTTTTTAATCCTCGAGTTGTGTTAATTTCACGTAAAAATCTTGTGTTAATTCTCGCATCGCATTGCATAAGGGAACTGGTACACGACGAGGTCCCTTATATACTGCTTGGTGGATGCACGGCCTATAACAATATCTAATCAATTCCTAAGAAAAAATCAAGGATCAAAACAGAAGATCAAGTGCCTAAAGGTTCTAAAGTGATGGTGGAAGCTTGTTTCTCCTCTTGGTAGTGGTTTTGGAGGATGCTTCAAGGTGAAGTAATCTTGAAATTGGAGTGTTCTTGAGTTCTTAAGATAAGATTCCATCTTATTTTCATGTTTATGAGCTTATATGATGGTTATGCTAGGTTTGGAGGGAAAGGAGTTGGAGGGAAGGTTCGAATATGAACTTGAGTCATGTTGTTATGTGTTTTTGAGCTAAAACCTTATTCTTAGGATAGTAGTTTTTGTTGGGATTGTATTGAGGATGTTATACTTGGTATAATTGGAAGAAAAAGGTGTATAAGTGACGTATGCAAAGCGCATATTGGGTTGTTTTGATGTAAATCTTGCGGTGAGTAATGACATGAAATTAAAAAGAGACTTATATGAGGTTGTTGTTGTGTTTTTGGTTGTTAGGTGTGCGATAGTGACTATAGAGATTGGAATACTAACCCGGCAAATTCATTATGGGATTTTGTTGACGACTAGAGGTATGTTAAGGCTAAATTTCTTTCTTTTGGCATGATTCTCATGAACGAAACGTAACACTACCCATAATGATTCCATTTTTAGAATACAGAGATGTCCCATGTCGATTTATGTTCCAATGATATTGTTCATAGTAAGTCCTTCTTCATATTCAAGATGCTTCATAAAGTCACATGATGATGAAAATGATATTTCATAATGATGATCGAGGTGTAACGACCTTACGTCATCCGATGCATTGTGATTTAGATTTTATCATATTTATGCATTGCATTATATATTTATACACACACACACACACTATGAACCCATAGAAGTTATATACGTGTAAACTTATATTATATCTATATTGGGCATGAGGAAGGTGACGATGTTATATATGCACTACAACCTGATTAGTTGATCATATGATGATGATTATGCCCACAAAGGCCAATATGATGATGATTGTGCCCACAAAGGCCAATATGATACGATGGGATGAACACAGAGGCACGAGAGACGTTATATATGCATATATATATATATATATATATATGATTAGGCGTTATATGCTCATATATATAGTACTTATGCATATCATTGGCCCTCAGAGACAGTTTAGATGTATAGGTTGCATTCCCTTTATCTTACATACTTTTATGTCTTCTTTATGTTACTTTCATGCCTTACATGCTCAGTACTTTGTTCGTATTGATGCCTCTTTCGCCTGGGGGACGCTGCGTTTCATGCCCGCAGGTTCAGGTAGCCAGGTTGATGATCCACCTCTGTAGGTTGTTTTTTAGCTGATATTGGAACGCTCTCTTTGTCCCGGAGTTGTTGTTGTGTTTTGGTATGTTATTTGTTGTATATACGGGTATGGTGGGGCTCTATCCCGACTTTGTTATGTCATGTATTCTATTAGAGGCTTGTAGACAATTATGGTATAGTTAGACGTTGTATGGGCCCCTCGGCCTATATTCTTTTGTTGTATAGTTGTCTATGATGGCATGGTCGGCTGGTACAATTTTTTCCAACATAATTATAGACGTATGTCCTTTGGGTTTGCTCTTTTTCAATGTATTTCTCTTATGATCTAGCGGGTTGCCATCTGACGACCCTAGTGGTCCATCTTATTTATGATTATGATATGACAGGATGATTAGTGGTGCTTGGCAGGTAGGGCCCGGGTGCCCGTCATGGCCCTCCCATTTGGGTCCTGACAAAAACAATTACAAGCCCAAATGGAAGGAAAAGAAATGTAAAGCCCAGACCAGTGGCGAAATGACAATTTAAAAGAAATGGTTCCAAATCAGTTAAAGCGCAGTTTAAACTTCTTGAAATCATCACGTTATACTATGGATATACATGATATACACCTTGATATATACTTAAGTATATAAAGGGCCTATATCTTGTATACTCAGTATATTTACCTCTAATGATAACCAAACAAAAGAAGGAAGGTAAGAAATAAGGGAAGACAAACCGGGTGTATCATTTTTCTCAAAAAAAATGGTCTTAAGCATACATGCTCATACACATCTGCAGCAATATATATTTAGGTACCCAATAAATTCATTCTTACGGCCCCCATAATATCCAAGAGAGTGTTTCGTGTACCGTAGCCAATTCCATTCAAGTATAGCTACCTAGCAGACCACTAAGCATTTTAAAGCATGGAGACAAAGGGCAAAGGGGCCAGAGGAGATGGTTAGGAGTAGGGTTCTTTTAATAGCCTTTAAGAACACATATATACACACTCATATATGGAAACATACTCATGCCAGTTCAATGTATTCATGCTAGGGAATTTCTATCACAACAAAGCAAACTACACATATAAGAGTTAAGGTAGAAAAGAGAAGGGGAAAAAAAGGAAAGGTGATTAAGTTAGCATATCCCTATGGTTCCATTTATCCTATTTTCATTTGCGCAGGGGGAGGGGGGGCATATGAAATCCATGTTGCTTAGACAATATCCTAGGCATGAAAATGATCAGATGTGATATGTTAAGCCTATGTCATCCTAGCAGAGAGATAGTATCATCATTCACCACGTCCAGGTCATTGAAAACAAAGCAGTAAAACAGGGCACATCATGGAAGTATCAAGAAGAAACTAAGACTACACATGTACAGTGTCACCTTCTCACAGCCAGACTCTAATTTCCCTCTTCAACTATTATTTTTTATATATCATTTCTATCTTTTTTTTATTTGTTCAAATCATAGAGGGTCCCATAGGAACATGGTCCAACAAAGAGGAACCCCAGCAGCCCAGGATCAGTTGTACTAGGATGAATGTGTGAACTCAAAGCCTTTCCACACTTTTCCTTAGCCCTGGATAAGTCACTCATTGCTTTATCATGCCCAAGTGACAACCTCTCAATCTTTTTTACACTTTTGTGATTATGCATCACCCTATTTCATGCTAAATGAATCTTATCAGTCTAATTTGTCATGCGAAAAAAGTCCAGTCTTTCATTTAATGCAAAATCAAATGAAGTAGCCAATTTCTTTAACATGGTGAACACAAATGCATATTCAAGCCAACAAATGTTTCTAATCATTATGCAGACCCATATATTATCATAAAAAAAATAGAAGAAAACATGAACATGTTGTTTGAATTCAAATCCAGGTACAGCCTTAATAACTCTCTCAAAACAACCATTAGTCATATGATGTTTACAAATATGAAGTGGATTTATGGATACTTAAACATAATAGCTATATGCTCCATTATTCCAAGTTAAGAACATCTTATAAACCACATAAGCCTGTATTATTTTATAATTACTGAAACATAGTCCATTCTAAACAACTAGCATATGCTTGCTTTGAACATGCTTTGTGACCATGAATCATACACTCATTTATAATTGAACATCCAACACATAAACAAGAGTTCAAATCACACAGATTTAGCATACTCATTCAGTCTATGCACATGTTTGAGCAAACACTCAACAACTTAATCATATCAAAGAAGTATATATTTAGCCATTTAGTATAGTCAAATGTTTAAACTACAAGCTTATGGTTCATCACCTTCACACACATTAAGATTATTATCAGGTTGCCTCATATCTATACCATAGCAGACCAAGCAAAGCATATTGATTCACATTTAATAAGGAGGCAAACTAGTTCCCCTATTTACAAAACCTAAGACTGATGACTAACTAAAGCTTGCATAGACTTATTGAACAGGACACAATCAAGTTTCATGCTGAGAAATTAAACTAAACCAAAATGACTAGTTTATGAGAAGCATAAACACTATCCTATACAATAACTAATAGATATCCAATGATGCTTGAGCTATTCTAGACAAACACTAAAATCTAACATGAATAAAGCTATATTGAACAAGTACATATGTGAAGACACATGATAACGCAGATGACAGGCTCATGGTTCAGTAGGGATTACTTTATTGATAAACATTCTTACATGCCTAGCTTTCATGAAGACCAAGCTTGTTAGAAACAAGAGCACATTTAAAACATGGTGTGGTTAATAACTGTCACTAGACTACATTGGTCCAACAAATTAATCATACAAACACATAGGGCACTTCAAAGAACAAGAGCGTTTGCTAGACTGAACTTAAATAACAACTAGGCAGAAACAAGGACTATGTTAGAAAGCACTAATACTGAGACTGCTCATGCAAGAGACATATTAACCTTGGTGGAATCAATTCCACAACACATAGAACAATACAAGAGCTTCATAATTTAAAGTTCAGAATTTTCCACCATGTATGAGTATATGGGATCAGATTTGGTTTCAAACAAAACATATGCCAATCTCAGACAGGATTAAGTTAGTTAATTAACATGAAGATCCAAACTAAACAACATACAATATGAATAACCACTTGATATACTAACTAAGCATGCTCAAACTAACCAACCTAGGAGGATTAACATATTAAAGTTTAAACCATTACATAAACTAATCTACCACTAACAACCAAATAAACATACAGTTACCTAATTGAATATGCAAAACACTTGAGCAAGTAACTATACTTGCAAAAAAAAAAAAAAAAAAAAAAAAACAGCTAAACAAACTAAAACAACTAAGTAAATAGACAAACAAACTATGAAAGGATAGAATTTTACCTTTTGTAGTGGCAACCTTGTCGAGAATGGAGTTTGAAAGCTCTTCCTTCCCCTCCACATCTCACGGCCACAAAAACCACAAAGAATCCAAAGATTTCAGAAAACTGAGACCAAATTTAGACTAGAGAGGGTTTCGGGCAAATCAAAACCCCAAATATACTCACAAATTCAGTATTAAACCTAGAAATGGGTTTTTGCCAAACTTGCAAGTACTTTCTATTGTGTCAAATGATATAAACTGGAGTTCATTATATAGAACCCCCAAATTCTAGGGTTTCAAACCTCAACCGATGTGGGACTAATGGTTTTTTTTTTTTTTGGAGGGGTGGGGGAACCCCTCTATTTCATAATCAACCAATCACAATCAAGCATTTGAAATTAATACAAGAAAAATCAATTAAGGAAATGCAAAAAAGCAAAGAGAGAGAGGGGAAACCTAACCTTTGAGTTTGTTAAACGGTGGCATTAGGTGAAAGAAGGAAAGAGCATTAATTGCTCTTGCCTGAAATGGATCGACAACACTGAGAAAGCAAAGATGTACAGTATGCTGATGCCGTTCTTGGCAAAATGACATAGAAAGAGCAGGCAGCGCTCTTTAGGGTTTTGACCCTTTCTATATACAAACACGCATATGTGTTGTATAAGGGGTCGTTTGGTTTAAAGCTGTAGAAGAGAAATGGGTCGGGTCAGTCCATTAAATGGATTGGGCCTAGCCGCTTCTTTTAAAGAAATGAACCAAACGTGTATGCATATACATGTGTATATTCTTGTACACACATGTGTATACTCCTATATACACGTGTATATACACATTTATAAGAAGGGAAATTTTTCTATGAATTAATTATAACAAATGATCGGTTTTAAAAGTATGGCAACTAATTAAACATAGCAATTATAGCCATGTTTAAAGTGTAAAACTAATATGACTAAATGCATAAGATAAATTGATTATTTCAAATATAGCCTTAATTAACACCTACCAAACAATTGGCTATTTCTATTATAGCCATAATTAACTCATGCAATCAACAGAAATTCAATTATAATCAATTTTTGGAAATAATCGCAATTGTAGCCAAATAAATCATAAAATTGAGATTTAATTGATTGTCTATTTAATTAATCAATTTTCTTAATTTAACGGAGTAAAATATTTGTCAATTTGATATTTAACAGTTTAAACAATTAATTAAGTAATTGTTTTGAACCATTTTATGAATTAAATTTTGACAGATACAGTTGATATTTATAGAAAAATATGGAAAATATTTAAAATGACATAAAGTATATATTTGAAGCTATTTTTCCAAATGAAATGGCAAAATGTTATCAGAATAATTTTTAAAAATCATTTTTGATTTGTAAAATACATATTTCACTCCGTTTGAAATTCAAGAACTCCGAATAATTAAATAAAATTATCAGAGGGCCAAAATTAGGTGTCAATAGATATGCACAAGTACCAAGCAAGTCTTCAAGAAGGAAAGGAGATTCCAATTCAAGTACTGATTGCGGCATCAAACTTCACATATGGAAGGCAATCAATTATCATAAAAGCTCTACCCTTATTCTTGGAAAATAAGATCATCATATTCCTTTTTCCAAGGATCAAATCTCTTGGGTTTCCATCTCTCACACGAGCCAACAATCAAGCTTAGACTATTTAAAGGCTCACACAAGGACAAAGAAAGAACATACTTTCATCTCAACTTCGCTTTCTTGATCGAGAGAAAAAATTATAGTTGGTGAGGCATTGTATCAAAAAATTACGAGAGTTTGATTGAACACGTAGGAGCTCCACTCAAATACAATTGTACGAAGAACACTTACAAAGAGTTACAAAGAACACCTTCAACCTACATGACCGGACTAAGATCCACATTGAATCTCAACTAGTATAAAAATATCTTTTGTCATTTACATTATGCATTACCTTCAGTTATAGTTGACTACTATGTCCCCCCCCCCCCCCTCCTCCGCACTTTCAGAAGAAGGGGCTAGGTTAAGTAGGATAAAGAGAAGGAGGAAAGAAGAAGGAAAAAGAGTAGGAGAAGAAGGAGACAGAGAATAAGAAGATTTATTTGAAATTATGTAATAATAGTATCAGTTAAATTAGTTTTAAAAAATGGATATAGATTAAATGAGTGCAATCAAATAATTGCTCCCGTTTGGCCATAGATTTTAGGAGCATATTTTGAAGATTTGTTTTCAAATTTTTGTTTGGCCATAAATTTTTTGCAGATTTTGAAAACAAATCTTCAAATCCCAATTTTTTGGCTCAAACCTATTTTGGGGCCAAGATCTGTGTTTTGGCCTTTTCAAAACGTTTAAAAACTAACCCAAACTTTTGTATTTTATAAAAAAGCTCCATCTATTTCTATTTACCATGTTCCTCCATTAAAGTTGTGTCTACCATGTTTCCACGATTAAAGCAATCTCTTCTATAAAGGGAACGAGCTAAGTTGTGCCCAGGCAGTAGAAGAAGAAACCCCAGGGAAAATTGCTCTGCCAACTGTAGAAATCCGTTACGAAGATAAAAATGAATCTTTACATTGTAATTTGAATTGTAGTAGCTAGTAAGTGTATTATTAGCAATTGTTATTGAAATATCATGGTCTGCATAGTTTGGAATTAGCAAGTATGTATGTTTTATATGATTGGGTATTCTTGTATATTTTATATGGTTGGGTATTCTTGATAGTTTTTAGAACTTATGGATATAAATCATGTTTCATGTTTTTCAAAACAAAAAGTGAAATATGTTTTGAAAAACTATGGCCAAACACATTTTTAAAACTTGAAAAACTTCACCCAAATCAAGTTTTTCAAAAAAACAAAAAAATGGAAATCTATGGCCAAACGCTAGCTAAGTTGCTCTGTGAAACTTTTACTAAAAATAGATAATGACAAAAGATAAGACTTGACATGAAAAGAGAAACCTAATTTAGTAACATTTTCGAAAGTATTTGACTACGCTCGGTGTAAATAAAAATGGAGTTATTGCTATTATAATAATTGCATCTCCTGTACATATGCGTGAGTGAGTAATTGCCCTTAATTTTAAAAGAGTCGGCCAAGTTGACCTCAATGGTATGATTTACAAAGTAGGCTTTGTTGTGGGATCATCTAGAAATTCAATAGTACTTTACTAGATGGAGTGCCCGTGCTAGGTACGGGTGCCCGATGTCCCTTTTTTTGTCTAACCAAAGTAGCATACACGTACGTTCAATTTCAAGATGTTCCTCACTAGAAGAAGAATGCCAAAATCTATTGTTGTCAAAATCTATTTATATAAGAAAATGTTGTAATTTTCACTAATCCCTCCCCTTGTTGCTTCAACTGAAGAAAGGCCTGATTAGCTGCACAAGACAAAAAGGCATAATCAACAATGCAAAGTTTCTTACTAATAGTGTTGCAAATGTACAGCTTCAAACAAATACACTCCTAAAATCTTATATTTAGTTTGTTATACATTTCAAGACATAAAATGTATGGCACCGCAAAGGTATCACATTACTTCAACAGTAGAAATCACTAAACTTTTAGCTTGAAAATGGGACAGCATAATATCGCAACATCAATTAAATTCACTTGGCTGATAAATTTCACTCCTCTAGCTATGAGGTTACCTTTGTGCAGTCGTTTTCTCATGTGCCTGTGAAACCAGTACGTGCAGATCAATTTCTTTCCAAGTCAATATAGTTATATTCAACTCGAAAAAAGATACAGCTACATTCTAAGTGACAGGAAAAATTTGTACACAAAGTGTGAAGCTACAATATAGCACTGTTGTTAAGAGCATCACTCATACAAAACCAGATTATTTACAAACCCAGAGCAGAAACCGAACAACATGCGGATCACATTAACCAAGTGACGCGGAACCTACAAAAGAATGCCCGTGAATACCAAGCAAAAATCATGGACCTTAAAGAGTCCATTCCAGTCAGCCGAAAATAATTCAATTCTCAATTTGCAGCAAAGGAGAGATCAACTCCTGCATGTCAAATACTTTCACACATTATGACTTTACCACATTTTTTGCTAGGAGCAAGATGTAATATCTTTGGATTGAAAAATTGATGATTGAATACCGAATATCGTCCAACCATCTTGTTTTAGACAAAATATGCAAAAGAAGAATAGTTAACCAATAAACTTCTCCGGTGAACAGACTACTTCATTAAGAGTTGAGTCGCAAGAGGATACCTACCATAATATATTTTTAAGTATCAATGTCCAAACTATCTATAAAAAGGAATTATTGTGTAATGGTAAGAGATTTAGCAATAACCTTCGAAAAGATGCATTTACTGGAGGTGCTATTTCAAACTGCAAGTGAGCTAACAGTGCATATTCCATTTGCTAAACCAGCGTCATACAAAGTGCCTAATATATGCCATCACAAAGTTTAGAACCTGGGAGGTCGTGTGGATCAAAAGGTCAAGCTTAAATATTTAAATTTAAGTAATAGTCTATTTGGATCATAAATCTTCACCATAAAGTTTCTACGAAGCTTTTTCCTATAAATGAATAGATGTCCTATGTCAGGTTCACAAATAGCAAATAATTCAGTAGGCTTTCCTCATACCTACATAAAGTGGCATATTCAAAAAGTCTGCGCCACATCAATGTGATCATTAACATGTATGGAGTTTAGGTAGTTTGAGAATTAGAATATATTTAAAGTGACAAATGCATTACATGACTTTAACTCCTATTAAAATGTTTAATCATGTGAACGATTGATCTAGTGTACAAAGAGTGAATACGCACATCTAATTCTAGTGCTAGTAAATTCAGAGAATGATTTTTCTAGTAAAGGGAGGAAGAGTAGTACAACTAAAAATGTTCAGGCGAAGAACTACAAGAAATATCTAACATGACAAGCTACTGGAAATAATGTCATACTAAAACACCTTTGGTTATAGTGGTCATAACCTTATGTATACATTAGCATATAAATAGTTTTATTGAAATTGCATCTTGATCAAGGTTCACATTCTAGATAAAATGCAACTATTAGTGTAAAAGAATATTCTTCAGATAATTCATCCATCAAATTAAAGTTCTTCCCCCTTTTCCTAAAGCTATTAACTTGTATTGTTTTGGACATGAAAGAGAAACTGGAAACAAAGATTGTAATAATAATCTATCACCATTACAACAGTGCAATATTAAACTCTCCTTTGATTCACCAAGATAACATATGATACACGAAAATAATCAATACTAGCAATTAGTGTCCCAAGTATTAGAATAAATTGCCAGGAAAAATCAAGATAAATCTTTAATAAGAAGAGTCAAGCTCTAAACCCACGAATATAATTGAAGACAGTTAGCATATTTAATTGAACATTTCAAACAGAATTGAAACACCACACAAGAAATAACAAATTGACTTACCAATAAGGTGAAAATAAAGAGTTCCAAAATTTGCACAGAGAATATAACTCACCTTTATCTCGTTCTTATCTTGGTTATTGACATCGAATACTGCCAATACAGGATAGTTCACCATTTCACACCCCCAAAAATTGTAGTAATATCTATTTTTAAAATGGAATGACAAATGCTAGGTGGAAAAGAAGGAAGAGAGATGTCCTTACCATCCATGGACCATCCACCTTTAGAGAGAACATATCAAGGTTGATATAGTGAAAGGTGTTTTATTCTAACAAATGAAAGTTGGACATAAGTTCAAGAAAAGGATGCAACCTGGCGAAGATCCAATGTATGTCTCTGTATCGTCTACGCGTTCCTTTTTCTAATTCAAGACTTCAATAAACAGTACTAATTAAAATCTTAAATTATATTCAGTTCACATTTACCTCCGATAAATTTTTACAAATGATAAAGCTCTTTCTTTTAAATGAATTTGAATGTGCACAACATAGTTCAATATTGATCTTTCACTAACATTGATGTACATCTCTTTAAGGATAACATTTTTGGTGTTCTTGTTAAGATTAGATAGAGTAATCCTTGCCGCCAGCTGCAATTTATCGATATTTGAACCCGGTGATGCAAATACCTTACTTATGGGATCACACTGGGTATGTTGTTGTTGTTGTTTGGTAATGTAAACACCATATAAATTTTCCTAATATTAGTTTCAACAAAGTGTTTAATGTTTCACAATATAATAGATGGTGGAGGAGATGATACTGAATATTTGCACTCTTCACGGTATTTCATGTTACCATGTTACTCTTTTTTTCCCTTTCTTTAATCAATAAGATAGAAATTTTATTCACAAAAGCATAACTAAGATGGTACAGCAAACTGTACAACCAAACCAAAAGTATATCTCCTTTTTATTCTGTAGGACCTTTTACCATGTTTATCTTACATAAGAAATTGATCAGATATTAGAATTTAGCACACCAGGACTGACAATTAACTCACAATGTAAAATGAACAAAGAATATCCAGAAACATGGTATTAACCTTACCTTATGAAAAAAGCATGGTATCGACAAAATGATACATAAATAGGACTTACGTAGGCCTAGTCAAGACGGTTAGCAGTCACGGTAATAAGAACATGCATGGCTGAAATGGGTTAAATAATACAAACAATTAAATTTTTTATTAAAAACTCAAGAAGAAATCGCTCAATCAAGACCGTTAATGTGAAAATTTAAAAACACATAAATTTTTTAGTAGTTTTCCGAATTTCATCTTACCTCTCAGTATGAGGCGGTCGAGGATTAGTATCAAGCAATTTATATGCAGTTCTCTTTGTGTATTTAGAACCTTCCAATTGTTTGGTCCATCCCTGAAATTAGAGTTTAATTAATATCCTAAAATCAGATTTCAATCATATAATTAAACGTTAATTTCCTTAATAAAATAGAAGGTAGGCACTTCAAGAATTGTTACACACAGGAAATTTCCCCTTAGCGTACGTGAACGGACTAACGAAGGGCATGATGTACACGAGGGTTGGATAAGTAAGAAATAGTATTTGATGGTCCTAATTAAGATTTCCAAAGACATTCGGGTTAAGGTAAGAAGGTTGTTAAGGAAAGCGAGTTATAACCTGTGTGTCGGGCAAAATTACGAGTAACGAGTTAATGATGTTTTAATAATGTTTTGGAGAAGATTTATAACATCTCTTAGATTGCTAATGAAGTGATAAACAAGTGTTAAGAAGGTTCCATAAGGATTGGAGATCAAACGAGATGACGGGAACAACTTCGGAGAAGCTGTGAGTTTCACGGCCACTTCCACGGACCGTGAAACCTTGTACAGGTCGTGGAATGGTCCGTGGAACTGCCAGCAGAGGTGGTGGCTGGCTGGTTATGAACCACGACCAGTTCCATGGACAGCACCATGTTCCACGGACCGTGGAAGGATCCGTGGAAGTCCCGACGGGCTGAACTTATTTCAATTATATAATGATGTTCCCACTTCATTTATTTCATTCCACACATTTCTTCATCTCTCTCAAGACCTCTAGAACATTCCATACACTTCACCCATAAGAATTCAAGGACAATTGATGATCAACTTCATCAAACCAACAAGAATCAAGATTGTGAAACTCATTAAAGTCATCTAAACCAAGAAATTCCAAAAAAAGTGAATTAGGGTTTTTGGTGTCAGAAGGGAATCTCCACTCAAAACTTATTCTACCATTATATAAGGTAAGTTTTATGGTAATTTCATGATGTTTGAAGTATTGTAAAGTTGAAACACTTGGGTGGTACAAGAATATATGAAATGGGTCATAAATGTGGCAATAGTGTCATTGTTGAATAGAAGTTTGGTTTGAGTTGTGAATATTGATATGTTGAGATTGTAAATACGTTATGAATGACATGTAGAACACGTAATAAGTATTATATGTGAAAGAACATGATAGTGAACTTTGTTCATGATTATGGAAAATTCGAAGTGGAAATTGTGAAATGCGAATAATGTAAATGAATGAGAATTATTGTCTATGATATTGTGATGGTTGTTATGAATATTTGGGAGTTGATATGGAATATGGAGGAAGTTGTATAAACAAAGGAAATGCTGCCCAATTTTTCTCTAGCTGTAGTAAGCACGTCTTTATAAATGTTTAGCTAATGTCAATACGAATCCTCTTGAAGGTAGAACGTGTGCATTAAAGGAGAACAAGCAAGCAATCGAATAGTTAAACGACAAAGGTATGTAAGGCTAGTCCCTTCTTTCTAAGGCATGACTCTATGGTATGAATCCTCCTATCTTTCTATGACTTCTCTACACACATATATATTGGGAATGATGAGTCTACGTCATAAAGAGCTCGCATGAGATAGAGTTAAGAGGTATGTTATAAATGTGATGACGAGCCCAAGTCTAGAGATCCTAAAACTTATGATACAAGATTTCTACACAGTTAACGACCTTTATACGATTCTTCGCTATTATCCGTTGTTGCTAGACCCATCTTATGATGTTGACTCTTTCCTTTCAAGGCATATTTTCCCCCTCCATGAATCTCCTAAATTTTGAAGAACTAAGAGCCTACGTTCGTAAATAGCTATACGAAAGAAAGATAAGAGATATTATGAGCACGATAGTAGTGACGATGAGTCTATGGTGGCAAGGGCTACACATGTATAAGATAAAGAAGGATTTAAGGCACAAGTACGATAATTGACGATGATGGGTTAAATCTAAGAGTCCTAAAGTGAGAAATGACGTACGAAGTCAATGATCTAAGTATGGTTCCATTGGTGCTTAAATGTATGTACACTCGCTTAAAATGTTAGTCTCTTGAGGTGAGATATGATGATTTGATTACTCCATAATGTAGTCGGGGTTCCACGACCTTATGTCACCCGACATAGCTATAGTCGCCTCGAGTCTAATGTATGTTTCTTTGGACGTATGTGTATGTAATGATGCTCGATTATGATAAAGCCATGATACGCCTATAAGGTAATTAATAATCATAAGTCCATAATATGTACGATGATGTTTGGCTTACAATATACCTATGAAATGTATGATGATGAGTATATGATATGTGTGACGATGTGATTCCACCGTGCCTACATGGCCTGCTATGATTCCACCGCGCCTAGAAGGCCGGACATGTCACCACTAGTGGTGCGTTTGCTTACACCGTGCTTAGAGGGCGGACATTATCACCGCTAGTGGTACATATGCGGGTGCCGGACGAGGATTAACGATGATGAGATGTGAGTCGTATGATGATGTATGTATGATATGATGATGTATGTGTGATACGATGATGTATACGTTATGGTAATTCATATGATATGCTACGTATGATATATGTATAAAATGTATCCATTCGAAGGTTATGTCCTCATCTTATGTCTTATGATTTCTCTACTATGTTCATTTCATTCATGCCTTACATACTCAGTATTATGTTCGTACGCGGCGTCGTTTTCTTTGGACGCGTGTTCATGCTCATAGGTAGACGAGGAGGCGACCCGGACTTGTAGAAGGTTTGGGCCGGCGAGAGCACTCCTTTATTCGGAGGTGCTATCTTGAGGCAGTATTTTGTGTATCTATATTTTGGGCACGACGGGGTCCTGTCCCGTCCATATGTCTAGTACTCTAGTAGAGGCTCGTAGATACGTATGTGTGGGTGGTATGGTCTCACAAGTTTCTCATATGTATATGCACGCACGTATATTATTATTTTGATAGCCTAAAGGGATGATGTTTATAAAGTAAATTTGTTTTAAATGAAAATCGTTTTCTATGATTATGAAGGATGAGAAATATGATTGAAGGCAGGATAGGTAATAGAATGAGTGGTACTCGGTGGTTAGCCCCGGGTACCCGTCATGGCCCTAGTCGGGCCGTGACAAGAATGCAAAGAAGTAATAACAAAACAAAGAACAAAAAAAAGGACGAGAATGAAAAATAAGCAAAAAAAAAAGGAGAAAATCGGGAAGACAAGAAGCAAGGAATAAGAGAAAATACCAGCAAAAATAAAGAGAGTAAACATGGAAGGAGGAAAAGTAGAACAACAACCTGGTGGTGTTTAGAGGGAGGAAAAAAAAAAGCAAAATGGGAGAGAAATGGAGTGAGAACTGAAAATATGAGAGAAGAAGCCAGAAGAATGATTTTAACCCTACGTGGTGTTTAGAATTTGACACGTACTAATCTGATAGAGCATTTAAAATGCATAGAACATTAGATATGGACTCAAAAGTGAATTTTCGAAGTTACCCTTCGTCGTCCAACTGAACTCTCACTTATTATCTATATCTATCTATATCTATATCTATCTATATTATATTAAAAGCATGAACTCAAAAACTTAAAAGTTAAATTACCTAAATACCTAGCCTTAATAAGTAAACTATTGGGGGGAAAATGATGCGCCAGAAACAACTCCACACCAACGGATGTGATCCTTCGGGAAAGACACCTAACTTCTTTTTGAGTTCCTTTAATTGCCAATTACTGCCGCTTGGAGATCAAACCATTAATCCTATTATCCAAAAGTTGTCTGGTTGTAAACCATCTTCTCTAACAAACATATATGGCAAACTTACAAAAAAATTGAAAAAGAAAATGTTGCATAATACTTGTAAATTTTCTTTTCATGACTTGAATTCCCACCTGCCTATTTAATTTGGCATATATTTTTAGTACCATTGCATTGCTTATTATGATACATTTAAAAATATCATAATTTTCTTTGACGATCTAATATCTTTTCGGTATCTTTGTTTAGTTCTTTTGATTTTGTAGTAAATCTTTTTCGATGCTTTTATTTGTTCGCATAATTTTGTTTATTTTTGGCATGACCCTTTGAAATTCAGATCTTTTTAAGAAAAGGTTTTTTGTCAGTAACTTGACTTCACAATTGTTTGTTTTTAATAGCTTAATAGATCTTTTATTTGTGTTCTAACCTTCATGTCTTTAACAATTCATAGATTTTGTATCCTTTTTTTTTTTTACCATAATCCATCACCATTGTAGTGATAGGGGGTTTGGCAAGACCCCTACCATGTCCATTGATTCGCAAATACAAGTACATTGGAGGGGGACATGGTACCTTACCTCCTTACATAAGATTACATTCAATACTATACAAAAGATATACTAATGCATTGAAACTTGAAGTCAGTTAATGCATTTCGCCTAAGTCACCTCATGGAGGTTCAAAGTACCAACCTGAATTCTTTTTAACTCTTCTCCTAAAGGAAGGAAGGTTGAGCTTATTCATTCTGAGTGGACCTCTAGCTTCCATCGGCAAGTCACCTTCACTCAAAAAAATTCTAGGGACTTGTATTCGTGTTGCGTATTTAGCTAGAGCATCTGCCACCTCATTTCCTTCTCGATAGCAATGTTTTATCGAGATGTTTCTATGAACCATCTTTGACTTAATGCTTTCTATGATGCCATGTAACCTCCAAGGAAGTTTAAGGGAACCATTTATCATTTATTACACTTCATGCTTGGAATCCAATTCTACTTGAGCTTGAAGGGATGATTGACACACCGAAATTCGGACATTTCACTTGTGCTTCGCATAATTGTTAGTGCAAAATTGGGTTGGACGTGCAAGGAGGCCATAACCATATCTCTGTTTGTTCTCTATGACTCTTATTTATCTGCTTTTGTTTGATTTTCATTGTAGCTTCGTCTGTGTTGAGCTTCCAAGTATTGTTTGTTGGTTTGATCCGATCATCTT
>NC_081351.1:62547502-62597778 GCF_029784015.1 Lycium ferocissimum
TCCTTTTTTCTTTTTCGAGGATAAAAATCGCTCGAAGGAAAAAAGAGTGCAGCATATGTTTTCAGAATTCACCGGGCAATCTACACGTGCTTTTCCTTACTTCATTTTCATCAGAAACCATAATTTACCTGCATCAAATGTTAGAATTTTAGAAGAAAAACTTACTCAAAACAATGACGTATCTTGAACAACTTTGCTTTTCGCCACATGATGCAAACTTACCTTTTAAGCAGAACTTTCATAAGTTTTTCAGGATGCCATTACCTTCTTTTGCTTCAGGGTTTTTCTAATTTTACTTCTAGATTCAACCCACTCATATTAACTGGTCAAGGAAATTTTCACGACCCGACTAGGGGCCATGAAGGGTGCCTGGTGCTAACCACCGAGCATCGCTCATACCTTTACCCATCGTACACATCAAGCGTTCATTCATTAATCTTATACTCAAATCATAGGAAAACCATTTTTCACCTTAAAACATAATTACCTTTATATACATAAGCCCTTCGGCTATCAAAATAATATACATACGATAAGGACATCGTGAGACCATACTACCCACACATCGTATCTACGAGCCTCTCTAGAGTACTAGACATATGGACGGGACGGGGATCCGTCGTGCCCAAAACATATATGTACACAAAATAATAAATCAATGGCACCTCCGAAACAATGGAGCGCCCTCAAAATACGCTAGAAGCTCCATGAATGCAGGTCGCCTCCCTCGTCTACAGGACATGAACACAACGTCCAAAGAAAATAGACTTTAGTACGAGCAATGTACTGAGTATGTAAGGCGTGGATAATAACATGATAAGAGCATGAGGAATAGCATAAGATAAAAGAACCGTTCATTTCTCATAATACTTTTTAAACATTCGTCATACGTACTTACCCCTTTATTCTCCTAGAGATACACTTGTTACATCCACCTGCTTATATATGCAATAACTTATAATGCAGTACATCCACGTACCCGGCCATATAGGCTCAGTATCACCAGTACTCGGCCCTCCCGGGACTCGATGGTATCCGTACTCGGCCCTTTCGGGACTCGATGGTATCCGTACTCGGCCCTTCCGGGACTCGATGGTATCCGTACTCGGCAGTGGGAGTGCTATGCATACATACATACATATACATAAAAATACATAAATGAAATCAACATCATCCTTAACATTACCATACATCTATCATTAAAGCATACACTAGAACATTGAAGGCAACTATGGCGATGTCGGGGTGACATGAGGTCGTGGACCCCCAATTACATTATGAAGTAATCATAATCATCATATCTCACCTTGAGGGGACTAACGTTTTAAGGTGAGTGTACACAAGAAAAAGCATTAATGGAACCATACTTAGAATCATTAACTTCATGGGCATCATATCTCACTTTACGATTCTTTAGACTTAAACTCATCATCATCATCCATTATCATACTCATGTCTTATCTCTTTTCTTTATCTTATACATATGTAGCTCCTTATAGTCATAGACTCATAATTTTCGTTATGTAGGAAGATCATGGAAAAATGGGAAGATTCATGCCATAGGAGTCATGCCATAGAAGGAAAGGATTAGCCTTACATACCTCTTTCATTTAACAATTCTATCGCTTGATTTTTCTCCTTCGATGCTCGCGTTTCTACCTTCAAGAAAGTTCGTATTAACATTAGCTAATTGATTATAAGAACATGCTTACTAAATCTAGAGAAAAGTAAAAGCATCTCCTTTGTTTATACAACTTTCCTCACGTCACATATCAACTCCCAAACATTCATAACAACACTCACAATATTATAAGCAACAATCATCATTCATCTACATTATTCACATTTCACAATTTCACTTCAATTCCTCCATAATCATGGTCATAGTTCACTATTGCGTTTTCTCACATATAATACTTATCCCATGTTCTAAATGTCATTCATAACATACTTAAAATCACAACATATCAATATTCATGACTCATTCCAAACTACTACTCAAAATGTCACTATTCTTACATTCATGACCCATTTTCTATTTCCTTCTACAATCCAAGTCTTTCAACCTCTCATTACCTTAAACAACATGGAATGATCATAAAACTCACCTTAGATAATGGAAGAATAAGCCTTGAGTGGAAATACTCTTCTTGCACCAAAACCCTAGTTCACTTCCATTGGAATTTCTTGGCTTAGATCAACTTCAATGAGTTTCTTACACTTGATTTTGTTGGTTTGATGAAGTTGATCATAGATTTCTCTTGGGTTCTTGTGGATGAAGAGTGGAGAGTTCTCTAGAGTGTTCTTGAAGTGTGGAGTGAAAAATGAAATGAATTAAATGAGAGAGGGTCCTTATATCAACTTAAAAAATTTGACCCGACTCGGACATACGGACCAACATACGGTCCGTATAAATTATATGGACCGTATGTCTGGCCGTATATTTGGTCCAGTGGAGTTTCCATTCTGGGCGGGATATACGGTTGAACATACGGCCAGTATGTTTTATACGGCCAGTATGTTTGGCCGTATAATGCCCAGCTTTTTCCAAACTCTTTCTCGTCGACTCGTTTGATCTCCAATCCTTATGGAACCTTCTTAACACTTGTTTAACACCTAATTACCAATCTAAGGGACATTATAACTCTTCTCCAAAACATCATTAAGCCATCATTAATTCGATACTCGTAAATCTTGCTCGACACACAACATATCCCTTGCTTTCCTTGACAACTTTCTTCCCTCAACTTAAATGTTTTTTGAAATCTCGATTAGGATCATCAAATGCTATTTCTTACTTATCAAAACATCGTATACGTCGTGCCCTTCGTTAGTCTATTCACTGTACGTTAACGGGAAATTTCTGAGGCGTAACATAAATCTTGTTCCCTTTTTTTTGCTCTTTGTTGACTCCATTAACTACTTTGACACCAGACCTTCTATTCGTCATAAACAGTTCCCGGGGTGCATTCAACTCCATCCGATGTTGGAAACTCTACTTGTTTGCGCAATTTTGAAAGTACCACCTTTCGTATCTCGGATCCACGGCTTGCCCAAAGTAACTTTACACTCTATGCCGCTATTTATAACATTAAACAACGTATTTTGCTCCCCATCTCCTATTACAACCGATCGATAGCTCTATCAATCACTTTACTAGTCCATTCACTCTAACCAATCCACCGGATATTTTTATGGGTGGCTCTATCTCACCCATCACTGTCAACTGTTCGATGACCCCTCATTGAATGACGTTTGCCGAACTGCTTGGATCAACTACAACATCTGAAATCCTACAATGATTAATCATAACAGAAATTACCAAAGCATCGGAGTGAAGTGAGATTTCACTTGCTTTCACATCAGCAACTGGCAATGTATAATTCCTCTCAAACCTCTAGTTCTTTAGTCGTACGCCCCTGAAAACTCGTCCATTTTGATTAGAGAGGTGCTTGTTGTCCATTGGTTTTCCAGTTATCATGTTGATCACATGACGTGGCTCAACCTGAACCTCTTGCTTGATTGGATCTATATTCCTTCATAGTTATCCTTGGCCTTGTCACTCAAGAATTCTCTTAAAAGACCATCTTTTAACAATCGTGCAACCTCATCCCTGAGGTGCCGACAATTGGCTATCCAGTGCCCATGAGTTCCATGATAATCGCAAAATAAGCTCAAATTTCTCGGACTGGATTCCGATCGCATCGGTCTGGGCCGTTTCGTACCTTTAATTTTACTTATAGCCGCGACTAACCCAGCTAAGTCAATGTTGAAATTATGTTCCGAAAACCTCGGATTTTCATTATTGCTTGTAACTGAATCAACTGTCACGGATTTGGATTGCAAGCCTCGTCTACTTTGGGCTGAATCACCTTTTTTGTCAAGAATCGGTCTCTCGAATTGATTGTTACGACTTCGTTCATGTCCTTGACGGAACCTCTCCTGCTATCTATATACCTGATACCTCTCTTTTCCAAACCTGGAATCAGAATCGGTACTTCTTTTAAGTCTATCATGGTTTCGACTCCGTCCAGTTGACCCAGCTGGTAACCCGAACTGATCATCTTCCACTCAGATTTTTGATTCGTGCCTATTGTGAACATCCGCCCATATTGTAGCGAGGAATTCCAATAGGTTTTCTTTCAACTTTAATGAGGCGCTTTAACTTTTAGGGTTCAATCCCTTGGTGAACGCCTCCGCTGTCCATTCTTCCGAGATAGCTGGTAGCAGCATTCATTCCTTTTGGAATCTTATGAAAAATTCCCATAGCAATTCCGTGTCATCTTGGGCTATCTTAAAGATATCCGCTTTCTTGCAGACACTTTCTTTGCTCCAGCGTGTGCCTTAATAAAAGTATCCGCAAGCATTTCAAAGGAATGATTAGAATGCTCTTGAAGTAGTGAATACTATGTCATTGCCCCATTAGACAACATTTCACCGAACTTCTTAAGCAAAACGAACTCAATCTAGTCCGGCTGCATATCATTTCCTTTAATAGCGCATGTGTATGAAGTCACATGCTCTTGAGGGCCAGTGGTCCCATCATACTTGGGTAAATCTGGCATTTTAAACCTTTTGGGGATCAATTGTGTGCTGCACTTGGGCGAAATGGTAACTGAACATATCTCTTTGAATCTGGCCCCTTTTACACTGGCGGTGCACTTGGAATTTGATATATCCTGGAATTAAATGCCTTAAACTCTTTTTGTTCCGGTCTAGTCAGCTATTCAGTTCTTTCTCATTTTTCTCTAGCTGACTGGAAAGGACCTCCAGATACTGCATAACGTCAGGTGCTTCATTTGCACCTCTCTTGCTGCCGCTGCCTTCTCTGCGATTTGCAGTCGTATTCTTCAAATTTTCTCTGGCATTACTCCTACCTGCTTGCAAATCAGCAATAACCTTTAATTGCTTTTCCAGCAAGTCAAGATTCTTTGCCAACCCCAGATCAGCAGCTCTCACTTCTTCTTCCACGTCCTCTTGGTCATTGGGAGTCAAATCATTTCCTGTGTGTTTGAATCCCAGAGGGGAAGTCAAGGACTGATCATTCTTTGCCCTGACCTTTCCTATTGCCGGATCTATCTCTTGTGCATTGACATTATTCAACACATCATCAGCTTGATTTCCAGTGTTTGCCATAACCTAGATTACCTGATTTTTATAGAATTTAAAGTGATTAGTAAGGCAGTTTAGAGAAACAAAACAATATCACAATTATCCTTAGCCCCACGGTGGGTGCCAAACTGTTTACCCCAAAAGAGTTACAGTTAAATTTGTTAGTGCTTTAAAGGATACGTGAATTGATTTGTTATAAGCAAGTAGAAAATAATGACAGTATAGTAATGAAATAAGATAATTATTAGATAAGAAAGTGATAAACAGGCCTAGGTCGAAAGAACCTCGGAGAGAATCCTTTGATAAGTTTTTCTCCGGTGAAGCACTTGGACACTTGGACTTGAAGATTGAATATTAATCCGGAACAAAAGAATAATAGTGGAACAATTTTGCTTTGAAATATAGACTGAACTATATAAATGAGTGTAAGTAATTGTCTTTCGATGCCCTTTACATTGAGCTTTTAAGCTCCTTTTATAGTTGTAAGGCATCAGCCTTGAGTTGTAAATTTATCCTAATAATAAGCAATAATAATCGATAAAAGCTACTTTTAATGTAGAAACGTAACGCCAGCTTCGAATATGGACCGGTTAGGTAACATTAATTCTTCTTAAATGACCAGTACTGACTGCTTCGATTAATTTGATCCGGGCTCACACGGGGTCACTTCTCCCGATTGAATCAATCGTCACTGCACTGTTTGACTTCACCTGCCACATGTTCCTCTCTCATCATGCCACGTGTCAAGCTATATTTTTCCATGTACACAAGTATAAATTTGTTTTTTCTTTTTAATTTTGCAAAGATGAAAGAACAAACAAATTGAATTGATGATAATGATGGACAAATCATATTACTCCGTCAGTCCCAAAATAAGTGTTGTTTTTGTTCTTATACTTATTTCCATTTTGTTTAGTTAGTAGAACCTTCTAACTATATATTACTCTTATACAAATTCTCTTGTTTTTTTTTCTCTAAAGACGGGGAATTCTAAATTAACTACTTATCTTATTTCTTCTTCAGAAATTTGACCCAAATAAGTGTCATATCAGTAATTTAAGATCAAAATTAGCAGGTGTTTCCAACTATACTTTTAACATTAGAGAAGTAGTCTTCTTTAATATTGGTCAATTCTAAAAAAAACATTTAATAAATAGGGGTAACTCTATACCTTGCATTTATTGTTTTTCTCAATGAGCGTGAAAATAGCTAAAGTGACAATTTTGGGACGGAGGGAGTACTTCAAAAAAAAAAAAAAAAAAAAATTTAAATTGCTATTTTTAACAGATGCTTTAGAAGAAGAAAAAAAAATGTAAATCACGCTTTAATAAGTATTTTCTTTGCCTAAAGTCAAATTTATGAATATTGATGATTGCTAAAAAAAACATAGGTACATGGTAAAAGTATAAATTTGAGTTTTCTTTGAAACGTAAATGTTTTAGGTGGACTCGGGATCTTATTGAATAAAATTAAAAACGGTCACATTTGATATAAGTATAAATAGCATAATCGAAGAAAAGAATGAGCAAATATGACATTTGAGATATATTACTCACATCATCTCTAAGTACATAGGTCCAATATGATGATGGATTACAGTAAAATTAGACAAGATAAGCTGAAAATCATATAAAGAGGAGTTTTCTAAAGAGGTTTATAATATCTCACTATCAACATAGATTTAGCTAACTAAATTAAGTGTGGTGTTTTTCAAGGGTCATTTTATTTTTGTTGAAGACTAGTATGTTTGTGTATGGATAAGTATGAGAGAAAGAAACTTCACGGTTAGAGAATAATTTACCTTGTGTAACAAATATTGTGTAGAAACATGAAATAAGTTTAAATAGAGCATAGTAAAAAAAAAAAAAAGAAAAAAAAAGTAAGTAATATAATCAATCTCAACACTATGTGACTGAGTGATACAATCCAAGATAACAAGCAGCAGAAAATTATAAAATAATACAAACAAAGTGAAGATATAATTTTCGGTTAAAACTTAACCGAAATAGTCTAAGTAATCAATAACAGAAGAAATCTAAATCCCTAGCTAAACGTCTTAAGCATCAATATTCAAATTACTAACTCGATCACCTCTAAAGAACACAAACTAGAATCAACACGAGAAGAATATTACCCTCAAGAATTCGAGTATTGAAAACAAGCAATCCAAAGTTAAATGCGAACCAAGAGGTCCCAAATCTCTCTCAAGAGATTTCTTATTTCAAGATACGGCCCCACTATTGAAATAAACCTAGACTATTATAAAGAACCAATAGGCAAAATAGAAAAACTTCCAAACTTAATTTCTCAAAAACAAAGATCGCCAGGGTCGTGGGTACCTCGCAACTGAAGCTCGCTTCGGGCATGGGAATGCACACTAAATTCAGTAACCCTGCCTCCCGTGCATGCAGTGTGTGCGCTCTAATTGCTTCGCGCACCGGAACGCGCAATTGTGCCCACTCAAGTGCGCACAATGACTTCTTCGTGCACGGGAATATGCAACTGCTCAATGTTCTCCCCCACTTGATCTGCAAAAACTTCAAGCATCTAAACATGGTATTCTTTGTATGAACCCTGAAAGTGACTCTCCAAACGCCTTCTAGTCAATTGTTGAAGATCATACGGCTTCCTAGCATGCATTCCTTGAACATCTTTGGATTGGAGCGAGTCAACGGTCTGCTAGAGAACTCGAGACATCCACAGTATGCTCCGTTTTGCCCAGGCTTCCTGGATCATACCATTGAGGGTATAATTGATTGGTCAATATATATTTTAACTTGTCGTAATCTGAGAATTATCTTCCCACGTAATTATAACAAACTAAAAATATTGTTACATTAAGTTTGTTTTTATATATATCTGCCTAAACTATTTCAAATAAATCTTGATATACCTCGAATAATTTTTTAAGCAATATATTCAATATTGATATTTTTCTAAAGGTAGGTAAACCATTATATTTTTATTGGCGAAAATCACTAATCTTAAAAAAACAAATAGTTGTAAGGTCTTATTGGGATATAGCTATCATTTGAATTACTAAAATATGCTAATATATGCGTAGACAGAGTTGTTTGGTCTAGAAATAAGTTATGTAGAAATTGTTACATACATATTAGTAATGTAGGAATTAGTAGTACAAGGATTGTAATATGAGATTATTTTTGTCGGATGTTTGATTTATTGTACTAAAAATGAGATAGATAGGGTAAAAAATTTAAAATATAGGTTTAATTTTAAACTTGTTAAAATTGAAAGGGTATTAATTGATAATGTGTTTGAGGAAAAGACAGACAGTAATTTTTCTTTTAGTATTTAATCGTTGTCTAACTTAATCCATGTATTATTATACCAAGTTATATTTCTTAGGTAATAAGTACAAAATAATACGCCGATTAGGTATTAACATATACCATGACTAGTGAATTTTTCCGCGCTTCGCGCAGTCTGAAAAATATTAATAAATTTACAAAAATATTAGCAAGTTAATATAACAAATTTAGATATCATTCCATCTTTACTGTGAGAATTATGGAAACACTTACAAATAACTTACACTTGGGTTAATTTGTAATTTTGGTTTATTCATAATACTTGTAAGTAATGTATAGTATTATATATTTTCAATATAACTTATTTAAGTGTTACATAGTCAAAAGGTTAAAGGAGCATTAAAAACAAAAATTTAAATTTAAATTAGATTTAAGTAAATTTCATCCGAAAACTACCAACTACACAAAATAAAAACATCAAAATTAGTTTTAGTTGAGAAGATGGAATTTGTTATAAATGAAACACATTTTCTTTTATTAACAACACAAATCATTAGTCGGAACACCTCTTCCGCCTTGCAACACAAATTTCAAAAAATTTGTGCTGTTTAATTCAAGGCATGGAAAGCGTGAACCTCTTTCAAAATACACTCAGAATAATAATATGAACCACTTTCAAAATACACTCAAAATAAAAGGAGTACCATTTAATTTAGAATTTTGTTTCCACTCATACTAAGATGTATGTATGTAATCCAAAATCCATTTTGGATATGGCCCCTCTAAAATAGCCATTTTCAATCATCCGTAGCACAAATAAAAATCTCAACTACTTTATTTTGTACACTATCAGTTATTTCAGCAATAACATTCAAAAATATTGAGCTTTTATTATCAAACACTCGTCTTATTCGTATAATTATAGAAATTTTCCTTTGCATTCAATGAAAATATTCACAAGCTTTCTTCTTCTTTCTTTTTTTTTTTTTTTTTTTTTTTTTTTTTTCAAAAAAGGATATCAAACGTTTTTCAATGAATAAGTGGTTTCCTCGTTCTAAATCAAAATATTGAATTCAGTGATGTATTAGTCTTCTTTGCTAAATTTAAATTATACACTTAGTAAGCTATTATAAGCATGTTATTTTTCGGATTAACATGTAAGAAACAACGGTAGAGCTCTCATTCTCTTTTTTTCCAGCGAAATAACTACTAAATTCTTATGATGCCCGAGTCATTCTTCTCTTCCTTTCTATTGCTTTTGGTTTTTTCTTTTACCACGAAAATAAAAAGAAACAAATCTTCAAGTATTATGAATGAAAATGGATAAAATTGAGAATGTTGGGGGAAAATTAGAATGTTACGTGGTACGAATTTACTTCACCCATTTGAAGGAAATTTAAAGAGTTACGAGGGTAAGGACACTTGGAAGAAAACCAATTAAGACGCAGAAACTTTTTAAGAGAAACAGATTGAAGAGAGTAAATGGAGGCCAAGAGAAGGAAAAAACTCATATAATTGAGAAGTCATATCAGTGATATGTCTTAATTTGATAACAATAGGAAAAAATCACTACGCAATGTAACTGAAAATTATAAGCATAAATATATAATTTTTTCAGTAACTCGATACTATTAGAAGAAAATCATTACACGAAAATATCGCAACACTCGTTGTATTTGATTTTAGAATATGAGTGTTACAATCTCTACGATTCCTCAGTCGATTCGTCTTTTCAACAATAAATTCAAGGGCTTTTGAGCTTGATCTTGAACTTGATGGATTTGATTTTGACTTGGACTTGAATTCAAGGGCTTTTGAGCTTGGTCTTGAATCTTCGTCCGGATCTCTAGAACTTCTAGAGAAATACTTGAGTGCTTGAATGCTTTTACTTGTAGAGAAATCACGGCGTTTGATCCACGAGCTCTCCCCGGCTTCTTGTTAGAACTTCGTCCTTTTTCTGAATTATGAGACCCCTATTTATAGTTGTAGGATGGAGGAGTTGTGATAAGGACAGGCTTCTTTTGACCAATCAGAATTAAGCTGACATGCCGATATTTGATTGGCCGGAACATGTCACTTGTACACGTGGTGCATCTTCATTGGCCTTTTTATTTGAATAGGCATGCTGCATCATTTTGACACGTGGCATGACACTATAGGCTCCTTTATTTGACTTGGCGTGCCACGTCATTTGACACGTGGCACCAAAGTGGGCCTCTAGGAAGATGACATCTTCGGCTTAGCAAAGTGGGCTCATTATTTATAGCCCAAATTAATGGACTAGCCCAATAACATTGGATCGTTAATCAAATCCATATTTATTGGACTTAAATAATTAATCCAATTATATTAATCCATAATATTTGTTTGGACTAATATATCTTGAATTTAATATAATCCAGATTTCTTGCGGATTAAATTTAATAAAATTTCGTTATCCACAAATGCTCTCACTTCAAGACTTGTCGAGATGTCCTATTGAGACGAGACTTGAAGTAAAGGAAATGGCTCTTCACAATTTTTTTTTAGTCTTGAATTTGCGTAATTAAAAATACTGAGTAAACAAATGCTTTTCTTGAACGGGCTTGATTTGGAACATTAAATCAAATTGATAAAGCAATTAATTTAATCCATGCTTTAAACAATTGCTTTTGGTTTCATTTTAATATATCCAAGCAAACTTCTATCAGCCAATGAATGTCCACGTAACTTGCAACTTTGTTCTATAAATTTCCAATTTCACTTTGAGTCGAAGAACATGTCAGCACATCCGCCGACCTTTTCGGACATCGACTAAAACTCCTACAATTCTTTTCCAAAATCGATTAGGGAATACTTTTAAGCCGCCATTTTGACATCTATAAATAACGCTCCCACATAATTTTATTAAAGAAGCTCCTCCCAGAATTTGATGTGTATATAAGCATCAAATTGCGAGGTAAAAATTTCTCTCGTTTCGTTTTGCGTTTTCCTTTTGTCATCTTTCTCCTTCCTTTTTTTTATTTTTATTTTTTTGTCCAAATGACAATGAGAGGTTCTCGTTCAAGGGAATGACCCATGCATGAAGAAGATAGTTTTGAGGCGCAAAGGGATGGATTCTCGTCCCCGCCTTAAGAACGGTAAGGTAATCTTACGGCGCAAAGGGATGGTTACTCGTAATTTAAGAACGGTAAGGTAATCTTACGCATGCAAGGGATGGATACTCGTCCCCGCCCTAAGAACGGTAAGGTAATCTTACGGCGCAAAGGGATGGACACTCGTCCCCGCCCTAAGAACGGTAAGGTAATCTTACGGCGCAAAGGGATGGACACTCGTCCCCGCCCTAAGAACGGTAAGGTAATCTTACGGCGCAAAGGGATGGATACTCGTCCCCGCCTTAAGAACGGTAAGGTAATCTTACGGCGCAAAGGGATGGATCGTCCCCGCCCTTAAGAACGGTAAGGTAATCTTACGGCGCACAGGGATGGACACTCGTCCCCGCCCTAAGAACGGTAAGGTAATCTTACGGCGCAAAGGGATGGATACTCGTCCCCGCCTTAAGAACGGTAAGGTAATCTTACGGCGCAAAGGGATGGACACTCGTCCCCGCCTTAAGAACGGTAAGGTAATCTTACGGCGCAAAGGGATGGATTGTCCCCGTAAGAACGGTAATCTTACGGCGCAAAGGGATGGACACTCGTCCCCGCCTTAAGAACGGTAAGGTAATCTTACGGCGCACGGGGATGGAATGTCCCCGATAAATCCAAATAATTTACTCGAAATGCCAAATTCCATATTCGCCCGCCTCGCCAAAAAAATTCATATCTCGACGTAGGGGCGTTGAAATCACGAGCCGTAAAATTCCCAAGAAACTAGACTTATAAATCTAGCATTTATCCAAAAATCAAAGTCAACAAACATATAGATCATCCCAAATAAATTCAAGAATTTGGCTCTACATGCTGAAACGCCAATATTTCTCAGATTCGAGCAGTCTCGCCAAAAAATTCATATCTCGACGTAGGGGCATTGAAATCACGAGCCGTAAAATTTTCAAGAAACTAGACTCATAAATATAGCATGTGTCCAAAAATCAAAGTCAACAAACATATAGATCATCCCAGATAAATCCAAGAATTTGGCTCTACATGCTGAAATGCCAATATTTCTCAGATTCGAGCAGTCTCGCCAAAAAAAATTCATATCTCGACGTAGGGGCGTTGAAATCATGAGCCGCAAAATTCCCAAGAAACTAGACTCATAAATCTAGCATGTATCCAAAAATCAAAGCCAACAACAATCTGAATAGTTCCAGATAAATTCAAGAAGTTGACAATACATGCTAAAACGTCGATAGTTTCAGATTTGCGCAGTTTCGACGAGAAAATTCATATCTCGATGTAGGAACATCAAAATCATGAGCCGCCAAATTCTCAGGAAACTAGACTTACTAATCTAATATGTATCCAAAAATCAAAGTTGGAAACCCTCTGGATCATCACAGATAAATTCGGGAAATCCACCTTAGATTTTTTATTCCAACTTGAAAACCTGACGGATTTGAAGGATTGAACTTGAAGGCTTGTTTGGATTTTAAGACTTCAACTTGCGTACATGGTGAATTTAAAACTTTAGCTTGAAGACTAACATATTTGAAGGCTTCGCCTTGCAGTTGCGATGGCTTTGGACTTCAACTCAAAGAGTTGCCGGATTTGAGGCCTTCAATTTGGAGACCAATGGTTTTGCAGACTTTAACTCCTTGATCTCACCACTTGCTAAGAGATTACAGTCATTCCATTGGAGAAACCCATTTGTCATGGAGATTTGCCTTCGTTGGACCACTGATATTTAGTGAAAGTCCAAATTGAAGCAAAAGGATGCTTGTATGTACGATCTCCATGCGCCTGGTCGGGGCGAACTTCATTTTGAACAACGCATAGGGGATGCGTTTTTTTTTTTTTTTTTTTTTTTTTACTCATGCGACTGAACTTAGAATAAAACTCTAAGCGCCTACGTACCTCGGTGAAGAGGATCAAGTCATACCGTAGTTCAGAAAAGATGATTTTTTTTTTTTTTTTTTTTTTTTTTTTTTTGTTAACTTTTGCCTAGGCCGCCCCTTGCGAGGTTTTCAACCTAGCGGACTTTTTTTTTTTTTTTTTTTGTGTCCTAACTTTTGACTAGGCCGCCTCTTGTGAGATTTTCAACCTAGCGGACTGATTTTTTTTTTTTTGGGTGCCGTGCACAGTTTATACTCTTGCGGGCCAGGAGTATCATCTTACTTCAAGGATAGTACTTCTTCAAGAACTTTGCGTTGATAGGACCGATCCTCGGTGCCATCCGCATCAACAAGCTTGTAAGCGCCACTTGAATATGCTTCTTGTATGACATATGGTCCATCCCATTTTGAGGTGAATTTGCCCCCAGACTTATGAGAAACGATGATGGGTCTTCTTATTACAAGGAATTGATCTCCCACTTGGAAGGACCTCAAGAGAACCGTTTTGTTAAAGGCACGACTCACGAGATAGACGGGATTCATAACATTTAAGATTTTGTTGAGCCTCCAGCCTTTTCTCATCAAGTGCTTCTAACTCTGCAAGACGCAATCGAGCATTTTCCTCTTCGGTCAGCCCTTCTTGAATAGCAAGTCATAAAGAAGGTATTTGGCGCTCAAGTGGTAGGATTGCTTCAACTCCATAAGCAAGCGAATATGGGGTTGCTTGCGTTGGTGTGCGGTAAGTCGTCCTATATGCCCACAAAGCTTCTTCCATTCGTTCATGCCAATCTCGTTTGGACTTGGAGACAACCTTCTTCAACAAGTTACACAAAGTCTTATTGAACGCTTCAGCTAGACCGTTGGCGGTAGCATAATACATAGAAGATTTACGCTGCTTGAAGCCGAAGAGATCACAAATCTTGTTCATCAATTTGTTATCAAATGGCTTGCCATTGTCCGTTATTATGTAACGAGGAATGCCGAAGCGGTAGATGATATTTACTCGGATAAAGTTCGCAACATTCTCCTTCTTCACTTCTTTAAGAGTGACAACTTCGGCCCATTTTGAGAAGTAATCGGTTGCAAAGCCAAGATGTACAAGTGTCCACCGAGAAGATTTCGGCAACGGACCAACGACATCCAACCCCCAAGCGTCAAATGGCCAAGATGCGACGGTCGGGTGTAATGCTTCGGGCGCCGATGTATAAAATTCGCATGAAACCGACAAGCCTTGCATCTTCGAGCATAGTCCAAGCAATCTTTCACCATCGTTGGCCAATAATATCCCATCCTTTTTATGTGGAAGTGGAGCTTTGGTCCGTATTGACGTGATCCACATACTCCCGAATGTGCTTCTTGCAAAGCTTGATCGCTTCATCCTCCCCCAAACATCGCAAGAGTATCCCCTCAAAAGATCTTCTATATAAGGTATCCTTGTAGTAAAGGAATCGAGGTGCACGACGACGAATCTCGCTCTTCTTTCGAGTCTTCTCGCAAAAAGATCCCATAACTTAAGTAGTCAATGACGGGTTGTCGCGCTCTTCCTTTTGCTTTCGTAAACAAGCCTACGAGATGCTCAAGCTCACTTTCCGCGCCTTCATCCTCATTTGACTCGAGGTACTACCCATTTTTGACAGCGTATAGTCACTTGTGTTTGATCGCGTAGTAAGCGCCGAAGCTAGAGCCTAAAGCATCGCTTTCTTATTTTCCCTCCTAGGAACATGTCGAAGAGTCACATCACCAAGCCATCCTATCAACTTTCGAGCATAACCATGATAGGGAGTAATTTCAGCTTCTTGACTTCGTAGCTTCCCAAGAGTTGATTGATCACCAACCGAGAGTCACCAAAGACTTGCAATCGCAAATCGCTTCATGTCGACGGCCATTTCAAGTCCAAGTATTAGTGCTTGATATTCGGCCGACATTGTTGGAGCAACGTTGTGTCAAAGTAAAGGAGTATGGTAGAACTACTCCCCGCGGAGTAACAAACACCACACCAACAGACTGGGCTTCCATCACGTTGTGCAGAAGACCATCAAAGTACATTTTCCACGGAGATTGAATTTCAACGACCATTGCATCTTCGTCGGAAGTTCATCGGTTAGCTCCCAATCATCGTGTATCGGGTGATCCGCCAAGAAGTCCGCCAATGCTTGTCCTTTCCATACCTTTTCGAGGGATGTATGTGATCTCAAATTGTTGAAATCGGAGGTACCACCTTGCTAGTCGATCACCGAGGACCGGTTTTGACATCACAAACTTAATGGGATTTGCCCCGGAAATAAGATGAACACTATGAGCTTGAAAGTAGTGCTTCAACTTTTGAATCGAGAAGACTAGCGCCAAACACAACTTTTCAATTGGTGTGTAATTCAAATTTCATTAGGTGTCATCATTCGCTCAAGTAGTAAAGAGAATTTTCTTTCCCTTCGCTATTCTCTTGGGCCAACAACGCTCCAACCGACCTTTCGTAGCCGAAATGTACAGTATCAATGGTTTTCAGGCTGGGGGCTACTAGAACCGGAGGCTTCATTAAATATGACTTGATATTCTCGAAGGCATTAGTACATGCTTCATCCCACTTGAAAGGGGCCCTTCTTCATGAGACGACCGAATGGTTGACACCTTCCGGCTAAATTCGAAATGAATCTCCTAATGTAAGCCTAGCTTCCCTTGCGTACTTTTTTTTAACTCATGAATATTTCGAGGCTCGGCATTTTCAAAATCGCATCAACTTTGGCTTGATCAATTTCGATTCCTCGATGTCGAACAATGAAACCAAGGAATTTTCCAAGTAACTCCAAAGGCACATTTCAATGGATTCATTCGAAGTTGATATCTCCGAAGTCGCTCGAACACCATTCTCGTGTCTTTAAGTGGTCGCTCCTCTTTCTTGATTTTACCACCAAGTCATCCACATAACATTCAACATTTTTGTGGAGCAAATCATCAAAGATATTCCGCATAGCCCTTTGATATGTGGTACCGTGATTTTTCAAACCGAAAGGCATCACTTTGTAACAATAAATACCTCGGGGTGTACGAAATGCTGATAAGCTCTTCATCTTTTGGTGCCATGCGATTTGGTTATACCGATGAACCATCCATGAAAGACATCACCTCGTAGCCGTTGGTAGCATCAATCATCAATTCCGGGATGGGAAGCGGAAATCATCTTTAGGGCATGCATTGTTAAGATCCACAAGTCAACACAAACTCGACTTGGCCGCTCTTCTTTTTTCACGGGAACGATACTTGAAATCCATGGTAGGATATTTAACTTCACGAATAAAGCCGCCTTCAATGAGTTTGTTGACTTCATTTTCGATTGAAGGAACCAATCGTCCGAAATGCCTTTGGGCCTCGCTTAACAGACGGGCACCATTCTTGACCGCCGGATAATGACGGACCACATTTGGGATCTAATCCGTGCATCTCTTTATAACTCCAAGCAAAAACATCCCTATATTCTTTGAATATTTCCATGTAAGTGTCTTCATCACCCGTTAGAAAAGCACTTAGGTAGGTGGGCCTCGTCTTAAGTAGTCAAGTTCTTTCGAGTGAGTTCATCAGGGTCTTTACCCAACTTCATACGAAGTGTTTACATGAATTTCTCCATAATATCGTCTAAATATAGGCTTAAGCTTTTTAATCAAGTCTCACCATAGGGGTAAACCGTAACCTACCTGAAGGCCAAACGACAAAGTCTCCAACAATCGGACCTTAGCCTTTCCCTTTCCTTTGGCCTCGTGATAATAGAGATCTAATCATATCCGAAGTCTAATCATATCAAAATATGCAATTAGAAACAAGAAGAACATCAATCAAATCCTACTTTATTCACACTAAATCCTAACCTTGGGGTTTATGAACTAGAATGATGAAACTAGAAATCATAGGTCCCAACATGAAATTAATATTCTAGGTGATGATTCCTAATCAATTATAAGCTAAGAGAACTAACAAATCACTTAAAATTCGAAGTTCTAGGCCCCGAGCTCAAATTTTGGTACTAACCACTAACTTCCCCGTTCAAGAATTGACCTCCCGATCAATGGAAGATAATAGTTAGCAACACTAGATATATCAAATTCTATAATAACCCAAATCAATTTTCATCAACATAATAAACTTAGAGGTCTAAACCATTTTTATGAACCTTCATGAAAACCTTAAGTTGATTCGACTAGATTCTATGGATTCTAGCCTTAGATTAATGATTAAAGGAAGTAAAATGTAGGATTCCAAGACCAAGGAAGTTACCTTTGTGAAGATAGCTAAAACCCTAAAAATCCGCCAAACCTCAAGATATGAATATGAAATAATGACAAGACGTTGGGTTTTTTAATCACTTTTAAGACACAAATCCATCATCGAAGCCGCGGCATTGGGGACCGCTACGGCGGTTCCCTGCTACGCGATTGTGGGGATCGCTATGGCGGTCACCTAGTTTCCACTTGGCCGCTTTACGGCCATGGCACGCAACAAAGATGTAGCTATAGCCTGTGTCGAAACTAGCATGTATGACACGCGACACTGCATCCCGAAACCAAGTTTCACACCCAGCCCGAAATCCTAATGTCACCGAGACCATCTGTTCAAAAACTAGATAGGTAGACATACATAAAAACATGCAATGAACACACTCGTGGCCTCGAATTCCCATTGGGGTCCCGTTGATCGAGTCAACCCTCGACATCTCAATTCTAACTTCCCAACCCAAGTCCCAACATACACTCGAGTATTGAAAACCGAACCAAATATGGACACAAGTTCTAAAAGACCATCCGGACCTCTCGAATTTGACGGATTTTCGAAAAAGGTCTGTTTATCAAAAAGTCAACTTTGAGTCAACTCTTTTTACTTAAAGCCCGCATATCCCAAAAAATTGCCCGAATCCTATCCAAACACCTCGGAAGCGCGTCAACGATCCTTTCGAGTAAAAAGTGTGAGCTAAACAAGCTCGGGGAAAGGTCAGAAAGTGCCGAAAGACTATAACGACTGAGCAGGTCATTACATCAGATACTAATTAAACCATCGCTCGTCATCGAGCGACGAAAGAAAGGAATGGAGAAGTACCTGAATCAACAAAAAACTGAGGGTATCGGCCCTCACGTGATGTCGGACTTCTTTTCATATAGGGAAGATTCTCATCAAACACCGAATCCCAATGAATGATATAGGAAGAATCGTAATGGTATCTCAACATAGAAACATGGAAGATCGAATGAACACACATCGGCCCTATGAAAACTAACTTATTAAATACGTGATCAATACGCCCTCGATAGTCTCAACAGCATATACACCTCGGGCTCACTTGTTCTTTTCCCCAAATCACATGACACCCCACATGGGTGTAACCTTTAGAAGAACCTACGCACTCACTTAATCGGCCTGACAACTTTAAACTTAGTTCAAGATCCAACACTCATATCTCCGTATTCTAATCTCCTTCGCGACTGATCCTCAAATTGCTTGAATTCTCTAATTTGATAAAACTGCAACTCTGGACGCGATCAGTAGGCCCCACAAATATTTTCCACGGGAAGCATAAGCTATCACTCTACTTTCCTGCATCAACACAGTACCCAAACCTATACGGGATGCATCACAATAGACCGCGAAATCCTTACCCTCCACGGTAATGCTAAGATCGGGGGTTGAAAAGTCAAGAGAAGCTAGAGCTTCTGAGAGCTCTCCTCACAATCATCTGACCACTGGAAGGGAACATCCTTCTAAGTCAACTGTCAAAACGAACAATGGTAGTGGATAACCACCAATCCACTCCTCAAAACGAGAAAGTGTACACTTTCCGTGCATATAATTTACCGCACAATGAGTGAGTCGAATCCCATAAGGAACAATATACTAGGCGATCAAAAAAGTAAGGAATTATCACCAACTAAGCTAAGCCAAACACTTTTTCGATATTGATTTTGAGAAAATTATAACTAATGTGAAATTATAAACTAATCTATAAAGCGGGTAAAATGATCAATGGCCACAACCATGGATACAAGGGAAATTACTCTCAAATAACGATCCATTGTATTTTACAATTTTACAACTAAGAGTGTGTTTATGTTAATAAATAATGATTTCTAAAATCTCATTGAAAGTCTTCCAACCAAATCAATTAATTTCATTTAAGTTTTTCCAAGCCTTAGATGTGATATTAAGCACAATCAATTTAACCTCAAGTTAACTATCCTCTTCCAAGCTCAAGTTATTAGATGAGGTTTAAAGTCCCAAATCCTTGCTATTTACTCTTTTCCTATAACACCCCGAATTTTTTAAAGCTAACTCTTGAATTTTTGATTGACCATAGCTTGATAGTAAGGGTATATTTTACTTCGCACTTCCTGAATGTGAACTTGACGATATTTGAAACTTGTTTGAAGTGTTATGGTGTAGTTATATAAACTACTCCTACTATGACTATCTTAGTAATTTATTAAATGGATTAGATGTATATAAAAGTGGGCAGCCCCTTTTTTTTTTTTTTCATCCTTATCCCAAGTAAGATATATACCTTTTTGGCTCTTATCCTCTCCACCACCCCCAATTTCTGTTTTTCTCCAAGGAAATAAAACACAAAAACCTCTCTCCTCTCATAATATTCATCATCTAAATCAATCATCAAGACTTGCTTTGGTTGAGCCCCAAACAACTCCACACGATTGCGGTAAGTTACAAACCCGTTTTTGAATCTGACCTGGCTGTTGTTGTTTTCAAGATAATTCCTTGTATAAATCTTAGTTTTAAGTGATTCAAGATGTTCTAGAAATCTGTTTCATAGCCCTACAACTTTCGTTCAGGCTCCAAAACCTAGCTTTGCCTGTATTTACTCGAAAAGGGGTGATGAAGTACGGGGCGATCTTGCCGCCTAGATTTCGTTTTGTAAACCCTACATGTACTCCGTTAGTATTTTGAGCATATCTTGTAGTAAAAACTGCTATAAGAGTGATTTAAATTTCTCTGAAACCCCAAGACATGTATCTACAACTTTCATTAAGGCCACAAAGTCTATTTTTGCCGTTGACCCCTTTGACCGAGCCAATACAATACAAGACGGTAGTCTTGTCCAGATTCCTCTGTCTTGATAGTTTAGGGTGATTTTCTACCGATTTCATGTTTAGTTCCGACGTGCTGAAACCATTGAACTTAAGTAGATATTTTATTGTGTATTTAAGGTATATATTCTCTTGTACAAGCTAAGAGGAATTGTTTGATGAAGTGGACTTTGGTTGGTCTATGGCGTAGACGATTTGAACTCCTCGAGTTGTGGTAGAACTTGTTGTGTGGTAAAATGTTAAGGTTTGTGTGTAAACTTGAACTTGGAATACCTTTATTTTCTAGAAGTTTTGAAGTATCTGATGGGTTCTTTTTCGCTACTCTTCATCTTATATCATTGTATGGTTATTATCTCAAGTACTGTAATTCTTTCGCCTTTTCGCCCAAATGGTAATTTACTTGATCATTTTGCATTCTTGTTGGAATTTGTCGTTCGTTGTTGCATGACTTTGTCATCGATATCGGCATGCTCTTGATTCAGATCTTGCCCATCTTGACTTTGGATTTACATTTTAAGCCTCTTAGATGATGGATTTTTGATCCATTTTCGAGCATACCCAGTGGAAAGCCACTCTTTACGGCTCTCGATTATCTTGATTATTGAAGTGACGACCTTCTTCGATTTGGGGCTTCGGTCCATCTTGATATTGATTGTGCTTTGTGATGGCATGACGTACATATTGGGCGAAATTGGTTATTTGACAAACTCTCTTGACTTGAATTATAAGCTTTTTTGAAACTTGAAGTTTTCGAATATTATCGATATTTTTGAAACTTCTTCAAGGTTTGGTGTTGATATTTTCGATATACTTGGTTACTTGATTTAGTTTTATCTCATTGAACTACCTAAAGGTGCGTACAAGGGAATTGGAGAAATCACGGCTCCCAAAAGTTTATACACCAATAAGCTTTTACATGTAGCGATAGTTGTTTTCTATCGTAGGTAATGTACGGAAAAGATGTCACGACCTCTGGGATGTCAATGTGACAAGAGATTTGAATGGCTTATTTGGGTAGACTTTTTTGGGAGCCTTAGTGAAGATCACATTTGCATATGCATCTAGGTCTTGTAAAAATTTTGGGGACTTGTACATGATCCATATGTAACACGTATGAAATTTTGGAGGCTTGTTGACACAAGACCATATGCTTGTAGCTTGAACTTGGTGACTTGTTTGCTATTTTAGGGTGTGCTTTCAACTCAAGTCATGCCATGTCTTTGGCTTACATTTTGCTTACAATTATGTACAAAGGAAGATACTAGTTCGTGATAATCGCAAGTTTGAGTTTCGTGTATCTTATGGACCGCCGGTGTGTTGATTTGAAAATATAATTTCAAAAATGTGTTTCTTAAACGTGTTGACTATTTGAGAAGGGCATTACTATTTAAATTGATACTCATATTGTATTTCATCTAAGAAATTTTCGGAGGGAACAATGGAAAAAAAAATGTCGCACTTTCAACCCTTTAGCATGGGCCTATTTCCTATTAAATATTTTTGTGAATATCTTTTGGCATAAATTCCTTCTAAACGTTGTAACTGTGAAATTAGCTTTTATTTCGTAAGTGGTATCCTCCCAAAGGGGATGCTACATTTCCTAACCCTTTACTCTCTTTTCCAAGCAAAGTAAAGGTAACTAGGCATAATTAATGTTTGCAACTATTAAGAGACATGAAATCTTGAAGAATAAATAGAGAAAACAATAACCCACTTCATTAGAAATAAAAATTGTTCAAAAGAGCATAAGCAAAACAAGAGATTTAATTCAACACTTAGCTAATGGATATTCTCATAAAACAAGATTCAAGTAATGGAATGGAGTACTACTGTGACTTAGATATTCAATTCATAACAAGGAATTGAAGAAATGAGTAAAACAAGAAGAAATTTCTCGTCTAAGTCTTCAAATCTTCCCTTCCAAAGTGTGGTGATTAACCCTAGTCTCAAAACTTGTGTTGAAAATGGCCAAAGATGAAAATATTTTTTGCTCCAAGTCACTTTTATAATTTCCAAATTTCCCAAACTAAAAAAGAAGACAAAAACAACCTCAAAGTTTTCAGATTTTTGAAATTGCAAATCTGGCCGTTTTTGCAAATTTAGCCACTTTTCTTGTTTTCTTCCAATTTGGCCTCTTTTTGACTTGTTTTCAATTGATTTCTTCTCGAGCACTTCTAAATCACGTAAAACCTATAAAATGGGCTCAAATGACATTAAATGCACTATTTTATCAATCAAGCATAGCAAAAATCTAAGATAAAAGAAGAGATAAGTTATTAAAAATACTAACTTATCAGTGATAAAACCCTTCACAAAGAAGGGTAGTAAGTCGTCAAACCCATAAACTACGAACCTCGATAATAGTAGTAGGCCTTGCCCAACCCTTCACAGCCTCAATCTTCTGTGGATCAACCATAATCCCATCCTTAGACACAACATGGCCTAAGAATGCCATGGACTCCAACCAAAACTCACACTTCGAAAACTTAGAATAGCTTTACGTTCCCAAGAACAAGACGCCCAAGATGGCTCTCACTTTCCTCTCTAAACTTGGAATACACCAAGATATCATCAATAAACACAATCACGAAGGAGTCAAGGAATGGCCTAAAGATGGCATTCATAAAAAGTCATCAATGACCCGAGCATTAGTAAGCCCAAATGACTCACCAAACTCATAGTGTCCATATCTTGTCCGAAAAGGTCTATCTTGAATATACTCGACCACGATCCTTAATCGGAGGTAGCGTGAATGTATGTCAATCTTCAAAAGCGAGAAGCACCACCCGAAGCTGGTCAAATAAGTCATCAATACGAGGCATAGGACACTTGTTCTGAATAGTAACCTTGTTCAGCTGGTGATAGTCAATGTGTATCCTCATGGTTCCATCTTTATTCTTCACAAATAATATAGGAGCACCCCAAGGGGAGACACTTGATCTAATGAACCCCTTACTTAATAGATCCTGTAACTGCTCCTTAAGTTCTCTCCACTCGGCAGATGCCATTCGATATGGCAGACTAAAAATAGGGCGAGTGCCCGGATCCAAATCAATGCAAAAGTCAATGTCGCGATCGGGTGGCATACCTAGCAGATCAGACGGGAATACCTCCGCGAACTCGCTCACAATAGGATTGGACTCAAGGGGTGGAGATGCAACAGTTGTGTTACGCACATGAGCCAGATAAGCTAAATACCCCTTGTTGAATAACTTCTTCGCTTGAAGAGAGGAAATGATCTTCTTCAGAGCGAGACTAGGAGTACCCCTCTACTCATGTTTAGGAATGCCCGGCATGGCTAAAGTAACTATCTTGGCGTGACAGTCCAAGATCACATGATAAGGAGAAGGCCAGGTCATACCCAAGATAATATCAAAGTCCACCATATCAAGTATCATCAAATCTACCCAAGTGTCATACCCTATAAAAGTAACCAATCATGACCGATAAACTCGATCCACGACAACAGAATCTCCAACCGGAGTAGAGACATGAATAGGTATATTTATGCTATCACAAGGCAAATCTCAATCAATGGCATGATATGCAGACATATACAAATTAATGGATCCAGGATCAAATAACACAGATGCTGCTCTATGACGGACATAAATGGTACCTGAAATAACAACATCTGAGGCCTCTGCCTCGAGCCAACCCAAAAATGAGTAACAATAGGCCCCGTCGCGTCGAGTCTGAGATCCCCCTCTCGTGCTCCGAGACCCACCTCTAAATCCCTGAGATCCACCTCTACAACCCTGAGAACCACTACGGCCTGACTGAGCACCTTCGCTCTGAGAAGCACCACCTTGACCACCAGATGATGTCAGAGTCCTTGATGGCTAATAATCCCGCATGGGTCGGGGACATCTCCTAGAAATATGCCTAATCTCTCCATATGAAAAACAAGTCAGAAAGGTAGGAGGCTGATAAAGTAAAGCTGAGAAGCCGGATGAAACAACCCTGTCTACTGGTCAAGAAAATGAACTCTCAGCAGCTCTCTGCCTGGGTGGCTCACCGGAGGAAGCCCGCAAAGCTAAATGCACAGTGCGGCCGAAATATGGCTGATACGGCCTAAAAGACAGACCGACGCCCCTCGAACAAGAACCACCGTAACTCCTAATTTGATGCTTCCTCTTCTCGCTACCACCTCCAAATGTACGGGCCTTAGCAGCCTCAACTAAATAAGCATGCTCAACTATGGACTGGAAGGAAGCCCCCATATCTTCCATCTGAAGGCAAGGAATCTGAAGAGAACCGACTAGCCCACCAATAAAACGCCTAATCCTGTCAGGCTCAGTAGGGATCAAGGGAGTGGAGTACCGGGTCAGATATAGATAGTGGGTCACATAGGCCTCCATAGACATACCCCTCTACTGAAGATGTAGAAACTCCTCCCTACGCGTCTCTCTCAAAGACCGGGGCACATACTACTCAAGGAAGGCCCGATAGAACTGAGTCCAAGTCAGGGGAGGAGAACCCTCAAGTCTGCAAGCAACAAAATACCTCCACCAAGTCTTCGCATCGCCGCGAAACCGATAGGCTGCATAGTCAACTCCATGGGTCTCTACGATCCCCATCCTATGTAGCAACTCATGCATATCCAAGATGAACTCATAAGCATCCTCTGCAGAAGTACTCGAAAACCTCGGCGGCTCCGACTTTCTAAACCTCCTAAAATATCCTAATCTGACATGGTCATAACAACGTTCTCCACGGGCCTAAGGTCATCACCCGGGGCTGGCACTGCATCAATACGGGGAGCCATAGCTGCCGGGGGGTGTGCTACCTCGGGTCTATAGTAGCTCGAGTCTGACTTAGTATGTGAACCTTCGAGAGTAGAACACCAACGATGGCTGCCGAGCATTTGATTGTTCGAGATACCAATTAGAATAAAGTAGCATAGTCGATTAAAAGTAAGGAAAGCCAACCATGAGATTTTCTATTACGCCGATGGGATCTATAGCCTCTCGCACCACCGTCCCCTTTGCGGGAACCATGGAGGTCATCGTACCGCCACGAGCCCTCCTCTCGGATGTCGATCGCCCTTGCCGGCCGTATAGGCTCGGCACCGACCTCGGCTATAATACTTGAGTCCTCGCCATACGACCCAGAAGAGCTAAGTCGTACCAATTTGATTGTTCCCATCCCTCGATAGAATGAGTAGCACGGAAGAATGAAAGAAAGTGAGATTTTCTAAATGTTCTATAACTAAATACGGAAGAGAATCCAAATCACGTAAGACACACTCTTGTATTATAATAATATAAATCAATGTGTCACGACCCAATTTAGCTAAGTCGTACACCTTTTCCACCTCGGTCGAATCCAACCCAACGATAATAAAAACGTAAATAAATAACTAACTTTTTGAAGAGAATAAATCACGTAAGTTTGACGATAATAATATAAATCAAGGCGGAAATAAGAAAATCCACACAAGAGCATCTAGCTAGAAATATACAAGTCTCGAATTTAATAATACATCAAGTCTGCATATGTCTCAGAATGGAAAGTAAGACATAAATAAGAGGATTCTTCAAGGCAGCGGACTTCTCATGCTCACCCTGTAGACTTTAAGCTATACAAATAGCGACTATCAGCTACGAGAGACCGAAGTAGATCCACCTGAAATTCTGCATTCATAAAAGAATGCAACAAGTGCAGGTCAATAGAAAACCACAGTACTGGTAGGTATCTTAGGCCGACTAAGTACAGCTAAAACAATTCAGACAATAAAGCAGGATAAGCAGATAAATCAACAAGTATAAGTCAAACACAAGTCAGAACCAAGTACACGTCATCACCTAGGTTGAAGCATCTAAACCCAAGTGTGCCAAGTCCCAACATATCCAAATCGAAACCAAACAACAGAAGTAAATCACCTGATAATCACAATATAAGCCATAATGCAATGCAACGCAATGATGTATGAATGCAAATGCAATGCAATACTGTGTACGCATGTACTCGGGATGGAAGTATCGACGTCTCCGTAGCACAACCCAGGGTGACGTGAAGTCTAAGCACTACTCGTCCCGAATCTTTGCCCAACAGACAGACGGAGGATTTTTATCAGCAATACTCAAGGGGACCCGCGGAGTCCTTGTACCTCACGGCTTCAGCACAAACCTCGACAACCGCTACCACTCAATCCACGATTCCGGGACAACCGTCGGATAGCGGATTCTCACGTCACTTTCATCCAAACTAATCCCAACTCATCACAGTATTTTCTCAAATTTTATCAATGTATCAACAGTATATCATGAAGGATGAGAGTATGTGCAATGTATAAGTCAATATCAATAATCAGAGCAATATCAAAAGTACCATGCATGGGTATGCCAATAATATCATGAAAGACTACACAGGTCATAGAGAACACTATCCTTGTATCAAATGTCAACAAGCAAGACACTACAATATTATGATCAAGATATAACAATAGTCTCCAATATCTACAATCACCAAGTGGCATCAGGCCAATAACAATAGAACAGTTAAGTCACAACATAACGGGGTGGCTAGCCCTAGTCACACAACAGGGCCCAAACCTAAGATAACATCCAACCCAACTTCATACCCGAAGGTTTACAAGCTTTCTTCGACAATAGCATCTAAATATATGCTTCGCTAAATGAAGTCTCATCAAGGGTAAGCCATAACCTACCTAGATGGCCGAACAACAATAACACCAACAATTACTCCTTAGCCTTCCCCTTCCGCTGAGCCTCAAGATCAAGAACGTCTAGGCATATTCGAAATCTAGATTAGAAATCATGAAGATCGATACCTATATTGCTATCATTCAAATTAGGTCAAAAACCAACCCTGAAATTTGTGGAAATGGGGCCCACAAAGTCAAAAGGGGAAATTCGGGGTAAAATATCATGTTAAACACTAGGTGATTAAAACCCATCAGCTAATTGCTAAATTAACTCAAGGATTCATCCAATTTTGAAATCCAAGCAAAACCCCCAATTTTGGGTATAAACCTAACTCTTAAATTCAAGAATTCAATACTAATAATGAAGGTATATGATTAAAAACCTTAGATACATCATAATCTAGCACAAACTCAATCAATATCATAAGCCTAGATAGAACATTCATTAAACCCACTTTAATCTTCATCACTCAAGGAACTAACAAGGGAAAGGGATTCCAAGATGATTAGGAATATTGAATTAGCAAGGAGATTAGAAGGACTTACCATCAAGAATCTTCTCCAAGAATCCTCTAGAGTTTCTCCCCAAAGCTCAATTTTTGGAATAATAATAATAATAAATGATAGACTAAGGGCTTTTAAAACCCACTTAATGAATATAACAGGCCCAATACCGATACAGTGGCATCGGGACCAGTACGACGGCACCGCCCCGACATCTAAAAGAACTTGGGCCGCCGGCGGCCACAAAGAACTTGGCCACCCCAACGGCCATGGGGCCACGTACTATGGCGATGCTGACACGAGCACCAGAAATCCCTAAAAATTATCTCAATCTCAACTGAAATCCTGACTAATACTCGAGGCCATCTGCTCATGAACCACATACACAGACACACATAAAAACACACTACGAACACACTCGTGGCCTCAAAATTCCCAATAGAGGTCTCGTTGATCGAGTCAACCCTTGATACCTCAATTCCAACTTCCCAACCCAAGTCCCAAAATACATCCAAGTGCATTGGGAACCAAACAAGATTTATATACAAGTTCTAAAAGACCATTCGGACCTCTCAAAATAGACAGATTTTTGAAAAAGGTCCGTTTACCCAAAAGTTAACTTTGAGCCAACTCTTTTGGGCTTAAGCCCGAATTTTCACAAAAAGTCGCTTGAATCGAATCTAACATCTCGAGAAGCATGTCAATGATCCCCTCGGGTCAAAAGTGAGCTAACTAAGCTCGGGAAAGGGTCCAAAGTGTCAAAAATATTATAACTTCTAGTGGGTCGGCACATCTCGCTTATCTTGGCGGAGGTTTATTAGCTCGTCTTGACAACTCCCAAGTCTCACACCACTGGATAATAATATCTCAAAAGCGGTAAGAAGCTAACTCTATCGACTCAGGGCCAGAAGCATGCATTACCCTCAATGTCCTCAGTATCCGATCTATAAAAATATGCGGGTCCTCATCAAGTTTCAATATTGTAGATATTGGAGGGTCCAAATTTAGAAAGTCTCGAACCACTGCCATTAACTAGCGCACCTCTCGGCATAACCGATGCCGTGCTCCGACACCGAGCTTCGAGCGCCAGCCGAGTCAATAACCGAATAGCATCCTGTATATAACATCCTGCATATCCTGGCCGGGTGTATCATTGGAGGAATCGGGGGTCTTGTAGGCTGCGGCCCTGCGGAATCCGCCGGGCGGAAGGGCTCTAAGAAAGGCGAGATGGGGCCTCGCTTTGGGACTCACCCTAGCCCACACCTGCGGTGGCACCGGCTGGTACTCCCATCGTCACAGCCTTGCCTCTCTGGCCAGCTGAAGCTCTCCTTGTCACAGGTATCGCTTCAATCATAGTACGTTATTAGAAAAGAAATCCTGATGATACGGCTCTAATGCACGATCAAAGATAAGAAAAAAGGACAATTTTCCTAAATGCCCTGCAGCCTCATGTTTATAAGTGTGGTGCACTACACACCATAAAAAAGACTACTAGATATGGTTTGTAGACAACCACCCTATGACAGAATTGCTCTGATACCAAGTTTGTCATGACCTAAATCGGAGGGCCGTGACGGGCACCCGAGCCCTACCTGTTGAGCACCACTAATCATGCTATCATATCATAATCATAAACAAGGGTGGACCGCTAGGGTCGTCAGATAACAACCCGCTAGATCACGAGAGAAATATATTAAAAAGGAGTAAGCCCAAAGGACATACATCTATAACTATGCTGGACAAAACTGTACAAGCCGACCAGGCCATCATAGGCAACTATACAACAAAAATATGTAGGCCGAGGAGGCCATACAACTTCTAATTGGACAGTATTCGTCTACAAGCCTCTAATAGAGTACATGACATAACAAAGTTAGGACAGGGCCCCGCCATACCCGTAAATACAACAAAAATATAACGTACCAAAACACAATAACAACTCGGGACAAGGGGAGTGCCCCATATCGGTGAACGAGCGACTGCTTCAGGGGGGGGGGGGGGGGATCATCAACACGGCTACACGAACTTCTTTGGCATGAAACGCGTGTCCCCGTGAAGAAGGCATCGATCGGTACGAACAAAGTGCGAGTATGTAAGGCGTGAAAGTAGCATAAAGAAGACCTGAAAGTTTGTAAGATAAAAGAAATGCAACCTGTACATCTGAACTGCCTCTAAGGGCCAATGATATGAATACGTACTGTATATATGTGTATATAACACATGATCACATATATATATATATACAGTGAAGACATAATTTCGTGTATTGTGATCACGTGCGTATGATTTATTTCCCTCCTTATATAGTTGTTAATTTTAGATGCTCACTGATTGTATTTTTCTTTTCCCCTCACGTCTTTGCATTAGAACTCGGGTATATACATCGTTTAGAATGACTAGGAAACCTTCAAATGATTTTCAAATTAGACTCAACGAAGGATAAATGATACATGAGAGACGACAAATGATTTTTCAAACTTGACAATCTCTTTTAAAACTGAAACGGTATACAGAGTATCTGCATGTATACGATTTTTGGGAGGAAATAGATATGGGGATGCGATTTTGAAGCTAAAACGAAACTGTTTCGGACTAGTTTTAAGATAAAAAGGTTTTGAGATGACTTTTGATTTAAAGGGATCAAGGCTGATTTTAAAAAATGTAGCAAGTGTTATAAAAGGGATTTCAAAACCATGAAAGATTTAAGGTTTTGCAAACCTTTTGGGCCTAAGCCCAAACCTTAAGTCAAATAAATAAGAGGAAATACACTTAAACTTTAGTTTGGAGAAGGGTTTTAAAGTAGTATATGGTTGACCTTAAAAATGGTAAAATGGATAACTATACTTACACTCAAGAGAAAACCTTTTTATGTGCTTCTATAAATCCATGGCATATTTATAAGGGAAATGCATTCAAACTTTTCAAATAAATTTATAAAGGATTAAAAGCATAACATTTGGACCGAGTTATGTTTGACTCCTACTTAAGAGAAATCTTAAGTGTGTCTTGTCGGAAATGAAGTGACTTTAAGACTTTATACACATTTTAAAAGAAAGTCCAACTCTTTTTATCTCCAAATAAATGAATTATTGCCAAAGTGATTTGTGATATGCCATGACCAGTTATACAGAAAGTAAACTCTTTTAGCAAATAATTACTATTAATCACATGTTGAAGCTCGAAGTTCAACCGTATTCTACGGATCCTTAATACTAGGGTGCTTAAAACCTTCCCTAGGGGATCACCAGAACCCTTACGTAGACCTCTGGTTTAAAAAGAATTTTTATCTTGTTTGAATAAACTCTTTTAACTTGGTTTTCCTAATTTCCATTAATAAATTAGGTGGCAAATCTAAAAAAGTACAAAAATCGAATAGAGTCCACAACCTCTAAGTAACTTTTATGCCTCGCGTAAAAGTGAACCATGCTGAGATAGACTTCTGGCAGGGATTTTAAATAGGTTCTAACCATAAGGTTTTAATATAATGTGATTTTATTGTAATTATTTGCTTAATTATTTACTTTCTTGTATATATAACACTCATGGCATGCATATCATGCTCCCCACCACTAGCAAAAAAATTGCATGGTTTCAAAGGGGACACACGGGTACGCGGTCTAGCCTTCACTAAAAGAACTAAAAATATTTATTTGGACTACATTGAAGGCGGCATTGGTTCGCGATCGTCCAATAGCCAACAACGGTTCATCTCGAGTAGTCCGCTCGAGTCCCATTCATTTGAAAAGCCCACTCTAGTATTGCCTAGGATAGAGCAAAGAGAAATCCCAATGGACTAGCGCATGCTTACCTAGATGGGCTTGGATATTTGAGATGTATCTAAGTCCATTAGGGGACTATCCTGTGTCAAGACGGTCTATGACCCGAAGACAACGCATCCCACTATGTACTAATTGGAAACATATTATGTGCTTATGTGCTAAACCATTGCCTTTGTGGCGGGGCGGGGGGTGGGGTGGCGGGGGAATTAACCGTGCTCTGTTTAGTAGATGCCGACCAATGTGAAATTCGACATGGTCCTTGAGGCTAGAATTTGGTGGGTTTGGTTAAGTGAAGCACAATGAAATACAGTCGCAAATTGTTTGGGACACCTACCTTCGTTGATGAGTATAAAGGGTAGCAGAGAGTTAATCGAGGTGATGGTTGGGTATTGGGACTGAGATAGAATGGTGTTTAGGTTTAGGAATGTAGAGATGACACCGAATTTGGAAGAACTCTGAGATTGCATAGACAATATTGGAACTTGTTTGAGAAAGAGGAAATGTCACGATCCAATTTCGCTAAGTCGTGCGGGCACCTACCTTTCCTACCTCGGTAGGCGAACCCTTATCCCAACAATTGCCAAGTCATAAATAAACAAATAAACAAGCAGAAGAGATAAGAATCATGTAAGTTTGATGATAATCATATAGAAATGTGCGAAAGTAAGAAAATACATCAAATCCACCCAGAGTCTGGTCTAAACATACAAGAGCCTCTAACTAGATACTACAAGTCTGAAAGTAACAAAATACATCAAAAGCCTGAATATGTCTCGGAATATAAAATAAGACATAGATAAAGGAAGATCTCCAAGGCAGCAGATGTCCTCGCGCTCACCCTGTAAGACTCTCAGCAGCAACTCTCGCACCGCAATCAACTACGAGAATCGAGTCGATCATATGGAACTACGCATTCTTAAAAGAATGCGACAAGTGTAGGTCAGTACAAATAACAAGTACTGATCGGTATCAAAGGCCGACTAAGTTTAGGTAATACATATCAAGTCAATAAAGTAAGATAAGTAGGTAAATCAACCAGGTATAAGTCAAACACGAGCCAGAATCTATGTACACATCATCAACTATGTTATAGCATCTAAACCCAATTGTGTCAAGTCTCAAATACTCAGTACGAATCCGTATATCACAAATACATCACAAAAATATCACAATAAAAGCCATGGTGTAATGCAATGCAATAATGTATGGAATGTGAATGCAATGCAATATTGTGTACACATGTACTCTAATGATGGAACATCACGTCTTACAGCACGTCCCAGCGGGGGACCCGGGAAGTCCATGTACCTCACGGCTCGGCAAAAACCTCAGCAACCGCTACTACACGATTCCTGCAAAAACCTCTGTAATAGCTATGCACAACCTCGATTCCGGCACAACCATCAGATATCGGTCCTTACGTCACTCTCATCCAACTGAGCCCAACTCATAATAGTGTTTCCTCAAGTATCATCAATGTATCAACTGTATATCATGAAAGATGAAAATGTGTGCAATGTATGAATTTAATCTCAATAATCAAGTTAATATCATAAGTACCATGCATGGGTACACCAATAATATCATGGAAAAGGCTGCACAATAAGCCATAATAGAACACTATCCTCGTATCAAACGTCAACGGGTAGATACTACATTATCATGGTCAAAATATATCAAAAGGTCTCCAATATCTACCTTTTCCATATGGCTTCAAGGCAGCAACAATAGAACAAGATAAGTCACAACACAACGGGGTGGCTAACCCCAATCACACCATAGGGCCTAACCTCAGACAATATCCAACCCAATTTTATACCCGAAGATTTACATACTTTCTCCAATAATATCGTCTAAATATATGCTTCCCTAAACGAAGTCTCACCATAGGGTAAACTGTAACCTACATGGAAGGCCGATCAACAATATCACCAACAATCACACCTATCCTTTCCTTTCCTTTAAACCGAGATCAAGAAAGTCTAAGCATATTCGAATCTGTGGAATTAGAATCAAGAAAACATCAAATGAACCTACTTCTATTCAAGACCTAAATCCCCAAACTATCGAATAGGGTTCATGAACTAGAAGAGTGAAATTAGGAATCCAAAGGTCCCAAAATGAAATCAAACCTCTAGGTGATCAATTCCCATCAATAGCAAGCTAGAATAACAAAAAGTTCACTCAATTTTAGATTCTAGGAAAACCCCCTAAATTTGGGTATAAACCCTAACTTCCAATTCCATAAATTAGCCTCTAATTAGGAAGAAATTATGAAATAAGGGATTCTAATCATCAATTCAATGCTTAAAGAAGCTAACCTAATCAACAAATCATGATTTAGGAGCCTAGAAGAATAACTCATTAAACCCACTTTTAATCTTCAATCACTTAATGAACTATCAAGGTAAAGGGATTCTAAGATGATTAGGGATAATGGAATAGCAAAGGGATTAGAAGGACTTACCACCAAGAATCTTCTCAAAGAATATCCTAGATTTTCTCCCAATAGCTCAGATTTTGGAATAGTAATAAATGAGGCAGTAAGGGCTTTTAATACACAAATAATGAAATGAGTAGGCCCAATACCATTTCGAGGGTAGCGAACAGCTGCGGTGGTCCCGCCTTGACGGTCTCTCAGACTGCTTTGATTGTCGACCCTCAAATGCTCTTGGCCGCTATAGCGATCCATGCAACCGCTACGACGATGCCATTAGGGCGGTAAGGGTGCCACCCAAGCCGACATCAGCATCAGATTTCCCCTAAAAATAATCTCAATATCAATTTGAAATCCTGACTAATACATCTGCTCACAAACCACATACACAGACGCATATAACATGTTACGAACGCACTCGTGGCTTCGAGTTCCCAACGGAGGTATCAATGATTGAGTCAGCCCCTGACACCTCAATTTCAACTTCCCAACCCAAGTCCCAAAATGCACCCAAATGCATTAGGACCCGAACCAGATATGCACACAAATTCTAAATAGCCATCCCATCCGGACCTCTCGGAATCGACGAATTTTTGAAAAAAGGTCATGTTTGCCCAAAAGTCAACTTTGAGTCAACTCTTTTACGCTTAAAGCCAATTTTTCCCAAAAGTCATGCAAATCAACATCAAAAAGACTATAACGACCAAGCAGGTCGTTACAGGAAAAAGACCAACCATAGCCTACTAATCCATTATAAGCCCACCCCCACCAAATCCTTAAATTACTATCCTTATCTCATGCCAATTGGAAATTCGGTCCAACCATAGCCTTTAGGGATTTGTACAACTAATTTGGACCCAAAAGAGGATTCGTGGAGTATTAAACAGAATTCCAAACCTTGGCTGACTGGGAAGCCGCCCAACCCTTAGCCTTTTCCATATGCTTATTGGGGCTCATGGTATTTCCCAAAGATAGCCAATTAGCCATAGATACCTGAATCATTTTTGTCACCCATGCTATCTTTCATGGCATAACTGAATACTTTGACTTAGTCCCCATCATCCTAGCCGATATGTACCTAGCCTTAAGCTTATCTTTGAAACCAATACAGGTATTTCGAAGGTTGTAACTTACTATTACAATAGTGGATCATCAAAAACTTGAATAAATCCGAGGGTCCCCAATGCCTAAGAGACCAAAATAGAAAGGATAGACTCGCATCCCACTGTCCAAATTTTAGGTATCAGACCAAGCAAAGTTGGGCCTTCATCTTCTCAAGGCTTAAGGAAGACAGCGTACAATGGATGTTCCCTGATTTCATAGCTGATGAAGTTGTAGTTAGAGGAAGAGAATGTCCATTCCTATCAGTTATGGGAATTCGAGGGATCCGCCCTTATGCAACCTACTAGGGTTTTGAGACAATTTGGTAGAACTCAAGTAATACCCCAAGTCGGGAACATGGGATACTATATGATAGACTATGAGGAGGATAGGATTCAAAATGCTAAGGCTATTGTCCGAGAATGGAATGGTCACATAACTTGGGGTCTTAAGACTTTGGCTCCCAGTATTTTCAACCCTGGGTATGAGGAGGGTTACAAGGATTCGTTGAGGGCACATTTGCAAGACACCCTCACCCCCGGACCCAACCTTTATCACTGTGTCCAAGACAAACCTTCCAAGGCCTAGATTAAGGCCCGTTTGACTCGAAGATGAGCCAATGATAGGGATGCCAAATACTTGGAGAATATTGAACATGATCAAGTCATCATATCTAGCTTGACACATGAGTTGGGGTTCATACAAGAGTTCTTGGAGGATCTCGATGATCGAATGCAGAAAGCAATGGATGAGACTGCACCCATGACATTCACAGAGAAGGGATTTCTGATGGACGTTGTGTTGACATTGTTGACACCTAATGTTTTACCTCCCATAATTTATTTTAATTATCCAGAGTCTTTGAATATTAAACGGAGTGAAACATGTATTTTTAGAAGTCAAAATGATTTTATAAAATCATTTAGATAATATTTTACCATTCTCATTTGGTAAAATAATTTCTATAATTATATAAATCATTTGAAAATTAATTTGCAACAGTTATGATATATTTGCTACATTTAATCAAGGAAATAATTTTAAAATTGTTTATTTTATTGTTAAAATTATCATAAAAAACAATTAGCAACATTTTACTCCATTTTAAATAAAAGAATCTGATCAATTAAATAAATTAATAATTTTTACCTCTCAATTCTTAACTTTGCATTTATTTGAAAATTGTTTACTATGTACTTAATTGAGGCTACAATTGAAGTAATCAATGGATAGCCAATTCCGTGGCTTTGTTCAATTAAGGCTAATTTTGAAAACTCCCCCTCACAATATTAGCCGCTGCCTTTAAGTTAAATTAATCAATTAATTAGTTAAGTTTGGTTATAATTGAAATCATTATTTGACAAGGCAATTCTGATTTTTACTATTTTGGTAAAGTTGCATATTTTTCCCTTCTATACACACGACTATACACGGATATACGCATATATCCGCATATATCATGTACATGGGGGAGGGGGGGGGGGGGGCATAGGAACTTGGGCTGCTTTTTTTTTTTTTTTTTTTTTTTTATGAGCCATGTCGATATAATAAGGACCTGACTCGTCCCAGCTCCACGATAAAGGGGGTAATACCCCCCATTTCTCTTTCTCTTCAACCAAACACACCTCTTTCCTCTTCTTTCCCCCTGAAGACCCTAGCTGCCCCTAGCTTCTCACCTTTATCCTCATCATCAGCCTGAAAATGGCAAAGTTTGAATTTGCTTTTGCTTTATGCACATGATGCTCAACCAAATGGGGTAAAGCATTAATTGATTTACCCTCTCTCCACCATAGCACAACTAAACACGGTAAAATCATCCCCCTTTTGCTTTGTTTTGCTGCTTTACAGTGGTTATATGTCTGAAAGTCCTTAATGGGTTTTGTTCTATTGCGTTTGAAATACACGATTGCTATTGGTTCAAGATGAACCAAACGTATCGAACTTTTGTGGTCGAATCGGCCTTTCATTGCTTATTTGTTTTCAATCTCAACCGCCAATTGGTTCTCGAGATTAAAAAAATTGAGAAATTGGTTTGTCCCACATCGGTTCTAATCTAGGGTTTGAGAAAATTGGGGGTATATATATATATATATATATATATATATATATATATATATATATATATATCTAAAAGGAGAACATCGAATACCATCATATATTCACAAAAAAAAAAAAAAAAAATCGAAAATACCTAGGGTTTTAGCAATTTGCTTTGAAACCTTTAATGTTTTTAGAATAGTTAAGTTTTAAAACTTTTTTTTCTTGTTTTGCGGCTGAGCTAGAGGTGAAAGGAGAATAAAAAGGTCTTCAATTTTAAACTCGACCAAAATTTTTACAGAACAGGTAATTTTCTCCCTTTTTGTTTATTTTTTAGCATTTCTTGTTTGCCTATATGTTTATGTATTATTTATGTTCTTAGTTTATTTTTAGTCTTGATTAATTAGCTATGTATGTGTAGTTTAGTACTTTATATATGCATGTTAATACACGTTTAATATAGTTTAGATTAGTTCAATGCTGACTAGCTAATCTGTGTTATTGTCTATCAAATAATATGCTTATAGACTCCGTTTGACTCATCTAGCTTGCCTAATCATGTGACTAGCTTAGCTGTGAAGTTATTAATCATGCTTGATTTTAGTTAATCATAGGACTAGCTCAGATTTGTAGTTGCTAATTATTCTTAATCCTACTTAGTCAATCTGTAGTTTGCCCAAACATGTTTTATATGCTTAATCCTGTTCAGTCCAGTAGTAATGGAGGTCTTGTTACTACTTGATTATGATCCACAACCGAAATAATGTTAGTTCATTGATAGTCTGATTTATAAGTTTAGAGACTTAGACACTATGATATGTTTGTGCTTAGCTTCATGTGTTTTAACTTAACATGTATTTAGACCACTTTGCAACCTCTGAAGCATGTTTAATTTAGTAGAGGGCTTCTTCATGTTTTCAGTTAGGTCAAAGTATTTCTAGATGTCATTACTCCATTTGGCTCAGTCTCATGCCTCTTTGAAATATTGGTATTAGTTTGGGTATGAATCTGTATATGACCTGTTGGATGGTTAGTATGCTCCTATGGTTTGTTTAAACATGTTTCAGTATCCCTAAGTCTATGTATGTTATAGTATTGGTAAAAAATGAGATTCAAGTAACCTAAACTCAGTATGATATCCTTTTGAATGCCCTGATTATCTGCTTATAGGATTTGTGATGCTCAAATCGTTAATCTGTTTGGTTAAAATTTGGACTCTAAGGCCCTTGATTTGAAAATTTGATAAATCTGCTTGATTTGTGTTAGGTAAACCATGATAAGATAATTACTTGTGCTTGAATGTAGTATGATCCCTCTTGAATCTGAAAATACCTATTTCGTTTTCTAAGTACTTGTTGCTGTAGTTTCTGAGTAATCATGTGCTTTTATTTGTCTGACACTGCCCTTGGTATGTTTAAAGTACATTTAGCCCCTGTTTTTACTCAAAATGTTTAAATGTTCTTTCAATCCCTTGAAAGTTCATAGCAGGCTTAGCCTTGATGAAAAATGCTGAAATATGTTTTAAAACTAGTTGGTTGAGGTTTACATGTAAAAGGAATTTGAAAAAAAAAAAGCTTTTGTTAGACTTGAACAAGATTGCTCAAACTTGTTAACGTGGTAGCTGCTTTAAGTGGTTTAACATAGAGTTAACATGCCTTGGTATCCCATTTGAACATCATCTATTTTTTTTTTTTTTGATAACCTGAAGCCTTCCATGTCTTATAACATACCAGTAATGGTTTGGGAGGTCTAAGTTGTTCATGTGTGTTTGCTATAAACTGTTTTGCACCTGTTAGGGATGTTTTCATAACTCACTTGAAGTGGAAATGTGATTTATATGTAAAAATGACCAGTTGTGTTGTTTCTTTCCCTCTTTTGTGTCTATGTTTTCCATGATATTGACCTAGGTTGTGTCATTATGATCAATTATGCTTGCTTGTGTATGTGTCTATCAAACTCAGTTTGTCTGCTTGTTTTAAGGCCTTTTCATGATAGTATATGCTCTGTTTATATGAAGTTGGTCTTATTTAAGGGAGTACTCACATTTTTGTTCAAGAGAAAATAATGTAAAAGGTTATAGGAGTCGAAGTAGCGTATTGTCCTCACTAGCATGTCATAATAAGAGTTATATTTATCCTGTTTCACCCATGTGTTCATATCAAAAGGTTGACATGTTGAACTGATCATTCAGTCTTAAACACAGGCCTGCCTTGTCTAAAATGCTTGATCATTTGTCTATATATGAAGTCTGTTGTATGACTAAGATATCTGCATGCTATGTTTGAATCTGTCTACCTATATTCTCCTTTTATGAGGACATACTTTATGATTACTTTAGTTTCTTTACCTTAACTGGGGTTGTTTGCATGCTAATGTACATGAGATATACAAGGTGTATATAGCCTGTATACACTTGATGTATACAAGAATATATACTTTGTATATCGTTTAAGACTGATATGTGCTTTGTTGCGTATGCATTGTTGTCACGACCCGAGCTACGGGCCGCGACGGGTATCCGGGCTAACCACCGAACACCACTCACTTACCCTTATCTCGTTATTCATACTATATGCTCATAATCACATAAAAGCCGTCATTTTCGAAATACATTAGTCTTTATAAACATAAGCCCTTCGGCTATCAAAATATATATATATATATATATATATATATATATATATATATATATATATATATATATATATACATACAAGCCATGGGACCAGACTACCCACACTGCGTATCTACGAGCCTCTACTGGAGTACTAGACATATGGACGGGACAGGACCCCGTCGTGCCCAAAATATATATACACAAAAGACTGCCTCAAAATAGCACCTCGGAATAAGGGAGGGCTCGTGTATATCTGGCGATAGCTCCTATGGATCTGCAACGTCTCCCTGTCTACCTGTGGGCATGAACACAGCGTCCAAAGAAAAGGACATCAGTACGAATATTGTACTGAGTATGTAAGGCATAAACAATAATAGAACATCACTGAAATAGGGAGACATCCAATGGGAGCAACTGTCTTGTTGTATCATAAAAGAAATAGTGCGTGCGACTTACTCTCATAAACATCATCATGTCATGTATGCATAAGTGTATAAGTGCCCGACCATTTAGGTGCGGTGTGACAATCAATAATATTAGCCCGCGTCCGGGCCCCCGCGTCCGGGGTACCATCTCATGCCGTCCACTAGTGGCGCTGCCCATGCCATTTGGCCATGGTGTATAACTGCCCGGCCGTATAGGCGCGGTGTGATATCATTATATGCTCATTACAACATGCTCATTATATGCTCATCATAATACATTTATTATAACTCATTATAACATGCTCATTATAATATACTCATGATAGAATACTTATAGAAATACATACATAGAGATTCATAGATAATTATACTTTATCGGGTGACCGTAAGGTGCTATGGGAGCATTTATGGCATTCATAAATATTCTTCCTCACCTTGAAGGAACAAGCATAAGGTGAGTGGACATAATGATCAATATCATTGGCATATATACATCACTAGCTTAACAAGAGCATCATATCATAGACTATAGCATCTCAGAAGCTTAGCTTGACATTATCGTTATCATACTTGCCTTGTCTCTTTTCTCTACCTTACACATATACCGTACGACTCCTTATATTCCTACACTCATCGTCGTTACTATCGTACTCATACTATATATCTCTTATCTCTCTCTCGTATGGCTATTCGTGAACGTAGACTCTTAGTTCTTCGAAAATTAGGAGACTCATGGAGAAGGAGGAAATTCATGCCTTGAAGGGAAAGAAACGAACACCATAACTAGGTCTAGCAATAATAAGTAATAGTAAAGGGTCGTATGAAGGTCATTAACTCGTAGGAATCTTGTGCCATAAGTGTTAGGATCTCTAGACTTGGGCTCATCATCACATTCACAACATACCTTCTTAACTTCATCTCACGAGAGCTCTTTATAACATAGACTCATCATTCCGATACATACATATGTAGAGGGGTCATAGAAAGATAGGAGGATTAAATACAGTAGGGTCATGCCTTAGAAAGAAAGGTTGAGCCTTACATACCTTTGTCGTTTAAATACTCGATTGCTTGCTCATCTTCTTTCAATGCACTCGTTAATACCTTCAATGAGATTCGTATCAACATTAGTTAGACAATCATGAGAGCGTACTTACTAAAGTTATAGAAAATTGGGCAGCGTTTCCTTTGTTTATACTACTTTCCGCCATATTCCATATCAACTCTCAACATTCACAATGACAATCACCATATCGCTAGCAACAATCGCCATTCACTTATATTATTCACATTTCACAATTCTACTCCAATTCTCCAAAGTCATGACCGAAGTCTATTATCGCGTACTTTCACATACAATACTTATTTCATGTTCTAAATGTCATTTATAACGCATTTATAATCTCAACGTAACCATTTTCACGATTCACTCCAACTACTATTCCACAATGACATTATTCACCCTTTTGTAACCCATTTCCCATACTCTTTTATAATCCAAGTGTTTCAACTTTACAATATTTCAAATATCATGAGAATACCATAAAACATACCTTAGATGATGGAGGAACAAGCCTTGGATGATATTACACCTTTTAGCACAAAACCCTATTTTCACCTTTCTTGGATTTCTTGACTTTGATGGCTTTAATGGAGTTTCATAGGCTTGATTCACTTCAAATCTTGTTATTGATCCTTGATTCTCTTGGTTTCCTTATGGATGAGAAATATGGAAGGTTCTAGAGGTGTGGAGAGGTGGGAAACGTTGATGGAAATGAATAAAATGAAGTAGGATCACATTTATAAACTTGGAACATTTCGGCCGTCGGGTGTTCACGGTCGTTCCACGGTCCGTGGAACCAAATGCTGGCCGTGGAACTGGTCGTGGTTCACGACCAGCCAGCTTCCTTCTCTGTGGCGGTTCCACGGACCCATCCACGGTCCGTGGAATATTATATGGGCCGTGGAAGTGGTCGTGGAATTCCCGCTTCTCCGAAATCGTTCCCGTCGCCTCGTTTGGTCTCCAATCCTTATGGTACCTTCTTAACACTTGTTTATCCCTTCATTAGCAACCTAAGGGACGTTATAACTCTTCTCCAAAACATCCTTAAGTCATCATTAGTGCTATACTCGTAGTTTGCCCAACACGCTCAACTTATAACCCGCTTTTCTTAACAACCTTCTTTCCTTAACTCGAATGTCTTCCAAATCTTATTCGAATCATCAAATGCTAGTTCTTACTTATGAAATCATCGTATACTTCGTATTCCTCATTAGCCTATTCACTGTGCATCAGCAGAAAATTTTCCGGGGTGTAACATTCTCCCCCCCTTATAAACATTCGTCCTCGAATGTTAAACACTCGGGAATCCTACGAAAATTTCGCCAGAGTTTCCTTTGTAATGTGGCACTACCACCCTGTCACAGAAACCCATAAAAACATGCCTCACAGGGCTACAACACGATAACATCATAAATTGGCCACACACGACCCATTTACACAAAAGAAAAGCATACATACCTTACAATCTCGATGTATCATCATAACTTCCTTCCGGAGGTGCCGAATTTAGTGCGGACATTTAGATCTCCTAATTTCTTTCGCTCCCCATGTCATCTCTTCCCGATTATTACTTCTCCACAAAACGTTAAGCGAGGCTACTCCTTTGTTTTTAAGCCTCCGTCGTCCTGCTCTCCGATATGGCAATGGGTTTTTTTTTTTTTTCGTCATAAGCTAATTTTTTTCGTTACCCACACATCATTTCTTTGGGACGATCCTAGTAGGATCTTCAACATTTTTACAAAACATCGAGGCATGAAAACTGGATGACTGACTCTAGATCAGGGGGGAATTCTAACTCGTAAACCACTTGGCCTACTTTGCGCACAATTTCATAAGGTCTAACATGCCGGGGACTTATCTTCCTCTTCTTGTTAAATCTCATAACGCCCTTTATTGGCGACACTTCCAAGGATACCCAGTCTTTCACTTAAAATTCTACGTCTCGTCGATCCCTTTTTCTTGCTCGATAATGATATTACGTCTTACATGGTCTGCGGATCTATCTCACTTGGTTTCATTGGCAACGTAAAAATACTAGCAAGTTACGTAATCGTTCTTGAGTGATTCGTGTGCATACACCCCTACGTATACTTGTATCCATATCTGTATACTTATTCGTGTTCGTAGTCGTATTCTCATTCATACTTATATTCCTCTACATATTCACTGTCATAGCATTTCTATATCCATAACATATTTGTACTCACATTCGTATCACATACATATCACATGTCTTACATTTGCTTAGCATACTCATACTCATATTGATTTCATATACATAGCATTTACATAAGCATACCCGACCACGAGGGTTCGGTGTTGTACATAGGCGCACACACATATAAGGTCATGGGCATCTTTGGCATCATTACTATCGTCATTCATCACACCTATCCGTCACATCTTAGGGTCTATCGTTCAATCTCTATACTTAGGTTCTCTTTACTCGCTTCCCCCCTTAAGGGTTTTGCCTGTACCATTCTCTAATCCGTTGTTTCACCTTCAATTCTTGATTTCATATATATATATATATATATATATATATATATATATATATATATATATATATCGCATCTTATCCGTGCCGTTTCCATGACGTATAACTTCGATGATTTACATGTAGGATCTTAACATTCTCTTCTTACAATTTCGTAATCACTGGCACAACAAGCATAGCAACCCGAATAAGGATGTATTTCACTTAGCTCCTTGGCAATTATGAGTCGGTGTCTAACTTCGCTCCAATTTACACTTTATTTTGTGGGAACATTCACAATAGTAATAGGCCCGATACCATCCATATCACCCACGTAATGTCACTTACCTTTCTTTAATACCCAAAATTCACTTATAGCATCATCTTTCCCTCTTTTTGCCATTTCACATTACTCTTCTCTCCCCTATAATCGGCTAATAATAATCGCAATTACACTTTTCTTAAAACCCACCATCTTGTTTTTCTCTGTTCTCAAGGGTCCAAGTCTCCTATACCACTAACACCACTTCTTGCCTCATACTCCACTACTTTTATGTCGCGTTCAACATTGGTTCCGAACCCAATCATAATCATGTCGTATTTGTCATCGCTAGTAGCTTCGCTTTATCGCTCTATCATCGTACGGCAACTCGTAATTCATGGCCACATTTTTTTTTTGTACACTTTACTCGTTCGCCTTAGTGGAGTATATTCGTAAGAATTGCGTTTCCCCTTTACTCATATCACAACTTATTTCTTAAGCACACATACTTCGTATATCTCCTCTTCCTTCTTTGTCCGTACTTATTTCTCTACATTCTTTTCTCCTCAACTTATCTCATTACCTCCCCTTTCATAATCAATCCTTTATTCCTCGCACATAGGATCCCTTTCCTTAACTCAATACCGCTTTGATACCACTTTGTCCTTTAGCATATATTGCCCTTGTACACTCCGCTCTCAATCACTCGTTTTGCTGGCCTTCTCTTCTCTTCACGACAATTCTATCTACGGTTTCCACAACTTCCTCTCTCTTCTCTTTTTATTTTTGATTCTAAGGAAAAATTTCAGCAGGATTTATCTTGTAAACATAACAATCCCACACCTGTACATATCTCAATAGAAACGCGTCCCATGCCTTAATGAGGCATATATCGGAACACACATAATACGCAACTCAGCAACATAAGATTACTCACCATTACAAGGATATAATTAGTAGAGCTTGTCTCATAAGTTACGGCCGCACACTCAGTCTAGGAGTCCATTATATCCCTATTCATAAGCATATTATTATTATCACACCTCCAACCAACTTACTCGTGAATCATGATTCTAGCTATCACTAGGTCACTAGTAATTATTGTCGCCTCGATTATTGGGTTGGCTCGGATTTCTCACCTCAACACAATCATCACATCGAGAGTAATATATGACAAGATAAGGCTCGAACCAATCGGCGCATACATATCATGAGAGATTAATGAAAATATACACGGGTCAATATCGGAGGGATACTCACGATCTGTTGCCCGGCTAATGCATAGGTATGATGCGGGACCCACTCAAACCAAGCGCTCTCCTCCGTCCCTATCCGACCTGTTGGTATACGGGAGTCTTGCCCGGAGGGCGCATGGATGATGAAAGACGGCACGCGGATCCCGTGGGCTGAACCGCATGCCTACGGCCTCGAAATCGGCACTCTCTCATAACATGGCCTGGCTTGCCACAAACATAGCAAACATCCGAACCCAAGCGGCACGGCCCCCAATGCAACCTCCTACATTGACTACATCGCGGTACAGGCGATCTTATTCGGCTTGAATCACCCTTAACCCGAGAACTGGGAACTCTGAGACTCGGGACCGCACAGAATATCCATCACCTCTCGGGGTCCGAAAAATCGTGGAGGAGCGCTAGTTGGTGAACGAACCGAGTACCTGGAGAATTGTTGTCTCGGAGCACCCCTAAACTCATGATCAGGCCTGGAAGAATTGGCTCTTTTCCTCCGACCCATGTTATCGTGGTCCACATCCTGCCGCTGAGCTTGGGCGGCTACTAACTGAGTCAGTAAAAGAATGGCCTGTCTCATCTCTTGGCCCGAGGCATCTGGAGGAGGGACTGGAGGTGCGGGAGCTAAAATTGGAGCTTCCCTCTGATCCTCTGAAGCGGGCGAGGTGCGCGGAATCCGCGATAGGGCCTTGTTTTGGGGTTCACTCTCCCCTACGTCCGTAGATGGCCCTTGTTCCGGCCTTCGTAATCACCGCTTTGCCCCCACGGGCGATAGTAGCTTTTCCTTTCATCGACTTTACCGAAATCACAAACGCACCGTTAGAGGGGAAAATCTTATAACATGGCTCTATCGCACGATCTCATAAGAAGAAAGATGGTCATTTTTCCTAAATGCCACGTAGCCTCTTGTTTATTAGCGTGGCGCGCAACACACCATAAACAAGACTCTACTAGACACGGCTCGTAGACATTTTCCTAGACCGAACCGGCTCGATACCACTTTTGTCACGACCCGAGCTACGGGCGCGACGGGTATCCGGGGCTAACCACCGAACACCACTCACTTACCCGCTTATCCGTCGTTATTCATACTATATGCTCATAATCACATAAATTTGTCATTTTCCGAAATACATTAGTCTTTATAAACATAAGCCACTTTGGCAAAATAATATATATATATATATATATATATATATATATATATATATATATATATATATATATATATATATATATATATACAAGCCATGGGACCGTACTACCCACACCTGCATATCTACGAGCCTCTGCGGAGTACTAGACATATGGACGGGACAGACCCCGTCGTGCCCAAAATATATATACACAAAGAGCGCCTCAAAATAGCACCTCCGGAATAAGGGAGGGCTCCGGTATATCTGCTGATAGCTCCTATGGATCTGCAACGTCTCCCTGTCTACCTGTGGGCATGAACACAGCGTCCAAAGAAAAGGACATCAGTACGAATATTGTACTGAGTATGTAAGGCATAAACAATAATAGAACATCAATGAAATAGGGGAGACATCCAATGGGGAGCAACTCTTGTACCGACCGTATCATAAAAGAAATAGTGTACGCCGACTTACTCTCATAAAATCATCATGTCTCTCTCTCTCTCTCTCTCTCTCTCTCTCTCTCTCTCTCTCTCATGTATATATATATATATATATATATATATATATATATCATATATATATATATATATATATATATATATATATAAGCTGCCCGACCATTTAGGTGCGGTGTGACAATCAATAATATTAGCCCGCGTCAGGCCTCCCGCGTCCGGTACCATCTCATGCCGTCCACTAGTGCGCTGCCCATGCCATTTGGCCATGGTGTATAGCCGCCCGCCGTATAGGCGCGGTGTGATATCATCATATGCTCATTACAACATGCTCATTATATGCTCATTATATGGTCATTATATCATATACTCATCATTATAATATACTCATGATAAATACTTATAGAAATACATGCATAGAGATTCATAGATAATTATACTTTATCGGGGTGACCCGGTCGTGGACCCCCGATGGTCATTTTGGGCATTCATACGCCTCACCTTGAAGGAACAAGCATGAGGTGAGTGGACATAATAATCAACATCAATGGCTATGGATAGCTTCATTAGCTTAACAAGAGCATCATATCATAGACTATAGCATCTCTAGGCTTAGCTTGACATTATCGTTATCATACTTGCCTTGTCTCTTTTCTCTACCTTACACATCTGCAGCTCCTTATATTCCTAGACTCATCGTCGTTACTATCGTACTCATAATATATCTCTTATCTCTCTCTCGTATGGCTATTCGTGAACGTAGACTCTTAGTTCTTCGGAAATTAGGAGACTCATGGAGAAGGAGGAAATTCATGCCTTGAAGGGAAAGAAACGAACACCATAACTAGGTCTAGCAATAATAAGTAATAGTAAAGGGTCGTATGAAGGTCATTAACTCGTAGGAATCTTGTGCCATAAGTGTTAGGATCTCTAGACTTGGGCTCATCATCACATTCACAACATACCTTCTTAACTTCATCTCACGAGAGCTCTTTATAACATAGACTCATCATTCCGATACATACATATGTAGAGGGGTCATAGAAAGATAGGAGGATTCATACAGTAGGGTCATGCCTTAGAAAGAAAGGTTGAGCCTTACATACCTTTGTCGTTTAAATACTCGATTGCTTGCTCATCTTCTTTCAATGCACTCGTTAATACCTTCAATGAGATTCGTATCAACATTAGTTAGACAATCATGAGAGCGTACTTACTAAAGTTATAGAAAATTGGGCAGCGTTTCCTTTGTTTATACTACTTTCCGCCATATTCCATATCAACTCTCAACATTCACAATGACAATCACCATATCGCTAGCAACAATCGCCATTCACTTATATTATTCACATTTCACAATTCTACTCCAATTCTCCAAAGTCATGACCGAAGTCTATTATCGCGTACTTTCACATATAATACTTATTTCATGTTCTAAATGTCATTTATAACGCATTTATAATCTCAACGTAACCATTTTCACGATTCACTCCAACTACTATTCCACAATGACATTATTCACCCTTTTGTAACCCATTTCCCATACTTTTTTATAATCCAAGTGTTTCAACTTTACAATATTTCAAATATCATGAGAATACCATAAAACATACCTTAGATGATGGAGGAACAAGCCTTGGATGATATTACACCTTTTAGCACAAAACCCTATTTTCACCTTTCTTGGATTTCTTGACTTTGATGGCTTTAATGGAGTTTCATAGGCTTGATTCACTTCAAATCTTGTTATTGATCCTTGATTCTCTTGGTTTCCTTATGGATGAGAAATATGGAAGGTTCTAGAGGTGTGGAGAGGTGGGAAACGTTGATGGAAATGAATAAAATGAAGTAGGATCACATTTATAAACTTGGAACATTTCAGCCGTCGGGTGTTCCACGGACATTTTCCCACGGTCGTGGAACCAAATGCGGCCGTGGAGCGGTCGTGGTTCATGACCAGCCAGTGCCACCTTCTGTGGCAGTTCCACGGACCCATCCACGGTCCGTGGAATATTATATGGGTCGTGGAAGTGGTCGTGGAATTCAACGCTTCTCGAAATCGTTCCCGTCGCCTCGTTTGGTCTCCAATCCTTATGGTACCTTCTTAACACTTGTTTATCCCTTCATTAGCAACCTAAGGGACGTTATAACTCTTCTCCAAAACATCCTTAAGTCATCATTAGTGCTATACTCGTAGTTTGCCCAACACGCTCAACTTATAACCCGCTTTTCTTAACAACCTTCTTTCTTTAACTCGAATGTCTTCCAAATCTTATTCGAGAATCATCAAATGCTAGTTCTTACTTATGAAATCATCGAATACTTCGTATTCCTCATTAGCCTATTCACAATGTGTCTGGGACTTTATCGAGCCAACATTTGGCCGCTTTGGGTTTCCGTTCCTAAACCTTATTGGGCCTAAGGCCCAACTCTCTTGTTTGATTGAGTCCGAACCTAAAAGGGAAGCTCATATTTGCATGAAGGCCCAGCTATGGGTAAAAATAGCTAACTGGTGGGCTTAGGTAGGCCCACACGGATAACTTTCCTCTTTTTTTTAATTTTTTTTTTTTTTTATATATATATATGTACTTGTAAAGACATGAAAAACTATTGAAACCCCTTATGTATGTGTAAAACTTAGGAAACAGTATTTTAGGAAGTGTCGCTCAATTGTATTTTTAAGAAGTCGCTCAAAACACTTTCAAAACTCGGTTAATTTTAACTTTGCATGAAAAATGGTACTCAATCTGATTTTGCTAAGGTTTAAATTGACGACGTTTATTAAAACGGTTTCGGAAAAAGGTTAAGTAGTAAAATGATTTGGGTCTTGCGCCTCTTTTGAGAAATTTGGATAATAACAAAAATGGAGGATACTTAAATTGTTTGGGATATACTATGTAGACATATATACATAATTGTATTTGGATAACAAAAATGGACGCCCAACGTCTATTTTGCTAAGTGTATACATGTATGTATATATGTCTACATAGTATGATTGTGTTCCTCATTAAGTTCTTGATAATTAATTTGCCAAGCCATAGACACCCTCTAATCCATTTCTTTTCTCTTCCCCTTTGTGTGCATGGGACTTTATATCGGGCCACTTGGGCCATTTGTTTCCGCATAAACCTTGTTGGGCCTGAGGCCTAACTCTCTTGTTTGATCGAGTCCGAACCTAAAAGGGAAGCTAATATTTTCACGAAGGCCTAGCTATGGATAAAAATAGCTAACTGGTGGGCTTAGGTAGGCCCACCAGCCTAACTTTCCTCCCTTTTTTTAATTTTTTTTATATGTATATGTACTTGTAAAGACATGAAAAACTATTGAAACCCCTTATGTATGTGTAGAACTTAGGAAACACTTAGTATTTTTGGAAGTCGCTCAATTGTATTTTAAGAAGTCGCTCAAAACACTTTCAAAACTCGGTTAATTTTAACTTTGCATGAAAAATGGTACTCAATCTGAATTTAACAAGGTTTAAAATTATTTGACGTTTGATAAACGGTTTCGGAAAAAGGTTAAGTAGTAAAATGATTTGGGTCTTGCGCCTCTTTAAGAAAAGTTGGATAACAAAATGGAGGATACTTAAATTGGTTGGGCCTCAAACCCCCGATGGGAAAAGA